>NC_065543.1:44092776-44415276 GCF_932294415.1 Quercus robur
ATAAACATAACACACAAACACAACTAAAAAAACATGCATATACCGGAGGGGAAATTTTCTAATAGTTTAACTGCAATTGAAGATTTACTAATTTAGACATGGCCCAATAATAACAAACCACGTCAACTCAATTTGAAGTTAACATCATCAACTACTTACTTCTATAGCGGCTAGCATCGCTAAAAAAAAGGTGGTGGATTGGTGGTAATGTAGCATGAGATCGATTAATGCCATTTATGAGATAGAGATTTTTTTTATTATTATTGATAATTTGATAAGGACATAGTTTAACTACAAAACTAGTTGTAGCTCAAAACTACAACCTTACTTAATAAAATAAACATTATTTTATATTTCGAAAATATAACCGTTGAATTGTATGTTCTTTATACTTTTAATACACATGTCAAATTTTGTATCAATTGGATATTATTTACTATATAATTTACAAACTTATATTTTCTGCATAATTTTAAACTACAAAAACTTACAATTTAAATAATTTATTAATAACATAGCTATTAATTTTTAATTTTCTATAATTTTTGCAAGCATAAATGATATAAGAAGAAGATGCAAATTCACATCCAATTAAAAGATATTGAGTAATGTTGTAGACTTAGATTACAACCAATTTTGTAGCTAAACTTTGGCCATTTGATAATTGTGATTGGGGTATGTAAACCTTAAACATCTTTGTTGAAAAATTAGGAGATGCTAATTAAAATACAAAGCTCTTGGACAGAATTAAAGAAATAATAAAGTAATTGCATTAGATCAAAACCCATTAATAATTTAAAAGTGGCCACAGTAAATAAAATCTTTTCTATTACCAATAGTAAAAAAATTAAAAAGTGAATATTTATTTTTATATATAAAATAGTGAAATGTAAATAAATAAAAATAAATACAAAAATTCTATCTCTGGCCCAACGGTCAGAACTCAGAACCCAAATATAAACCACCGACTTGTTCAAATTTCCTATTCCTATTCGTAAAACAAGTGCTTCACATCACCGCCATTCTTCAATTGTACTTATAAATATGCCCTAACAAATTCTTTGCTCAAATTCAGTTCTTGCTCTTAGAAACTTAGACATCAAAGTACAATATGGACGGTGTCTCTTTTCCTCTGATTGTGGTAAGACAGGTGTGGAAACACAATCTTTTAAAGGAGTTTGATCTCATCAGAATTGCAGGGATGACTCACAGAATGGTGGCTTTCGACACTGAATTCCCAGGTGTTGTTTTCAGTCCAATTAACATTGACAAGCGAGAGCTTGGAAAACTACCTTCCTTCTTGAACTACAATATTATCAGAGATAATGTCAATGCTACCAACATTATTCAGTTGGGTTTGGCGCTCTGTGACGATAAAGGATCTCTGCCCAATTTCGGTACCAAGTATCAATACGCTTGGGAGTTTAACTTCAGAGATTTCGATGTCTATAATGACGTCCAGAACCAGAAATCAATAGAGTTACTCAAAAGCCAGGGAATCAATTTCGACAAGAACTTGAAGGAGGGTATTGACTCTGCCGACTTTGCTGCATTGATGTTGAAATCTGGGTTGTTGGGTAATCACTCTGCTTTCACTTGGGTTACCTTTCATGGTGCCTATGACATTGCCCACTTGATGAAAATCTTGATACGGCAACCACTGCCGTATGATCTGATGGAGTTTATGGATCTGATGCAGTGGTTATTTGGGAAAAGGCTTTTCGACCTGAAGCATATGATGAAGTTTTGTGATGGCCTTTATGGGGGTTTAGAGACAGTGGCTAATAGATTGGGAGTGGAACGCTTGGCTGGGAAGAGTCACCAGGCTGGTTCGGATACCTTGTTGACTCTGCAAACTTTCATGAAGTTCTTAGATGTCTACTTCAAAGAAAAGAACGATGGTGGACTTGCACATAATGGCCATTTGTTGACAGGGATGCAGTGTGTTCTTCATGGCTTGGAGTTGAACAATAATCATCAATTGAATAATGCCGGCTTAAATTTGAATCTGTGTAGACAATCACATGTATTATGTAATTAATTTTTCATTCAGTAAATTTTTTTTTTCTTTTTCTGTTTTTGGTTTATAATTTCAATACAAGGTTAATTTTTTTTTAACTGTTTAATATATATATTGCTGGATCTTACTTATCAAAAAGATAATTGCTTGTTCTTAACTTTAATATGGGTGCAAAGCTGGTTTCAAATTCTTGAATGGTGGCTTGATAAGATATATTTGCTTGCTAAAGTTTCTTGGTCCTCAACAACACATCAACCAGCCACATTCTAAGGGAAATCTGATTTAGTTCCCAAGTTTTAATTGGGGGGATCCAAACCAGACAGCTCTAGTTATTGAGGAATAGATGTGAAAAGGACCTTGCACAAAGAACAAATTTAAGATGTAGGAATTCCCCTTTCAATGAGCTTCAAGTTTATAGGAATACTCTCATGTAGCAGCTTCCATATAAAAGTGTTGATCTTAATAGGAAGCTTCACCTTCCAGACTAAATTCCAGATTTCCTTGGGAATGTCTGAGTTTCTATTCTGATGTTGGTTGGTCTCCATGAATTCTTGATGTAAATGTTCATAGGCTTTTTTCACTTGATAATCTCCTGAGTTGGAACAGCTCCAGAGAATCTTGTCCTGACCTTCCCCTGTTTTTGGCAGAGGGATCTTTAAGATTTCTTCACCAAGGGGATATTGGTAAAGCTTCCTTACTACTTCTAGTTTCCAAGTGTTGCTAGTGGTATCAATTAATTCAGACACAGTCTTATTAACTAAACCAAGCTCGCTAAGCTTCTGAGAATTACTCTCATACCGAACAGGATGAGACAAAGGAATGTTACAACCTCTCCCAACCAACCATCGACCTTGTGAGATAATGGTATTGTGTTTACCTATAAGGTTTTTCCCTATCCAAGAATGAAGAGTTTTAGGGTAATATTTAGCTTTGAAAGTTTTGACTAGAAGAGAATTTGGTTGCTTTATCATTCTCCAATATTGCTTAGCAAGCATAGCTTGGTTAATGAGATTGAATTTTTTGAGTCCTAGACCACCCTCACAGTTTGTTAAACAGATTGTATCCCAATTCAAGAGATGCAATTTTTTTTCCTGATTTTGTTCATGTCCCCACTCAAGTTAATTTTTGAGATAAAATTAAATTTATTTATGCATTTGTATCTCATTAGTGTTTATATTCGTTTTGGCAAACTTCACACCATCGACTGAATCTTCTCCTCGGCCATCACCAAGACTAAAATCACATCCTTGGATCATAAAATAGGGAATAATTCTATGGAATGTGCTCCCTTTGTAATGAAGAGGCTTCCCATTCTTCCTAATTCCTTTCTCCACCGATATGAGAGGGCGCATTAATATTAAAATGAATAACAAAAAAACCTGTTAGCCATGATCATAAAAAAGACACAGAAGGGAGCAAACAATCCTAAATATAAAAGCAGCTTTCATATGATTAAAGATATAAATTGAGAATCGTATAAGGCAGTGGCTTCTAATTTACCTGGGAACCATACCTATTGTTTTAGGAATTGTATATCAAAGAGGCCAATGACTATGTAACTTGAAAGGAATGAAATAAACGCAGAATGCATTGTAAGGTTGGCTATCTTTCTAAGATGAGCATTGAGGAATTTTGGAACAAAAGTTAGGTGATACTATTGTAAATCTTAAGTTTTTATGCCATTCAAGTCTCAATCTCTCCACTATATCTACCCCTAGAGTTCTTATTTTAGTGATTTTGTAGGGCAAATTGTCAATACCCAAGACGTCATCTATTTCTAGGGACCAAACTCCAAACCATACAACTTGTTCTCTACTATAATGAAGTGGCCAGAAGTCCCACGAATATATTAAATGCAAGAAAACATTTGATTTTCTTAAAATCTTGTAAATCACAATAGGGTGAAAATTAAAGGAGGGATATCTTTCTGATGAATTAACCATAGGAAAACAAATTCGCTATTAATTCTATCCAATTCAGTAATGTCATCTTAATTTATCTTTCTGATGTTTGATATCTGTAAGGGCAAATTTGTAGGGAAGTGGACATATAAACTAAACAAACATATAGCATGACTAGGGTCACAAGAAATTTAGTCCAATGATATGATAAGGCAATTCAACTAAGCATGATGATTTTAAATCAGCACGAGCCCAGTTGATATTTTAGTTATTTCCAAGTTTTTAGTGTTTGTAAATATGCATGTGAACTTAACAATTAGTTTTTTTTTTTTTAAAAAAAAACTGTGCAATTTAGGTCTCACCCATTTAACATGTATGCGAATTGAAAAATTAATTAATTTTGCGCAATTTAGGTCTCTTTAGTTAAAAAAAACCATGCAGTTATATTTTGTCTTTACCCCTTTAGCTTTTTACTATTCACAGTCACACTGGCCTACGCCCCACAGCACAACCACTCAACTCTTACCGCAAATAATAATTCATAAAACTAAACACTATTATTATTATTTTTTTTTTGTGCTAAACTTCAATGTAAAACTAAACACTATTATAGAGATGTCAAACGCATGCACTATCATAAATTATAAATTCACACTAGTCTATCAAAATTTACAAAGTCAGACACTCAAAAGAGAGATAAAGAGAAAGAGCTATGATAGTTACCAACAAATGAGATACTAAGGCCTCGTTTGGGAGGAGAGAATGGAATGGAATGAAAATAATAATTTTAGAATATTTTTCTCTTCCATTGTTTGGGAGTTTTAATGGAAGGAATGGAAAGTTCATTCCCTTGTTTGGAAGTTTAAGTGGGAGAGAATGAAATGAGTAAGAGGGAACACTCATTCCTCTCTATTCCCTTAAAACCTCAAATTTTAATTCCCTCCAAAATTGGGAGGAATGAGAGGGAATTGAATTAGATTTAATGATTTTTTTTTATTAAAACTCCCAAAATACCCCTATATATTCAACTATTTATTTTAAAATAGGGGTCTAATAGTAATATTGTTATAAAATGATTCCATTCCATTACTTCCATATTGCTCCCAAATAAGATTACTTATATTCCATTTATTTTCATTCATTTCCATTCTTTTATTTTAAAACATCTAATCAAGATTACTTAATTTCATTCCATTTCATTCTTTTCCATTCCTTTCCCTTGCTTAAATACATTCTATTTCATTCTATTCATTTCCATTCCCTTATGATCATTCCATTCCATTCCCTTATGAACTCCCAAGCGGAGCCTAAGAGCGACGAGTAAAACGATGGACGATATAGATTGGCGGACTAAGCAAAGGAGGCAGACCTTCTCTATCTAAAACTCTTAGGTTTGCTTTTGTTTTGTTTTAGTGTTTTTTTTTTTTTTTAATATAATTTGATTATGTTGTACCAAAAATTTTAAATTGGAGCTAGGGCTGTAAATGAACCAAAACCAAAAATTTTAAATTGGAGCTAGGGCTGTAAATGAACCAAAACCAAAAATTTTAAATTGGAGCTAGGGCTGTAAATGAACCAAGTCGTTCTAAACAGCTCGGGCTTAGTTCGATAAAAAACTCGCTCATGTTTGTTTGTTTATAAACAAACTAAACTTAAACTTTAGTTTTAGGATTGCTTAATAAACGAGCCGAGCCTAAGTAAAAAGTATTATTCATGAACAAACTCGTGAACACCAAGGCTCGATACAAAAGTAACAAAACAAGTTGAGTTTGGTAATAAAATTGATATGAGCTTGACATATAAACTCATATCTTTTTAAAACTTTAATTAATTATAAGTTGAGACCACTCATCCAAACAAAATAGGCAGGATAATAAACTTGACGTAAGTTTGATAATATACTTGTATGGGATCTCAAGCTTAAAAACATGATATTGAGCTTGAGTTTGGGCTTGATATAGAACTCGAGCTTGGTTTGACTAATGAACCAAGTCAAGCCAAGCCGAGCTCAAGTTTGTATACTTTATAACAAGCTCAAGCTTGTATACTTTATAACAAGCTCAAACTTGAACATTATTTGTAGGCTCGTATTAAGCTCAAGCCAAGCTTGAACATTCACTACTCGACAAAACTCGGCTCGTTTACGGCCCTAATTGGAGCAAAAGAGTTGTGCCAAATGGGCTTCTTTATTTGTTTTTCTGAGACTGTTGTTGGGCTTCCAAGTATTTTTAAAGTGTCAATGATATATTAAAGGGGATCAAGTTAGTTTTGTTGGGCTTAAATAAAATTTAGGGTGTTCAAATTTTTTAGGGTGGTCAAAACAAAATAAATTATAAAAATATTATTAATATAAAATAAAATAATTCCAGGTCAGGGTGTCCTTTGGATACATTAGACTATTAATCTTTAATCCATTTCGAGTCCAACAACTCATAGCTATGCTTAACCTTCACTAACATGATATACCTATGGTTACATTGCAACATCCAAGAAGCTATATAATATGTCAGCAATAAATATGAACATCACTTGGATGTGTTATTAAATGGTCTCCTTCTTGCCATCATGCCACTTAGATTTGGTCATAGGGGGACATGCCAAAGTATCAGACTCTGAAACCTCCACCTCGTGACATAGTTAAAACAAATTCTGTCCAAAGTATATAAGAAAGACCAGTAGATATTCTTGAGTCATAAAAATTTTCTCTTTGTATTTGAGGTGGGTATGAGAAATTTTCCCTTTGAAGTTGGGTTGAGTCAATCACCACAAGAGCATCCACATTGATGGTGTGAAATTACTAAAATGCTATTTTTAGCACCACAATATACAAAGAGTGTGTTACATTGGTGGTAGTATAGGTAAAAAATTTAACTCATCAGCTATAGTGCACAACCATTTTATAGATGTGCACCGTAACTCAAATGTTAAAGCAACATAATATATTTTATGTAGTTGTAGTTGTTGTTTATTGTAATGAATGTATTATTTTATTATGTTATTTATATTATTTTAATGTGTTGAATGCTAAAATAAAACCATTGATATTGAATGTTTTGTAAAGTGAGGAGGCAAAATAAATAAAGTAGATTTTTGTGATGCTAAAAGCTATTTGGTACCGCCAGTGCTGAGGCTCTTACAAGTGAACAATTCTTAAAAGAATTAGAGTCTCCGATGATGGAGTGTAGGGAAGGGGTCCTTGGATTGGGCAAGGGAGGCGTTATGGGTTTTCATTTTTTGGAGTTATTTTTTCCCTACAATGGCATTATGTGATAGGCCTTCTTTACTAATTTGTGAAATGGTGAGATGGACATGTTAGTTTTGGAGGGTGTAATACATCTAGGTTTTTTTTTTTTTTTTTAATTTTTTTAATTTTTTTTTATTTTTAGCTACCATTTCATTAAGGCTAAACATAAACAAAGGCAATACAACAATTATGCCTACAAGCTTCCAAAACAGGAGGCAAATTACAATAATAGAGCAATAGCAAGTTTAAAAGCATAATGAGCTACTAAGATTAGGGATCTCCCAACCTAGCAAAATTCATAACCAACAGAAGATAAACTTAAATCATAAGCATTACAAATAATAGAAGGGATGGACTAGTCATTGTGTGTGTGTTACACGATTCTAGACTATCTAGCTCTTGTTGAAACTTCATTATAATGCATTGAGAGATAGAGAAAGAGGCTAATAGCTTAAGGAGAAAGGAGTAAAAAAAAAAAAAGGTCATGAGTCTCTTAACTTTGGTGTAAGACAATCAAGACCCAAATAACTTAGGGGGGAAGGAGTTTTTTTTTTTAATTAAATTTTTAAATAGAAAAAGGTCTTGAGTCTCTTGACTTGGTGTGGTGAAGACACTTTCACAGAACACTAAGGTAGTCCAAAACAAACAAACATCCTTTGGAAAAAAAGAAAAAGAAAAGAAAAGAAAAGAAGATGAATTCTGGTCGCTTAGCCTTCACTCTCTCGGTCATTCTCTTCTTCACGATCATTCCCAATATTCAGGTACCTACTCAATTTCCAAAAGCATATTTATTGAAATCTTTCTAGAATTATATATTACTTATATATAACTTTTTCTGGGCAACCAAACGGAGAGTAAGCAAAGCAAAAATGGTTTTGTGTAAAATTTTGTTTTGTGTGCAGAAGAGCCACGCAGCAAATGAAGTACATGACCGGATCTTCAAACCCACATCATCGCCATTTTCAACTGCGCTCGAAACCCTTCAGAAGCAAATTGGGTATAACCCTTTTTTCGTTCCCGATTCTCGCATCTTTGTCTTCTACATTTGTTTACTTCATTTTTTGGTTTCTGATATAAAGAAATGAAAAATGGAAAATTTTGTACAATCATGTCGATGATCAAGAATTTTGAAAACTTTGTGTTATTCTATTCTCTCATGCTTATCAATTGGTCTTAGACTCTTAGTTTTATCATGCTTGTTCTATACATTCATATAATTTTTCAATGCCAAAATACACTGTTGGTCCCCAAAATTTAGAGGTTGAAGTTTAAAGCGATCGCTTTTTCTATCGTGTAATTTTTGGAAATGTTGCTTGCCAATGGCGTCGCGTAATGATGGAGATTATTGGTCCCTTTTCTCACTTAGCATTTCTTATATTTTCTGATTAACCAATTGGGTTCTTACAGTGTTGCTTTCTCTATCTGTAGCTACGATTTCCAGAACATTGGTCTTCTTCGTCGTGCCATGACGCATGGCTCTTTCTCTGAAGAGAACAACCGAGCATTGAGCATTCTGGGTGGCAATGTGATTGAAACATCGGCCTCCCTCCGGTTACTTGAAAAAGACATTGATATTTCTTCAAAAGATCTGAACCGTCGCTTGTCAGAGATCTCCAAAGTGGAATCTTCATGCACTAGTGATGGGATGCGGTTGGGGTTGCAGAAGGTGGTCAGGGTATCTCCCAAGACTAATTCTTCTGCTCCTGGAGTGGTTTGCAGTGCTTTCCGAGCGATGTTTGGTGCTATTGCTCTTGATATTGGGAAGTCAGACGATGCTGGAGACATTTTCTGGAATGTTCATGGTGGTGATGTTGGAGTTGGAGATGCTCTGGCATGGTAAGTTGGCCTTTCTATTAGCGTGGTATTAGAAGTTATATGCTAAACTACTATTAGTTTTTATGATTGTAGTCATGGTGGAAGAACCTTTGGTATGTTGCTTGTATCTTAGTTAAGCTAACTCTAGATATGCTTATGAGAAAAGCTTCCTTGGGCCCTGGGTCTGTAAGGTGTGCTTCATATTTGAGTATGTGGTAGAATGTAAATTAATAAGTAGGAGTGCATTTTTATTCTGGTTTCAGTATCTTTTATCTTATTCATATCATCTTATGTTTGGATTATTTATGATTTAAAAATTGCTCTTTTTCAATTACTTCAAAGGTTTACTGGAGTTACTTGAGAAAATATGAAGGACAAATGAGTGCTACTGGCTTGTGAATACTCATGCAGAATTGAGTTTCATGCCATATAACCTGAATGCAGATGAACTGCCATTTTCTATTGCATGATTGAATGAAAATGTAATACTCCTATAACGATAAGTGTCTGATAGAATTCTACTTGTAGAAACCAATGAGAGCCAGGACTAGATAAAGTAGCACTTGTGCATCCATACATCTATGCGTTTTTGTGTAAATTTGCTTTCTTCGTATTTAACACATGATGATTGACGCTTTTATTCTGTTAAGAGTATGGTGAGAGAATGAGCTAAAGTTCACATGGGCTTAAAGTCATGTCAGAACTACGATGAATGACTTGAAATCCCCGGTTTCCCCCTGTTCTCTTAATTTTATTTATATAATGTCCTGTAGACATGTGTTCATCATCAATTCTTCTCTCTCTCTCCCTCTCTCTCTCTCCCCCTTGTTTTCAAACTAGTCCCTATGGTGGGAACCAAATGAATTTCCAAATCAGTCACAAGAATGTTGTAAACGTTTTTGGTTTTCCCTTGGAGATGGAACAGCTTATGCTTGTCTATAGTAAATGAGATAAGTGAGTTCCATGTAAGATGTGGTTGAGATTTGTAATAGAAATTTTATGTCAAATTGACCTCAAGCACTTGCAGGATATAAGTACATTTGTTTCTCTTCCACAATTGTGCTGTTTCAGATCATCACTTACATAATCCTTCATATTGAGGTAGTGGCAACAATCTTGTATGGTTGTACATATGCTACCTCGCCTACCTTCTTCAATTATTAGAGGATAGGTAAAGTCCTTTGCAGTCTTTGCAATCTTTGAAGCCTACTTAGTTACATGATAAATCTTTAATCTTGGTTCTTTCTGTTCAATTGAAGTCCAGGAAATTCACGCAAAGTTTGCATCATTTAGATGATGGTATCAACCACTATTAATATTCCACATCCTAATTCCTCTTGAAACATAGTTGTCCAGAAATTCGACCGTTAGTGCAGTGTTAATGGGCTTCTGAAAGGTTAGGCCTACATGTTTTCATGGGCTTAAAAATATCATACTCCCATCTGGTAGAATTCAGTTGCTGACTTTGATAAGTTGGGTTCATCAAAATAACAAAACACATCAGCCAAGCAAATCACATGTTTGAGTTTCTTTGTTTTGCAGTTAATCATGTTGTTTTTCTGTTCTTTCATCTTCATTTGCCAAACATTAGGATGGTTGCTACCTCTTTGAGTTATAGTTTCATGGCTCCATGGCCGGAGGTGAGGTGGCCAGACTATTAAGCATAGCACCCAAGCGACCTGCATCATTTCAAAACAAATGATAAGTCCTTGGTTATATGTGTTTACTATTCAAAGCTGTATTATTTCAAACAAAGAAATCACTTCACAATTTTTTTCGCCATGACCATGAAGAGTGGTGTTATTTTAGTACTTATATCAATGTTTCAGTCTCCATCCTCGTTGTCCTATCAATATAAGAAAAGTTAGATACCAAAAATATCAAGGAAGACTCCCCTATAACTATAAGACAGATGGATATTGAAATATCTAAAGAAGTTGAAATTTCGTTTTCATCTAAAGAAATGTTGACATAAAATTTACGATAAACAATTGAAGTCTTATAGACTTTAAGGGGAAATACATATCTCTACGAAAATCTAAAGTAGTGCAAGCACTTGAAAATGACCAGATGATACCTGAACTAATAAAATCTCTTGACCTCAAATGAGAGGTCAAAGATATGAATCATGCCTACCCTAAAACCCAGTTAATAGATGCATGATGTTTAGCAAAAAAAAAAAAGTTAATAGATGCATGATGATAAAGCCATAACTAGGATAAATAATTATGTTTGCAGAGGGTTTATAAGAAAGTTGCTTTCTAATAGCAATTTATCATTTTAACAAAGTTCAAATTTAATAAGAATTTAGTGTAAAACTTATGTTTTACATCATCTAATAAGAGATTGTCATATCAATTTTTTACTCAATATATCTTGCCACACTTAATAACATTTTTATTTTTTTTAAAAGAATGAAAACTTTTTATTACAAAAGGAACTACAAAATACAAGAGTCCTTAACAGGAGCATCCACCAAAGGGGATAAGCAACATGTTACATCAAAGGACCCCACAAAATTACAAGATAGATTCCATTTTGCCAGACTATGAGCTACAACATTCGTACATCTTGGAACCCAAGTGAAAGAAACACTGAAATTGCAAGGAAAGCAGGGAAAATTCCTGCATTATAGAGTTGATTCTCCACGGCATGCTGGCTGTTGGGGAGGAAATAAGAAGTGAGAGCATCTTCAATAAACCCTTTAAAGTCATGTTTGGAGAGCAAACCCACAAAAATTAGTTCCAACAACCTCTCCAAAATCTAAAAAATAGAATAGATTAGCCACAGTACTCTCCACACATGAAGATAATAACATGAAGCTCTCCAAAATCTAAAAAATAGAATAGATTAGCCACAATACTCTCCACACATGAAGATAATAACATGAAGAGTTATTATCGCTCTCCAAATGAATTTTTATGACTAAAATATTCAGCCTCTTCTCTCCACTAATTAAAATATTCAACTACTCTCTCTTTTTCTATGCACATTAAGAATAAAGAATAAAGAAAGAACAAAGAAATGATGAGAAATTAATATTCAAACATGATAGAAAACAGATAGGAACTGTTTGAAAATGTATTAGAATAAGTACAAATCAATGTAAAAATTTGACTAGGCTACTAGAAATGACTCGAGTCTCATTAAAAAAATGATTAATTCAACACTTCCATCAGCTAATAAAATTCATTACCTATCTTAAAATCTCAACTTTTGCCTTAAAAGCCAAAGGTTTTGTAATTGAATTAACACTTTGCCATGCACAAAGTGTTTGGGGGTTTAGGAAGGAAATTGTTCGAATTGTAGGGTTAACAGTATATTGTAATTATTTCTAAAAAAAAAAAAAAAAAAATTCTGCCTTAAGGACAACTAACAACACCTCATTACATTCTCAAAAAAAACAACACCTCATTAGTTTTTTAATTAAGACCTGAAATATATAGCATTTATTAAGATATCATGTATGATAAGATATATCCATATTTTAATAATATCTTTATTGCAAGGTGTAAATCCATTATAGAATTTAATCAATTTAACAAACAATTTAGAAAATAATTAATTTAATAATAATGTGCCCAACAGGAAACGCTCCTCCCTCGTCTGATTAGGTAGGTAAGAGCGCTGCGCCGCTGTCATATTCCTGATTAGAATTTGTAGGGCCCATTTAAAAAAGGTAGACCCAACTTGGCCTACCATACCAAAATTTCCTTCCAATTACACCAAAGTCACGGGACCCACCACCACATTTATTTACTCCTCTTTTATTTGACCAAGTCCACCCAACTCGCAAAACAGTGAAAACACCCAATCATTTACTACACTTCACAACGGCACAAATCACCGAAATTACCAAAACACCCTCCTCCATCACTCTACTAGATAAACTTGTATTACCTGCTACTCCCGGTCTCTCTTCTTGACTACCGGTATTTCCCGGTCACCGCCATTGCCGTTACAATCTTCATGTTTTTCTGAAACCGTATATAAAACCCAGGCCTCAGAGAAATAAGAGAGAGAAAGAGAGAGATATCTAGGGTTTGTAGAAAATGGTTGCAGAAACGTCTCACAGTCACAGAGACATTGAAACGAACAGTGAGGATGTAACCAACACACTGATGGGAAACAATCGGTGTTGTTGCTTCCCTTCAATCTTTACTCCGTCATCGCGAAGATCCTCCGCCGTCGGATTATCCTGGTGGGAACGGGTCGGGTCGAGCGACGATAAGTGGTGGTCCGGAGGCTTTCGCGCCTTGAAGAAAGTCCGGGAGTGGTCGGAGATCGTCGCCGGACCGAGATGGAAGACGTTCATTCGCAGATTCAATCGGAGCAAGAGCGGAGGCGGAAGCAGCGGCGGCGGCGGCGGCGTTGGTAATTGTAATCGGCACGGAAAATTCCAATACGATCCGTTGAGTTACGCGCTGAACTTCGACGAAGGCCCGGGGCAGAACGGTAATCTGGACGAAGACGACGATTACCACTTGTTTCGGAACTTCTCAACCCGGTACGCTTCGGTGCCGGGTCAGTTGCCGGCGAAATCGGCGAATTCTTCATCATCTTCGACTTCGTCCACGTCGACGAAGTTGTTATCGACGCCGCCGCCTTTGGATTCCGGTAGACACGTGGCAGTATCGACGTAATATGCGGCGTGAACAGCGCAGGCGCTGAGCTGGATGGTGTTGGATGATGACAAGATAACGTGGCGGCGGCAATTACTTTTTTATTTATTTATTTAATATTTAATATTTATTGTTTGATATTTTATAGATACTTTTTTTGATATATATATTAATAAAGAAAAAAATTATGAATGATGCGTGTGTGATTAGGATTAGTGAAACAAAAGGATTGGTTTTGCAAATGGCATTTGCCATTAATTTGGTTAGGTAAAAGGTTGGGTTGTCTTTGTGACGAAAGGTGTAAAGGTGTTGGGTGTACATTTCTATGATATATGAACATATGAGGTGTCTTATGTTTGAACAAAGTCAAATAATCCAATAACAATGTTACCTTGCTGATGGGTTTTTGTAAAATTATACTATGTTCCTGTATGTGGATAAGGTATATAATGTTTCGAGTATGTATATTTGAACTCTCACGGACTCATTAATGTATGGACATTACGCGTTGTGAAAAAACAGAAGAAATATAATATCTTTTTGCTTGTTGTAGGTTCTTATAGAAAGCACATTAATGTATGGATTTTATGTGTTGTGAGAGAGCAGAAGAAACATAATATCCTTTTGCTCCTCATTGTATGTTTTTATAGAAGACTCATTAATGTATGGATTTTAAGCGTTGTGAGAAAGTAAAAGAAACATATTACGTTTTGAACAAAATTTAGTTACAAAATTGTTTGTAATTTAAGATTACAGCTTTACTCAATAAAATAAATATTACTGCACATTTTGAAAATATAACCGTTAAATTACATTCTTTATGCTTTTAATACACATGTCAAATTTTGTGTCAATCATATATTATTTACTAATTTTAAACTACAAAAACTTTCAATTTAAATAATTTATTGATGGCATAAATATTGATCTTTAATTTTCTAAAACTTTTGTAAGGAGAATATAAGAAGAAAATGTAATCTAATAATAAATTTGTCAAATCTCCAATGAATAGATATTGAGCAAAATTATAATCTTAGATTATAACAAATTTTGTAACTAAACTTTTTTCATATCTTTTTGTTTGTTGTAGGTTCATAATAACTTTTTGCTTGTTGGTAGTTCTTATGTAGCTTCCAACGCAATTTTCATTTTTCTTTTTTCCTTTTTTTTTTTTTTTTTGTGTTTTTGCTATGAATTGTGATGTAAATGTGATGCAATTCTTTAGTGAGCTAAATTGTATAGTTCTTTTTCACACTACTTTCCGCGAAAGAAAATTTGTACCATATATCCCTTTTATACTAATTTAAATGTGTTTTGCTTGACGTTACAAAAAGAAAGTGTCTTGCTTTTTACTTTTCGGATGTTTTAAGATAAATATTTGTTCTCTCCAACCAATGGATAAAAAAGAAGTAAAACGAGGAACATTCCTTTCCCCCTCTACAAAGGCTTCTACAAATGTAAAGACTTGATTTTTTTTTTTTTTTTTTTTTTTCATTTCCTTAAACTATTCTTCTTTTTAACTTCTTCTATTTTTATTTATTAGTGTTATATATTTTATTTGTAGTTAGTTTAAACCTAAGAAAAAGGTCTTAGGCATTAAAAAAGAAGTTCAGTGTAGGCTGAATGCTAGACTAAAATTTAGTTATTTTGTTATGAATGAATTTACTTCAATTAGTCTATTTAAAATTTATAGTCAATCTCTTTTACTCTTTGACTTCCCAAAAAAATTAATAGTTAATCTCAAACTCTTGTGACTAAAAAATTAATGTTATTGTTGTATTCGTATTATTTAAAAACATAAAGAAGATTATATGAAGGTTTTTATTTGAAGCTTTCTCCACTTCTAGCATGGTGTTAAGAAGATTCTTTTTTTTTTTTTTTTAAATGTTGTTTTAGATTGGTGTAGGTTGAATGCTAGACTAAAATTAAGTTATTTTGTTATAAATGAATTTACTACAATTAGTCTATTTAAAATTTATAGTCAATCTCTTTTACTCGTTGAGTTCCCAAAAAAATTAATAGTCAATCTCAAACTCTTGTGACTAAAAATGTTATTGTTGTATTTGTATTATTTAGAAAAATAAAGAAGATTATATGTAGGTTTTTATTTGAAACTTTCTCCACTTCTAACATGGTGTTAAGAAGATTCTTAAAAAAAAAAAAAAAGTGTTTTAGACTAGTGTAGGTTGAATGCTAGACTAAAATTTAGTTATTTTGTTATGAATGAATTTACTACAATTAGTCTATTTTAAAATTTATAGTCAATCTCTTTTACTCGTTCACTTCCCAAAAAAATTAGTAGTCAATCTCAAACTCTTGTGACTAATAATGTTATTGTTGTATTCGTATTATTTAGAAAAATAAAGAAGATTATATGGAGGTTTTTATTTTAAACTTTCTCCACTTCTAACATGATGTTAAGAAGATTCTTTTTTATAATTAAAAAAATGGTGTTTTAGACTATTTTATTTTGGTTAAAAAGCAAAACTGACCCTCTAACTTTTTTCAAATTTTATTTCAGTCCTCTAACTTTGATTTCATTCATTTCAGTCCTCTAAATTTCAAATTTATTCAATTAAAGCCTTTCTCTTAACTTTTGTTAAAATTTTTTGAAATAAAAAATCTGGAAAATATTTTTCAATCATTAATTGAATTTTTTTAATTTAAAAATTTTGAATTTTTTTTATAAAATTGAAAATTAACCACAACATATAACAAAAGTTGATGGAAAATTCTTAATTGAGTAAACTTGAAAGTTAGAGGACTGAAATGAACAAAAGCAAAGTTAGAGGATTGAAATAAAATCTGAAGAAACTTAGAGGATTAGTTTTGCATTTTACCATTTTATTTTTCATTAATAATCTTGTTATTTATAATCAAGACACATATCTTGGGTGGGAGGAACTACCGATCTATGCGAAAGAACAATTAATAATGTTCATCTGAATTGTTCAAACTTTCAACTTGTTTCTTGAATTTTATGAAAGACTTGCACAATTTTTGTATCTTTCTTACTTTTGTCTTTTGTGCAGTCTGAATAATGTTGTAATTCATATTCTTTGCACAATTAATAATGTTATGTTACGTCAGTTTAAAGTTCGTATTCTTTGGGTCCGTCCTACAACAAATGAAAGTTTGTGAACATACTATGTTGAAGAATGATAAAGAACAAAGTAATGGATGTGAGTGTTAGCAAGGGCAGAAAAAAACCCAAGAAGCCCCTCTCTCTCACCCAAAATGACAAATGCCCCATGGATTGAGAATGTATCTACTACATCAGCCATATGTAATATGCTGTTTACAAACTTTTGGATCTCACATATGAGCATCTTCCATTTAACATCTTTTCCTTCTCACACTCAAAAAGACAAACACCTCCTCAATAGAGAACTTCTGAAAATAATAAGGTCGACAATTGTGAGAGGCATGTTGCATTGATCGGATGCTTAAGAAACTAATTAATCTTGCTAGGTTTAGTGTTGGCAAATTCCATGACAATGTAAATAGTTAAGTGTGTCTGTAATAAGTTTATTAAAGTTCAAGACAATTTGTACAAGATGCAGCTCAATAAAGACAACGTTCAGTTGTCCTTAGATAGAGGCTCAATTGCCCCTCTATCGAGAACAAAGTAATGATTGCCACTCAATCAAGACTGGACGTTTCAGTTGTGAATGCAAGTGAGTAATTTGTGAAGCACTCAAATAATCGGAGAGTTCAAAGGTTTGGAGTAGTAGAATGTTTTTAATGTAAGTTATGTACTGGGATTGTAGGGTTTAGGTTAGAGGTTTTAACCTCAATTGTAACAACTTCTCTTAATTATAATGGATTGCTTATTTGGGGAAGATTTTCTTTTTAGTGGGTTTTCCTTTGGAGTTTGGAGTGTTCTCTATTGGTTTTCTACTTCGTTTAGTTTGTTATTGTATCGTTGTCTCATATTTATTGTGGTTGATTGATTTGCAATTGATGACGCCTCATGCCTATGCTACTTTAAATTGATTACAACTTTATTGGTTAAATTGGCATAATTTGACTTAATCTATAAAATTCATTGTATAATATACAACTGGGGTATAAAATACCTAACATTTATCATACCTTTTAATACTTTTACAATAAATTTTTTAATTTACTTTTAAATTTTATTTTTACTTATTTTATCTTATTAAGATATATTATGCATATCTCCTTACATATCTGTGTTTAAAATTTTGTTTTGACAGTTACTATCTCAATGTGATTCAAAGAGCAAGCTTAACCAATTGAATATGTTATAAAGGATGTTGAATATTTTTTCCCCAACTTCATATTGTGAAACAGATACTTTTATTCTGATTCTTAAAAAAAGTTATACTTTTATTTAATTTTTTTTTTAATATAATTTTGTTATATCGATTATTTTTTCACAATTAATTTTGTTCAATTTTGTCAATTATAACTAAAATTCTATTTCACCACTCAGTTTAATTCTACACATCCATGATCTACCTCAGACTAATTTTTGAGAGATTTTAATGTTTATTTTATTTCATAAATATATATTTAGTATTACAAACTTTCATTTAATGTGAAACAAAAAAAAAAATGATTTTCAAAGTTGAAATAACTTTGTGGAATATTGTTAACTACAAAATATTTTTTATAACTATTAAGTTGTTAAATTATTACTAATTCTTATTTGAGTTCATTGCTAATACTATTTTATTATCTATAATTCAAATGTCACAATTCCTAATGTGAAAACAGTTATGCCTCTAGACTGATTACTTTGTGATGAATGGGTGTTTAAAAGCAACTCAATGCAGCTGAACTAACGCAGAACTGAGCTGATTTTGAATTCTAGACGGGTCATAGTTCAACAGAGTAGTGAGGAAAGCTTGGAGGAAATACTGTGAAAAAAAAAAAAAAAAAAAAAAGACTTCTAGACGGGTCATAGTTCAACAGAGTAGTGAGTTTTGATGGGCAGACTTGACTACCCTGGTCACAGTCTCTTTCTTTTTTGGGGTCCATCCTGTAACCAGGATTTTGAGAATATTTTGTGTGTCAGCTATGGAAAATGGCCGACATTAAAGTGGCTAGAGGATTCTAATCTTCTTTTTTCTTTGATAGAGAGAAAGAGGATTCTAATCTAGATGTACTATGACTACAAACTTTTAAAATTAAATGTTTCATCCTCTTTTTTCTTTTCTTTTTTTCCTTTTATCTTTCTTTTTTAGGAAAAAAAAAAACTATCATTCACGTAAGTGAAACATTTACGTCCGAGAAACATTTACGTCAAAGAACAAAACTTCTAAGACAGGAGGAGAAAGATTTTCCATCCAAGTTACATCATTAAAGATATATTTAACAAACTTAATTAAAAAGTGCGCTATTGAATTACCAGATCGATTGACACATGAGAAAAAGCTATCACGAAGACCAGCATCAATGTCTTTATTTCTTGCAAAATATTTGTTCACATTACATAATTGACTACATATGCACAGCTAGACATAAGTTGCTTGTTTTTTATGTTATCAACATTGCAGTGTCACGCAAATTTTTTTAATATTTTTTTATTTATTAACAAGATGTCACAGAATTTTTATTTTTCTCTCTCTTTAAGATATCTGTTTTTGAAACTTTATTATAGTTTTTTGGATGATGGTGGTCTATAAAGGTGGTGAATGATGAAGAGGATGTGTGTAGGATAAAGTATTTTTTTATTTGTATTTTTTTAATATATGGAGGTAGAAGACAAACTTTTCATTGTTGTGTGTTGAGAGAGTTTATTCTATGGGGATAAATTAAATAATGGCCCTAAACTTATCGTAAAAAGAACTATTCTTGAATTCCTTTTGTTTGTTAATAAAGATATAGGGATACGAATCTAATCTCATGTTATTCTTGAATTAGGCTATTGTGGGTATTTGGATGTTTTAGAAGCATCTTCCATTTACAAATTAGAAAAGAAAGAAATTTAAAATAAATAAATTTAGTAATTTTTTTAATGTGAATAATAAATGTAGTAATTGTATTGTATCAAAGATACACAACTCCTTGGGAGTAAAATAGTACTAAGTCTTCATGGATTGAACATATGCCCTCCCAAATAAGAGAGTATGGAATTACCTTTGACCCAAATACTCCTTGATTAAAGCATTTATAATTCAAGTATATAATTGTGTACAAGTCAAGGGCCTCTATTTATTATTATTATTTTTTATTTAAGGGACGAGAAGGGGAGAGAAAAGAGCCCGTGGTATGAGTACTGGAGACATAGAAAGGTGCCAATTGGATTGTAATCTCAATGTGTTAATGACATTATTTATTTTTTTATTTTTTATTTTTTTGTTTACATCAAAGTACCGAATGTGAGATTTGAACTCAAATTTTTTGTAGTAGAATTAGATAATTTTATTGAGTTACAAAACTTTTAATATTATTAAATGAAACTACCTAAGCCAATGAAAAGGACAACTATCACCCCCCACCCAAAAAAAAAAAAAAAATTCATAGGTGCTGTGACTGCTGTCATCTTCAAAGTAATCTGATTTCCAGCCTTGGTTTTCTCAAATACAACCTACACGCAATATACACTTCACTATAACTTTTTCTTGCTTGTACAGTTGTACGTAATCATTATTTTTTTGCCGCACATTACATCACCAAAAGGGCACATCTGTTGGGTCTGGCTTAGGCCAACCTCAATTCCTAACAAGCGCCATTTTCCCTAAAATATAAAGTTCAAAGTTTGACTAGTATGATGGATATAAGAAAGAAAAATATAATTTAATGGTAGATTTGTTAAAATTTAAATCTAATAAAGTTTGGTTACAAATTTGGCTAGAGTCTTAGGGGCGGTTTGGATCCCACATTTCTGTATTGCGTTTTTTGCTATGCGAGTTTTTTTTTTTTTTTGCTTCAGCCGCACCTTTTGACTAAGTCAATTGTGAACAGTGCATTGTTCACAAATTACATTTTTCAGCAACTTTTTCATTAAAAATAGGTCCTACAATACTATTCACACATTTAAAAATTATTTTGCTACAAGTGTTTTCAGTTTTCAGTTTCAACAAAATAAGTTCTATCCAAACAAACCCTTGTTCCTTAACTCACAATATGAAAATGAAGGAAAATGAGGCAGCCTAAGGCATTCTCAGCAAGACAAATTTGTATGATATATGCACACAAGGCATAAAAGGCAGATATACATGATTGTTCAAAATATAAGATATAACATCTGCATATGAACTCTAATGGGCCAAAATGTCACAATAGCACTGTTCATTGAAATATATATCAATCTACCTCTGTTTCAAAAATATATAAAGATCTACTACTTTTTAGGTACTTGAGTTCTATAGAAAAATTTTGTGGCAATTTTGAAGGTAATTTTTTCAAAGAATTCAAGTTATACGACAAACTCAAGTTTCACATGAATTTAAAAAAGGTGATAGATCCAAAATAATGGTCGATTGATATATATTTCGGTAAACAGTAGTATTTGGCCATTTTGGCCCTTCTAATGCTCATTGGTAGTTTATATCAATGGCCTAAGGCACATATTTGGGTAACAATCTAAACTTGGGTCATTGCTCATAGGTCATGCTGAAAGAGTCAACTACAAGGGGAAAGTACTTTCCCAATCAATCCAGATTTATACAACAATTCATTATCCTGCAAGGGGTACAACATGAATAAATTCCTGAACACAAACTGGCTACATATGATCTGTTTTTATGCGAACTTTTCTGCCATTCACATTTTTAATGTTCAATAAATAATCACCTACGATCCATGGAAAGCTCAAGTAATTAAGGCCTTCCCGGCAATAAGTAGGGTGATAAGTAACATAATACCATGCTGAGGCCATCTGCTGACGCTCATGCATTTTGCAGCAATCTTCAAACCATTCTTTAGTATCTCTTTGTAGCCTCTTCACTGAGAGCAGAATCCGATCCCTCAAATCACCATATCTCCTGTTATCACGCTGCAAATATGCTGCACGTTTCCGCAGATTACCCGTCAGCAATTCATCCTCACTCTCAGCATCATAATATTTCATTAAGGTACTCATTTTCTCTGTATACTGGTCTTTGTGTCTTTCTGCAGTTTCAAGGAAGGCCTCAAAACCGTCCACTTCAAGATCATTATCATAAGCTTCTTTAGCAAACTTCTCCAACCAGACCAAGTTTGGCCTTTCTTGCACTGCTGACTCAACAAAGGCATGGTAGAGCTTCCCCAATACGCTGTTGGAGGTATACATGGGCTTGTCTAGCCTCTCCATGAAATCTGGAAACTCCTTTGGTTTCAGAACCCTAGGCATTTCAGCTGGTGCACCAGTCTTTGCAAAGTCAACGGCCATTGAGTGAAGGTTTGCCAACTCTAGACATTTTTGACTTCGGGCTTTATCTGACTCATGGTCAGCATGAACTAAATGTGCGGTAGAGATGGCACCCAAAGTATCATTGATCATGTAATCAACAAAAAACTTTTGGATTTCCTGCAAGTTCACCAAGACTATGAGAAGAGCAATAAATAAATCACAAAAATATAATTAAACTTCTATTTCAACTCTAAAGGGTAAAACTAAGTTTAGAAAATATACCTCTAAGGTCACATCATGATCCATTTTCCGAGGTCTTCTCCCTGTGTAGTCCATTGGGGGCTCAGTTTGACAGGGGATCAGATCTTTATCCCAGCTTATGAAGAACTGGTCTCCATCAAGATCACCACCAGAGCATTCATTTGGATGTGGCCTGTGGACACAAATTCTTGACACCATTATTATCTGTTTAAGAACTAACCATCTCTTCATGCCCTATTATGTGTTGTTATAACACACAGCTCAAGACATTGTTGTAGGAAATGACTGCCCAGTGCAGTTAAGTGACTAAACAGAATGAGATGTTAACTGCAAGTAAAGGTGGTTAGACAGAATGAAATGAAAATTTCCATTTCCTGGCAAGGGAAAGTGGGTTTCATAAGTAGCTGCTAACCAGGATGCTAACTAAAAATGCTCCTGTGAGAAGGCATTAGATTGTCACAATCACTAATGAAATGAAAATTTCCTTTTCCTAGCAAGGGAAACTGGGTTTCAAGAGTAGTTGCTAACCAGGATACTATTAAAATTGCTCCTGAGAGAAGGCATTAGATTGTCGCAATCACTAATGACATAAAGTGTAAATGCATCATCTAAAAAAACAAAAAGGAAGTAGTAAAAATAGTAGTAAACTCAGATCAATAATTTTCTTTAACAACAATAATAAACAAGGGAGAACTCCATGAGGAAAGGAATACAGATTTTCCACTAAAACCAAGTCAATATTAACATATCCCTAATATGAAATTAACAGCCTAACTTCACTACACAGTGACATGCCCAAATGTAAACTCTACAGTTCATATGCCGATAGTACCTGTCAACCTGATCTTGTAATTTATAACAATCTGAGGACCTAAATACTTTAGGATAGTCAAATTAGGAAGAGGAGTTTTTCATGATATTGTCAAATCATTGTGGTAAAATAAAGGTTGAGCAATGCAATGGTTCTAATAATTACACCTCACTAATGTACCATATCTGGTGCAGCCATAATAATTGCTGACTCTAATCCAAATATGTAAATTAAAAACAATTAATCTAGAGATGCGAAGTATACCGTTGTCCTTTCTGAGGGAAGATAAGGCAATCCACCAGACCCTTCTCCTCTAATTCCACTTCATAGATAGCCTCAAGAACTCTGATGTCTCCTGGGTGAAGACAAGGGTTTTTGGTCACAACAACCTTCCCTACTACTATACATGTTGTCTCATCCACCTTCCGGAAGAAACTCTGATCCTCAGATTGCAGTTCTGCTTTTGTCATGGTAATGCGGACATACACTTGGCCATAATTTAAAATACCGGTTTCATCCAGGCAACCAATCAGGATTCGACCCTTTGGGACAAATATTCGACATCTACTTTTCAAATCAGACAAGAGGTTCTCATAATGTGCTTGAAGCATCATTGAGAGATAAGGTTCCTGATTTGGCTCATAACCCTGAAGCAGCATTTTTACCAGAATGTTTCTAGAATCTGATCCATTCAATATCTGTAAGACCTTTATAGCTGCCTCTCTATTGGTCAACATTTTGCCCAGCAGACACAGTTGTTCCTTTTGCATTGCCTCAAATGCTTCGTCCTTTACTCCCAAGGTAGACAGGAGGGTAATAATCTCTCGATTCAAATAGCAGGGCATGGAATCACTCCATTTAGTGACATTAAGCATCCTGTTCTTTGATTCAAATTTTTCCATACTTTTACGCAGAGATAGCTTCCGGTAGGAATTACGGTCAACAGTGACAACACCTTTAAATCCACCATATCGAATTTGAAACGCTGAAGGGGTTTTATTTAATCCACACTTTTGAGCAACTAGCCAAGCAAAAGACTGAGAAATTTTTCCAATGCCATCTGAGAAGCAGTACTCAATATCATCTGTGATCACTTTGATATCAGGAATAATCTCTACATCTTGTCCAGGGACCTCAAGTGTTTGCATAGAGGAACTGAACAACTGACCCATCCTTGCTGCACATTTAGATACACTGCGAATCTTGTTGAAACACCCCATCCATTCTCTAATATCTTCTGCTTTTACTTTGTCATTAGAAGCAAACATCCAAACAGAATTTGATCGCAGTTGACTAGCAGAAAAAGCTAAAAACTGAAATCTTTTAGCTCCAATCACAATCCCATCTCGAAGAACAGTCAATATGCGATGATATATTCCAGTTCTAAAAGGTTTGGCAAAAATACCTCGCTGGACACTTGTGGAAATGGCATTTGCAGGAAGCTTACTCCAATCCTCTTCAACAAAAGTAACTCTCATAAAATCTGAAGCATATGTTGCAAAATTCTTCACCACATAATTAGAAGTTTCAAACTCAGGTCCCAAGCAATAAATCTTTGACGGGGTAATTAGTGCTCTATGACAACTCATTACATTTTGATCTTTTAATCTATTGTAGGAAGAGGGGGGAACACTCTTACGGTTTCTTTCTTGGATATGAAATTGAGTCTTTACAAATGGTACAGGCTCATAACAAGTGGAATTTAGCTTGTGCAACTTCTGAAGAACCATAAGAGCAGTTTCAACATCTTTCTTGCTAAGTATCTCAATCAGATCAGTACCTGCAGCAAGGCTAATTTTCTGGGTATGGACAAGGGAATTGAGTTGGAAAAGGATCTCATATGCTAAGTTAGAGGCCAATTTGTATTTCACAAGTGGAACTATCTCAGATTTTGAAGAGAATTCCTCTCCATCCTCTAAAATTAGATCATTCATATCTTCTCTATAATGGGGGAAACTTGTAAAAAAATCTGAACTCGTTAATCCTTCAATTTCCCAACAAAATGAAGTTGAGTGTCCAATTGACTTTTTACTGGAAAAGTCTATCGTGCGAACCCAACGAAAGTCAAAATCTTCCTTGCAGAAATTGTACCGATCAGCACTAAATTTTGAAGTTATATCAGGTCCAGAAATTTTCTGATAGATCCTTGGTCCATACTTGAGCTGAGAGAGTAGATTAGTACACTTTGAGTCAGAGTATTCTAAAGCCAGAAACCAATCAACAGGAGTAAGTAATGTCAGAAGATAGCTATAGTTATTGAAAAATGGTAATTTCATCCAAGTGTTGTATGCTACAAACTCCCAGTCCCCACTTATTCCCTTTTTTACAACCCCAAGCAAATGATATTACAAGGTTTGAGTAAAGCATCCTCCTTATAAAGTTGCCAGTGTTCATGCATCATCACAGAGACTTTACCAATATAAATGCCTAAGAGGGAATTTAATCATTACGAAGCTCATTATGCCTTTACTAATTCATTTGTGAAGCTATCTGCAATAGAGTCAAAACATATACTATTTATAAATAAACTCTATAAATTCATCAATACAAACCTATCCTTGAATCCTAATCAACAAGATAAATTTAGTTAAACTCACTATTGACTCCACCTCTATGGATTAACTATCAACTTAACTTAATAAAGAATCTTCAAAAAGGTTGTCAGTTACATCATGCAGGTAATTTACTGATGCATTCATTATTTAGTAGAATAAAAAGGAAAAAAAAAATCCAGAAACTCCTATAACAAAGGAAAGAAACAATTTTCAATTTTCATAAATCTTTTGAAACAAAGGTGGCAGGGAACTACCAGAAGGGATAGGCTGCATTATTATGCAAGTATCTACTTCTTGCTTAGCACAAAAATGTGACACAAGCTTTGGCAGCAATTGCAATCATCCATATTGGGTTCACATTCAACTGAATCTACCCAATAATCCTTTACTCCACAATGTAAATCAACTCACAGCCTATTGATCATGCATTCTCAAGAGAACCAGGCTAGACAAGACATTTGTCACAAGACACGACAAAAGAATAATAACAGAAATTGAAATGAAAGTGTACTTATTGCACCTCTTCCCTAGAATGTCCCAAATTAAAAACATCTTCTATCCTACATTGTACACCAAGATAGCAGCAAACACAATCAGACAAGGTAACATCAACAAAAGCCAAACCAAAAGAAATATCTCAGCATACATATCAGACACTGCCACTCAACAAATTTGAGACAAACCTCAAAACTTTTATTTTGAATTCAAGGAAAACATTGACAGATAAATTGGCAAAATCTTTGTTTTTTTGTTTTAATAAGTACTTGAAAAGGAAAAACAGCAATGTTCCCCGTAAACAAGAAGTGTAGTAGGGAGGCTACAAACATATACCAAGAAATTCCTCCAAACTAGAAAAAGAGTGACTGCTTAAAGCAGCCGTCCAATCATACAAAGAATGTACAAACAAATATTTTATCTCCAACAACGAACTTTCAAACCTTTCAAATGTACGTTGACTGATGTTCCCAAATAGTCCACATAATACATAATGGAATCTTCCTATTTTGTAAATTCTCGGGTTGAAAACAAGCCCTCTTCCTCCACCAAAATCTCAAAGCTTTTCAATTCGATTTTAAACAGGCTTTTACCACCCATGTTTGGGAAAAAGAAGCAAATTTGAGAGACTACTGCCTCTCCACCCAAGGATCTCCCAATTTAGCTGTTTAACAACAACAAGGGTGATCCATTAAAGGTGCTGATGTTTCCCTAGGGGAAAGCTTTTCGCCAATCAGAGTCTCCCAAAAGCCATAAATCAACCCAATGTACCAATAACATAACGTAATTCAATCAACAGATACACTAGCAGAAACCATTAACAGCCTATCTAGCTCTGTAACTAAACTAGAGAGTAATAAAAGGCATAAAAATGTTCCCTATTCTCTCATTCTTATTCCTACAAACAATCCAAGACAGAACAAACAATCAATCAAAACTCGCTTCTGTTCATATTAAAAAAAAAAAAACACACACACACACACAAGCTGCAACACATTCATCATTCTTATTCCTACAAACAATCAAAACTTGTTTCTTTGCCTACTAAAAACAAACAACAAAATCAGCACAAGCTACAACACATTAATCATAAAACAACAAAGACATACCAAAAAAGCAAGAAAAACAAAAGTAAAAAAATCAAACCTTTAAGACCAAGGCATCGCCATCCCCATCAGCAAAATGACTCCGAAAAGTGTCCAAAACATCATGAAACATAATCTCAAGTTTATAACACTCCCCACCTTGCCAAACCCAGAACTCGACCCTTTCTCTCTCGGGCATAACCCAGACCCTCACACCCTCCCAAGAATCCAACACACTCATGCAACCCTCTCGAGCTATAAAACCCACATGCAAAACACAGTTATCTAGGCGGTGCTTTGGGTTCACGGGGCGTGGGACGATGTCGTCGTAGGTTGTCTCGGAGAGTCTGAGAGTTTGGGACTTGAAGGTGAGAGTGACAGACATGGCCTTGGACTTGGCCTCGAGAGTGGTGAACTGGATTCGACCGAAGCTTCGGGGCTTCCATTGCTTGTGCTCGGTGGAGATTTCGAGGGCGAAGATGGAGTCACTGCCGAGCTGGGATTCGAGGAAGTGACGGAGGTCGTGGGCAGTGATTGTTTGAGGAAGGTTTGAGACCCCAACTGTGGGTCTCTCCGCCGCAACAACACTCATTGGTTTGCTCTGCTTAGTTGCGAATACTGAGAGTATCTAATAAGCAGTGAAGTGAAGAGTAAAGAGCGAAGAGAGAGAATCTAAGGAGACAGACCCAAGTTTGGGAGCTTTAAGCGAGAAAACAGGAAAAAGTTCCGCCCAACACTTGTCTGTGGTGGTTTTTTGTTTTTTGTTTTTTTTTTTTTTTAATAAAAATCATTTGTCCTTGCCCTTCTTGGAATAAGGATTTTTTTTTTTTTTTTTTTTTTTTTTTTTTGGGTAAGAGACTGTGCGTGGGTTAACATTTTCCATCACTTCGGGTCAGTTTAGATATAATTTATTTTGTTAAAAATTGAAACTGAAAACACTTTAGTAAAATAAATTTTAATATATAAATAGTATCGTAGGATCTATTTTTAATATTTTTTTTGAATAAAGTGGTTGTAGATCTCGTGAACAGTATTCAACAGTGCATTCTGTCGAGAGAAAGTTTGAAAAGCATGCAGCAAAAAAAAAGAGGAAAATGCAAAATGCAAACGTTGAAGGAAACGCCAGATCCAAACACTACCTTAATAAACAATAACGAGTGAGAGAAAAAAAAATTTAGGGCCCATTTGGTACATGTGTTTAAACAATAATTTTCAATTTTTTTGAAAAGCGAAAAATGTATGAAAATACTTGTAATATTATTTAAAAACTGAAAACATGTATTTGAACTCACGTAGCAAGCCCTTATTTTACAAAATGGTATTATAAGTGACTCTGTGGGAATCCCACAAATATAGGTCTCATAAGACACCTTCACTGGAGGCTAAAGAGATTACTCTTTATATTCTCATTTTCTAAAGGAAGGAATAATAAATTAGCCTCATTGCAATGAGGCTTTTTTTTTTGGGTATATAATCATAATTTTTTATTTATTCATCCTTTTTCGGGCACTAAAAATCTGTGATGAATTTGAATTTGTTGAATGTCTAGAGTAACTATTTTAATTTTTTTTTAAATGATAAAAGATGAGGAGGAAAATATGTGTGTTTGTTTAAATTTCAAAAATGATAAGTGATAAGGAGATTACAATGTAATTTAGAGTGTGCCTATTTATATTTAAATAATAATAAGAGATGAGAAGGAAAATATGATTCTTCTCTTTTAAATTTCAAAAATGATAGGAGATAAAGAGATTGTAAACTACTAAGAATGTGAGTTTGGTTTTAAATTATGAGCTTTTATTTTATGAATCTGTCCACCTTCCATAAATGGCTTGGGTTAAAATGGCTTGAAAACCCCTCAAATAGTAATATAAATATAGAAGTTGAATAAGGAATTTAGAATGGTATTTAGGGAAAATTGTCCACATACCCCTAAACTTTCAACTAGTGGCCAAAATACTCCATGAATTATTATATTACGAAATTTACTCTGTAAACTATACATATCTATCAAATCAGTACTTCAGTTAGTCTAACGTTAAAACATTAACAGAATAAGGGTCTGTTTGGATACTGTTTATTTGTTGAAAACTGAAATTTTATTGCTGAAAATACTGTAGTAAAGTAATTTTTAAAAATAAGAATCGTACTATGGACCCAAAAATGTATGGGCATGCGCGTTTTTGTGTTTTTGGTTGGGTCGTGAACAATACCGTGGGACTCAGCCAAAAACAAAAACGCAAATGCAATGCTAAATCATTTGCACGCAAACGCATACTAAGAGCATCCACAGCAGTGGAGCTAAAAATTTAGCTTTTTAACTCCATCAAAAGTTATTTTATCTATTTTACCTACATACATGCTGCAGCAGTGGATCTATTTTAGCTTTCAACACAATAAAATAATATAAATATCACAATAAAATAATATAACCATTACAATGAAATAATATATCCCACTACCAAAAAAAATCTACAGCACCCACCACAACCACTTCTACCATCAGCCACAGCTATAGCCACAACCACCACCACCACTGGCCACCAGTCCACATCAGGAAAAAAAAAAAAAAAAAAAAAAAAAACCCAAATCTCCAATCTTTTTCCTCAACCCAAACCAAACAAATCACCAATCACAAACAAAAAAAAAAAAAAAAAAAAAATGCAGCACAACCACCACTAAGGCACCAACACAGCATCACCAACAAACCCACAGCCACCACAAAACAAACCCACAGTACATCACAAAACAAACCCACAGCCACAAATCACAAATCGGACCCATAAATCACAAATCGAACCCACGCTGATACGACCCACCACCAGCAAAACAACCCACCACCACCACCATCTCCACCGTGACTCCTGAAATCCAACAACCCAAACGCCGAAACCTACCAAACCCAAATCCAGCTACCCAAACGTCGAAACCACACATCGAAACAAAAACCCAGCCCGAAACACAAAGCCGAAACATAAAGCTGAAACACAAGTACAGCTCGAAACACAAAACCGAAACGTCAAAAATAGAAAAGAGAGGCCGAAATGGGTCAGGTCGGCGGTCGAACTTAGGTCGACAACCAAGCGTGGGTCGGCGGTGACGGGTCTGTGGCAGCTGGGCTCGTGCAGATCAGCGATAGGTCTTTGAGGAAGAAAGAAGGGTCTATGAAGGAAGAAAGAAGAGATGGGGAGGCAGGAAGGAGAGAGAGACAGAGAAAGGAGAATGAAGGAAAGAATAAAAAATAAAAAAAGAAGTGTGAACACAGAATAAAAAATTATTTTTCATTTTAGCTTTGAGCTACAGTGCACATCTATCTATAGATGTGCATTGTAGCAAAAAACTAAAAAAATTTAAGTATAGCTCCATTGCTATAGCCTCTTTTTTGTGTTTTGCTGCTACGAATGCTCTAAGCGTGCATTTGGATTGGGCGTTTTGCCCAATCGTGTGTCTGTGTTATTTTAGCAAGTCTCATGGGCACTATTTACGGACCTACAAAAGTCAGTAAAATACAAATTTCTAAGTAAATCTGGATCTTATTATACTGTTCACAAATTTAAAAATTATTTTATTACAGTATTTTCAACCATAAACTTCTTATTTTTAGCATATCAGCGGTATGTAAACATGCTCTAAAAGCATGTGAGATGCCTGTGTTCCCCGCAGAGAGGAGAGACCTCTGACCAACAGAAAAGAAAGAAAGGCGGTGAAACTAGAGCCACCGCAGAACTTCTCTCCGCCGTCTCGCCGCCCTTGTCCCGGCAATGCTTGGTGGTTTCGCTGCACCGTTCAATACCCAGCACCTGGTATTTTTTTTTTCCTTTCATTCTTTACCTGAGTTTAAATCCATAAAGAACTCTTTATTTTTCTGATCTCCATGTGCAAATTTCTTGGTTTGGTTTAGTTTTGGGGACTGGGTTTCTGCTTTGTTTGTTTCATAGAAATTAATGGAATTTACAAATGAAATAAACATTAAATTTGGGGGTATTACAATATATATATATATATATATATATATCAAATGAATGAATTATATTCTTTATATTGTTTTGCAATTGATGCTTATGTGGCTAGTGATCTAGTGAACGTGTATTGCATTATTACTTTTGAGTATGCTATACAGCTATTTGATGAAATGCCTGTGTGAGATATGGCTACTGCATCATCCTAGACTTAGAGGATATGGTGGTTGCTTCCTCACACTTAGTATTGGCTAGAATAATTGTTTTAGATTATTTTGCATCAATTTGCAGATCATAAGACAGATGCATTATTTTAAGAACTCTTAAAATTAGATTCCACCTTCAGGGTCATTGAGTGTTGTTCAGGATTGGATCTAAAAAGTTAGAACTAGTTCAAGGTTGAAATTTTCTACGGACTCCAAAAGCAAGAAATGAATATTTAGATATCTTTTCAAAACTCTAATAATTATTTATAGAATCTAGGCTACGTGCTAAAATTTATGGAGTATTCTATTTGGAGACCTCATTGAAGAAGAGAGGAATTGTCCTTTTACTACATTCAAGTTTGTTTTGATGTATTTCTAGTAACTTTTGTGGGCTAAAGACTTCATTTTAATTTTCAACGCCTTCAATTGCTAACTCATTTTCTTCCTTTCTGGTCTCTTTTCAACTGGTGGAACAAGAAAGAAGGAAAACACAATTTAGAGTGTAATTTAGCGAGCTTGCTGATAGGTGATTTTTTAGCACAGTGTGTATATTGTTTGATGTGTTGGCAATCTAGTTGCTAAGCATTTGACTCTTTATTGGCCATTTGCAATGAATTATATTCTCCAAATTGTTTTATTTAAATAAGTAGACTGGTAAAAATACTAGCTTTAAGGGAATAGTTTAGCTTATGGATTAGGAGTTCAGTGTATTTTTTCCCTATTTCTATATTGGATTTTTTTTTTTTTTTTTTTCTTTTTCCAGCTCTTTCTGTTAGTCTTCTTGTTAATTTTCTATTGTAGCCATGGATGAATGTCTACTTTTACTCCCTGCAAATGCACCTTTTATGCCAAATGTACCACCCTCAAAATTGCCTACATCCAGTGCTTAAGTTGCTCTAGCAAAGCCCTTATCTGCCACTGGGAGTAGTACACTTCAGCTCAGTTCATCTTGTGTAAAACGTTCAAGCCACATTTTCTATGATTCTGATGATTACTTAGATCGAGATATTTATGAGATTGTAGATGCTATGGCTACTGAGTCTGAACCGTCTACATCCGGTGCTGCACAACCTACATTATTTGATATGATGGATCTCCTGCAACAGATTCTACCTTGCTTATATCAGATTCTACATTACCTAAATCGTATTGAACAAGATATTAAAGAGATTAAGGAGGGTCAAGAGTTAGGAGTTGATAATTTAGTGATGTACTTATGTTCTTTGTGAACTTGCTGGTTTAGTACCTTGTGAACTTTGATGCTTAGTTATAACAGTTTGTTTTTGTACTTAAAACATACTTTACTTTATACTCCTTGCTTCCTGTAGGTTCTGAATATTGTCAATGTATGTATCAATTTCTTTCAGACTTTTCTTTTTTCTTGATTTGGTCTTAAAATTACAAAGAATTTAATATTCTTTTGCTCAACTGCCAATTTTATATACTTCCATGTAACTTTTAGGTGACCATGTTATTATTTACATGTAATCATGCAAGCAGAGCAATTTTTATGAATGATTGAATGGTGGCAGGCTATGTAACTTAATTAATTCTTTTCATAGTGTAGGAATAAAAATATTGGGGTGTCCCTCAGAGAAAAGCATTCAAGTTTTTTAAATGCGTGGGGACACAAGATTTGAGAGTGGCATGTGAATCTAATTAATTTTAATTCTCTGTTAATCCACAACACTGACTCACTACTCTACAAAGTCTTCAAAGCCAAATATTTTCCACATTGTACAATCTTGGATGAGGAGGTTAAGATGAAAGGATCCTATGCTTGGCAAAGCATTTTGAAAGCTAGAAGTCTGGTGCGTATAGGGTCAACTTGGAGAATTGGCGATGGAGAAAAAGTCCTTATAAGAGGTGATAATTGGCTACTTGAACAGTTTTCCAAGCAAGTCATAGATGAAGAAATCCCTTGCTGGTTGGAAGAAAGAGTCTGTGAAGAACTGATGCCGCATGAAGCCAATGCTGTCCTCAGTATACCCCTTAGCAGCAGGCAGCCAGAAGACACTCTAATATGGTAAAAGTCAAAAAATGGAGTTTACACAACGAAGAGTGCTTATCGTTTACTAGCTGACAGTGAGGCCTTGAAACAACCTGGACAATCTAACCCGACAGCTAATAATGGACTATGGAAGAAATTGTGGAGTCTTGACATCCCTAACAAAGTGAAGCACTTTTTATGGCGTGCTAGTTGTGAATCACAAATATCACTCGCAATGATATGTGCGAAATATGCGATGGCGAAGCAGAAGATACCATTCATGCATTGTGGGATTGCCATGTACTGAAAGAAATTTGGTGGGAGATGGACATTTGCAGGAGTAATCTTGCTACTCGTTTCACTTGTTTTAGTGATCTCCTAACAGGAATTTTTAATAGTCAAGAACCAAACCAGGCCGAGGTGTTTGCATTTGTAGCTTGGGAGATTTGGAGAAAGAGGAATGCTTTAAGGGTGGGTGTTGACTCCATACCGTACTCAAAAATATTTGTGGAAGCCATTGAGAGATTGCAAGAGTTCCAAGCAGCACGGTCTGATCAAATCTTAACCAACCAGAGGAATGGTTTCACTAGCTGGGTCCCATCTCCTAACCCTCTGCTGAAAGTTAACTTTGACGGGGCGGTATTCCAGGATACGTACCATGCTGGAATTGGTGTTGTAATCAGGGACTCCGAAGGCAAAGTTTTAAGTGCTTTATCTGAAAGGATCAAATTAACCCCAACGGTGGACGATGTTAAAGCAATGGCATGCAGGAGAGCAATTGAGAATGGACTACAACAAGCACTGTTTGAAGGGGACTCGGCAACAGTCATAAACGACATTCAAGCTGGTCCACCTTGTCTGGCTTCGTTTGGGCATATTATTGAGGATGCCATCAACTTGACTTCACACCTCTATTACTGCTCCTTTTCACATGTGCTACGAAAAGGCAATACTGTGGCTGACAAGGTAGCTATAAATTAGCTAAGTTTGTTTTGTACCCAAATTTTGGAAGGAGTACATCGCTAATGATGTCAGCTCTCTTGTATTACTCGACAGCAGCTTTGCGTTGGCTTAAATAAAATGGTTGACTACCGGGCTTTCTGGCCTAAGTGGTACCCAGTTCACTTGGTGACCGCCAACTCATCCCCTGCATAAACAATTACCCAGCAAAAAAAAAAAAAAAATATATATATATATATATATATATATAAATAAATAAATAAAATGGTTGACTGGTTTCTCAAAAAAAAAAAAAAAAAAAACTTCCCAAAAGACAATTGGAATCCTTATAGCTTTGATATCAATTATAAAATAATATTGTTTGGCTTAAGACTTTACCTATTAACTAGGTTTAAGCCTTTCATGCTCGACTGATGGACAACCTTAGAATATGAGATAATTTAAAACAAACTTGAAGTCCTTGTTTTTGCATTGGAATAAAGGATGATGAAGTCCTTGTCTGAATTGAACTTTATGCAATAACTCTAAGGCTCTTTAATTTATTTATTATAAAAAAAAAACTTTCAACTTTTTTACATCCCCATAGAAAAAAAAAGAAAATAAATCTTGTCATCAGAGTAATTCAAATTTGTAATGTACTAATATCATATCATAAACACCAAAAACTGAATATGTCTCGATCTCCCATGGATTGGAATAATAATGAATGTTTACAAATAGTATATTGTTTGCTAAAAAAAAAAACAAACACTCAATGAATCAATAATTACATTTTTCTAGCAATATTGAAAGACAAAAGTATACCGGCTCCATTAGTAAACAAAATATTGAATTAAAAAACTATTTATCTTCTTCGTACCACTAGACCTTAGTCTTTCCCTTGTCCTTCTTGCTTCCACTAGTGTTGTCAACATAATTCTTAAGTTGCTCTCCATGCTCAATTATTGTAGAAGCAATAATTTTGCGATAATTAAGCATGGAAAACATGGGATTCCACTCAATCCCCTTCTCCCACAACCACAAGTCCTCTCATTCAAGTCCACCACATATCTTCGACCATAAATATACTCCACCTCATATTTGGACTCTCCATTCCAATAAGAAATGCAATGTACAACCTCGCTTTTTATCCTCTCAAGATCATACATGATGGGTACACATTGTGTTACCACTTGATTATTAATCAAGCCTCAACCATTATGAAAGACTAATAACTAATTAACAAACAAAAGTATATCGGCTCCATCAGTAAACAAAATACTGAACTAAAAAATTATTTATCTTCTTGGTACCACTAGACCTTAGTCTTTCCCTTATCCTTCTTGCTTCCACTAGTGTTGTCTACATAAGTCTCAAGTTGCTCTCCATGCTCAATTATTGCAGAAGCATTGCTTCTGCAATAATTGAGCATGAAAACATGCAATCCCCTTCTCCCACAATCACAAATCCTCTCATTCAAGCAATAATTCTGCAATAATTGAACATGAAAACATGCAATCCCCTTCTCCCACAACCAAAAGTCCTCTCATTCAAGTCCACCACATATCTTCGAACGTAAATACACTCCACCTCATATTTGGACTCTCCATTCCAATAATAAATGCAATGTACATCCTCGCATTTTATCCTCTCATGATCATATATGATGGGTACACATTGTGTTACCACTTGATTATTAATCAAGCCTCAACCATTATGAAAGACTAATAACTAATTAACAAAACAAATGCAACAGCAGATCAATTTGAAGCAGACCTCGGCTATGACTATGTAAATATATTTAGAAATCTCTGCAGATAACAGCAACAATTTAGAAATGTAAAAAATCAAATAAAAAATAGTAGTAATTTAAGAAATATTTTATGGGCGTATAAGACTGTAAAAACACTGCTGTCGGGCAGGAGATAAAACATAGAATACAATGCTGTGATTCTAAATCTACTACATTGGTGTACAACACCAAAATGGGAATAGGATACCACTAAGTAATACACTGAGAAGTTACAGTACATAATAGGATGCTCCATGCACTATCACACCACCCCAACTATTCTTCTTGCACATATAAATTCACTCTTGCTCCCATTTCCCTTGTAAACATATCAAGCATATTTTCATTTGCACGCTCTCTCTCTCTCACACACAATAGCACTTATTATCATGGATATGCATACAGAGATAAGAGACTTCATGGTGACTGTGAGCAAGAAAGAGGTGGTGGCAGCCAAATTTCCAAATCAAGAGCATTGGCTACCACTATCTAACCTAGAAATGTGTTTTGGGCCTCCATTGGATTTTAGTCTCTTCTTTTGTTATACGAAGCCAACCTGTGAAGACAACTGGACATTTGTGTCAAAGGTTGAGGTTCTAAAGAAGGCCTTGGCAGAACCTTTGGTTCCATACTACGCTCTTGCTGGTGAGATAATTCCAAACTCCATGGGTGAACCTGAGATTCTTTGCAACAACCGTGGGGTAGACTTCATTGAAGGTTTTGCAGATATAGAACTTCAAAACCTCAACTTGTATAGAGCTGATGAGACCATTGGCTGCAAACTTGTACCCAAGAAGAAGAATGGCGTGCTGGCTGTTCAGGTCAGGGTCAACGCTATACTTTGTTTTGATTTATTTATATAATATTTTTTTTTTGTTAGTTTAATACTTAAATTTATTCTTAAAAATATTATTTTTGCACAACCTAATTTAAATTTTATATACTCTTATTACAAATATTTCCAACTATAAGAGTAAAAATAACTAAGTATTTAATTAAGGATTGTAAGTATCACTCTTTATCATAAATTTATATTAGAATAATGCTCAAATTACAAACTATTTTACAAAATGTTAATATGACCTACTTCTTATTGGTTTTTATTTAAACCCACTATTAATATCACTTTTTTATTTATCAATAATCACTCACCACGCTAGCCGTTTGTAAAAAAATTTGTAAAATAGTTTGTATTTTTAGCATTATTCTTTATATTATATGTGTGTGAATGTATCTAATATTGATTTTATGCATTACTTTTTGTTATAATGTTATTTGTGTAAATAATAATGTGTGTAGAAGTTTGTGTGTACCTTATAAATATAAGGGAAATGTTTTGACATCATTTTCATGGGAAATATAACAATTGCCCTAAAGGTATCTATTAACATGATCCTAAATATAATATAATTTTATCTAATTTAGTAATTAGGAAATAGAAAAGGTTTGTTGCATGTGTGTATTGTTATCATGTTATAATAATCTTTTTTTATAAAGTCAGAAAAATTCAAGAAAAAAATTGTAAAGTTAGTGATTGTTCAAGTATTTTATTAGTTAAGTAGACATGTAGTATATTATTTATGTATGAATGAGTATAGTTATGTGCATCAATAATTAATACAAAACCAATGAGTTGAGTTTATTTATTTAGTTTAAATTATTTTTATAAAGACAAAGACAAATAGATAATAACAACTACATAAAAATAAAAATAAAAATATTAGACAAACTTAACAAAATAAAATGGTCATAACTACCTACAATGGCAATAAATACTCATATTGAACTATCATATAATAATTCAAAATTTGAAAACTTTTAAAAAGAAATTGTAAAACTTCAATTTTTTTTTTGGTATCAATAACTCGATATATTCAAGTTCTCTATCTTTTTATTATTATTTTTTTTTCATTTAAGTTTTTTAATGAACCCCCTAAACAAAATTTTTGGAGCCACCACTGGTTTAGGTTTGTAAAGGAACAATGACCTTGGAGATTTGAGGCTATCCTAGAAGACATTAATTCTTTGATCTTATCCGATTATATGGTAGTATTTTTTTTTCTACTATGACTAAGTCTCACATACATCAAGTTATTACAAAGAGAAATCCATTGGAGGCAACCCTAAAATATTAGTAAGATGTTTCAAAATTAGGAATAGGATCTCATGGATATCATAACACCTTAAAAACCACTTACCATTGATAGATCAAATGATATTAATCTAAAACTTAGAGGAACTAAAAGTACTTTGGATTATAAAAAAATACATGGTTAATTTTTTTTTTTGGTTAAATCCAAATTACACCATTTAAGTTGGATAAATTGTCATTTTTGTCCTCAAAGGATTTTTTTTTAATCATTTTAATTCCTAAACTTTAATAAATATGTCAAGTCTATTATCCCGTACATTCACGTTCATAAAATTATTATTGAGTTCAATAAAATAACGTCGCCTTACATAAGTAAAGTTTTATTGTTGGAATAACCAATCTTGACAAGAATATTAAAGTTTAAATATTAAATGAGAAAGAATAAACTCTAAGGATGAAAACTCACTACTAAAGGGGTATACTGTTGATTGTAGGTTTCCCCCCTTTTTTTTGGGTTAGTCTTTTGCTAAATTAATGCCATGAGACCTACTTGTAGGCTACTGGGTTCAAATGTGGCGGACTTATGGTGGCATGCACTTTTGGCCATCAAATAATGGACGCATACTCGGCCAGCATGTTTCTTATCTCATGGGCTGAGGTTGCTCAATCTAAACCTTTCTCTTCACTACCAACATTCTGCCGATCATTGCTCAATCCTCGAATCCCCGGTTCCTTTGATTCTTCGATTGAAAACTTGTGCATCCCCATCACAACGTTCCACCCAACCAAAGAGCCAAACCTGGGCGCTAATAACTTTGTTAGCCGCACGTACATTGTTAAAGCCAACATTATCAACCAACTCCAATCACTAGCCAGCACCAATGAATGCAAAAGGACTAAAGTTGAGTGTTTCAGTGCACTCCTATGGAAAATTATTGCCAAAAGTGGTACGACTGACAAAAATATATCCAAACTGGGCATTGTTGTTGATGGAAGGACAAGAATTGGCCGTGGAGACGAAGAGAAAACAAAGATATTGGCTTCTTACTTTGGATTCGTGTTGTCCATTCCTTATGGAAGCAAGAACGTAGATGAGCTTATTGAAAAACCATTGAGTTCGATAGCAAATGAAGTTCATGGAATTGTGGAAAGTGCAATGACTGAGCATTTCTTGGATTTGTTAGATTGGGCAGAGGCTCATCGTTCAGTTCCTAGGTTGTTAAAGATATATGCCTATGGCAGCAGAGAAGGTCCTGCTCTTGTGGTTTCGTCTGGTTTGAGGTTTCCATTATCAAAGGTGCAGTTTGGATGGGGAAGACCAACTTGTGTGTCATGCTATTTCCCATGGGGTGGAGATGCTGGGTATGTGATGCCAGTGCAAAGCCCTTCTGAAAATGGTGATTGGATCGTGTACATGCACCTCTTGAAGGAGGAATTGGAATTGATAGAACGTGAAGCTGGTCATGTGTTTAGGCCTTTAACTATGGAATACCTCAATGAATTTGAACAAGAACCTCTTGTTAGTTTATCAAATGTGACTGTTTGATCATGTTCACTAGTTATCTTATATTATATTATGCAAACGTGTCATGTATATATTTAGAATAAGTTTATGCATTTATATGTAACAACTAGTTATAGGTCCGTGCGTTGCACGGTTTTATGAAAAAGCTTATAAAATAAATGTATAAATAATTATATATTTTAATAGATTCAATAAAAATAAAAGAAAAAATTATCAAAGTATAAATAATTATCTCACTAAAATAAGGGGTAAGATTTCATCCTGAAACTAAATTAAATTGATAATTCCAAATTGAGTTTTAAATTGATAATTTTTTTTTAAACGTACTAAACAATTGATAATTCTAAAATTAATATATTCTTGATAATATTATAAATTAAAATTAAAGTTGATAATTCAAGAATATACGTGTAAAACATCTTGATAATTTGATGTAACATAAAAATCAAATAAGAAAATTGTTAAAATTAATCTATTAATTCTAACCATATTTAATCATTAATTCTAAGACCCTAACCCTAAGCATATAAATTAGATCAAAGCTAAGAAAATTAGTTTAAACAAAAGGCAACCAATACACAAAACCTAATCAATTTAATAAAAACAAAATACAAAAACAAAGAAGGAGCCTTTAGAAAATTGACAATGTTTTTGAATGTTTGGAATTCATTAATTAAAATCACATGAAGACAAAAAAACCAATAATAACACTAAAGAAAATAAAAAAAAATGAAAATAATAATAATAAAAGAAGAAAGAATGCATACTTGCATTGTCATAGGATTTAGGCATTCACATATTAAAATAAGCTTCACTCCAAAAAGGATATATAGGGTTATATATATTGGTAGAGTTCCATTTGAAATATAATTCATTTAAATCTTATTGAAATTAAAGATATCTAATCAATGTGTTTGTTTTTATCCCATAAAAATTGGAATTAAAAAAAGGTCATATGAATATAATGAAAAAAAGAAAGAAAAAAAAAGAGTTGATTCAACATAATGTAACATATAAAAATTTTAAAATTAAAATTTTTTTTTTTAAAAAAAAAAAAAGAGAAAAAGAGAACTTGGTTGATAGCTATAAGGAATTTTGATATATATATATATATATATATATATATATATATTTAAATGTCATTATCGTAGAAATTATCAAATTAATGAAGGTATATACTTTTTTTTGGAATAGATAGAGATTTTCAAATTATTGGAGATATATACTGTTTCTTGGGGTAGATTTATATTAATCACCTCTTGAAGAATTTGGATTGTGCTTATCCCTTAATAATCAAGTTTTATAACTTGATATTTTGATAAAATAATATTAATTTAATAATATTAAAATTTTGAAAATTTAGATGATAAATATTATCTAAATTAAATTTTTGTATGTTAAATATTATCCCCTAATTTAAGAAATATATCCTAACAAATAAAAAAATAATGTTAATTAGATGATAAATATTATCTAAATTAAATTTTTGTATTTTAAATATCATCCCTTAATTTAAGAAATATATTCTAACAAATAAAAAAAATAATGTTAATATAATTTTATTTAATGATAAGAATGTATTAGAGTCCTGGTAGTATACTTTTTTTTTTTTTCCTTTCTTTTTGAGTAAACAGTAATATTTATTAGAATACACACGAAAATAGTAATATTAGTGTTTTAAATCAGGTTTATAATACATTACATAACCAGAGTACAACTACAAAAGAGCCTAACTTTTGTAGTTCTTTAAAAATCTAAAAATTTAATAAATTTTTTACAATTTGGTGAAGTCACATGGCGCAACCACGGCGTCTAAGTCCAACTTTTATTATATATAATATGATATATAACAAGATTTTTTTTTTTATACAAGATAGAATTTCTACTCTAGCAGTCTAGCCTCATCTAAGTGTATATCTGTGTGAAACTCCCTCTTGAAAACTTAAACCGCGGTCCTTACTCCCCACACCTTATAAGCATTTATACTTGTGGAGTGACCACTCCACCAAGGGTGCGCGATAGTAGCTATATATAATTATGAATAAAAAACCAGCCTAAATAATAATAAAAGACCATTAACGTACGTTATATTATGTTCATCCATGAGAGGCTCTTTTACATATGAATAAATCATTTTTTTATTTTATTTTTTTATCAAGTTCCCACTTCTTTTTAATAGCTAGGATAACCTCAAGTATAGCCCATGTGAATTTTGATAAGTTGGCTAATATAGATTCATAAATGATTAAATTGTAATATTTTTACGAACAACGTTTGACTTCAAATATGTTTGAAGCCTTGAGCACCTCTAATAACCCATAAAAAAAATGACATTAATCCTTGTCATGTGCAACACACATAATTCACTTTAAGTTAGTAATGTGCATTGCATATGATGAGATAAATATCATAAAAATATAAGGAAAAATGCCCATATACCCCCTGAACTTTTAACCATTGGCCAAAATATCCTCTTAATTTTTTTATTGGCCAATTTATTGGTTTTTTTTAAAAAAAATAACTATAAAACCCAAACTATATTATTAGTTAGGAAACGTTTCAAACATATTTGGTTTCTAACAATTCGAGTCCAGAGGACTCGATTTTCGGGTTATAAATTGAGTATATTGTACTCGAGTTTCCTATTTTGCCAGCAGCTGAGGTGGACAAAGTGTCCACGTACACCTAGAAATCGAGTTTAATGGACTTGGTTTTTGAACATAGAAATCGAGTCTTCTGAACTCGGTTTTTGTACATAGAAATTGAGTCCACTGGACTCGGTTTTGTACATAGAAATCGAGTGCTCTGAACTCGTTTATGGAAAATGAATCTATTGAACTAGATTTCTTTTCGGCCCTCCACGTGTCCTAATAGATCACATTCAAAAAACTTGAGTTTAAAACACACTCACAATTGTCTCACTCTCATTCCCTCCCACTCTCAGTCTGTCTCTCACTCTCACTCTCATTCCCTCTCGCTTTGTCGTCGTCCGTCACTCTCAGTCTCATTCCCTCTCCTCATTCCCTCTCGCTCTGTCGCCGTTGCCCCCTCTCTCTCCGTTGCCGTTGCCCCCTCTCGCTCCGTCGTTTCGTCGCCGTCATTGCCTTTCGCTCTCGTCGCTCCGTCTTTGCCTCGCTCAACTTTTCTCCCGCAAAAACTAATTTTGGTTGGCTTCGTTGGTAGTCTATCACAAAAGTAAGGACTCTCTCTCTATTCCTTGCAACTGATAGAATCATATATGGGTTTGCTTTGATTATTTCTTTTTTCTGGGTTTATTGGTAATGGATGATTTTCTATTGGCATGCATTGTACTTGATAGCAACACAAATAGTGAACATAACTATATTTTTGCATATGGTGATCGTCTTCCTATTATTGTTGTTGCTATGATCATCTATATTAAAATCATAGTTGAAATTTCCTATACAAATTGTTATGAAAACCAAAAAATTGTAATGTTCTGATTTGTTAAAGCATTGCTCTAACTCCTCAGAACACATTTGAATGAAAATGGAGAAATGTAGAAGGCTTAATTAATTAGCTCATACTGAGTTTTTAGTAGCATATTGAGTTTTTTATATGTATGTTTATTCCCTGTGGTTGATTGTCATACTTATCGTTTGTGCTAGAAATTAGGCTATACATTGAGATCTTTGCCAATTTATCTTCAATATGTGCTTATATTACTCTTGACTCCCTAAACTTCATGCAGTTTGGCTACTGTTCCTGCTTAGATCCCTGATGAGTTCGGTCCTGGTCCCATTGAGGATTCCGTGTTAAGGTTTGTAAAAGAACATTGATCATGTGCTATTTGGGAAGGCAAGGTAAAATTAAAACCGACCACCTGCTAAATATTCTCTTCTTATCCTTTTACATTATATTGATTTTCTTTTTCTTCCCATTTCTAAAATTCTAAGTTTGTCAATGGTATTACTAGCTTTGAATGCATAGTCATGCCCATTAGTTGGGTTAAGTTAGATTGGTTGACTGTTGCACACCCTTACATAAATGTTACACTTAGATAATTAAAGATATTGCCATTGATAAGATTTAGAGAGGTTTGACTGTTTCAGTCTTTTAGCATTGGACTAAGATAACCAAATTGAATTGTGAGAGCTAGAGAGAATCAAATTTTGATGTATGTATTCGTTGTAAACATGGTGGGTAATGGGTTTGATTGCAATTATGGCAATGTTTACACTAGCATGCATGGCATAAGTAGCAAGATAAATGGCTAAAAACAAATGTATCAAGTGCATTGCATCCTTTTATTTTTCTCCTGTTGTTGCTTTTTTTTTTTTTTTTTTGAGATGATATTTTAATTTTCCTTGATAACCGCTTTATTTTTGTTTTTTGGGATCAATAGCTACAATCATATATACAAAGGTTATGGTATATTGCATCTCATCACCATGGTCCTATCATGTGCAGGATTCGAGGGCACTGAAATGTTGCGGTCGTAATGACGAGTTCTAAAAATGACGCCGGATAGTGGTGGATGATTGCATCATTGACATTGTCAAGAGAGTTGGATTAGAGGGGTTGCATAGGACCCCATGTAGAGAGATTGATCATAGCTTGATAACGGTCTTCGTTGAGCGATGGCGGCCTAAAACCCATACCTTCCACTTGCCACATGGTGAGACAACGATCACATTACAAGATATGGAGGTTCTTTTGGGGATTCCAATCGATGGTGAGTCAATTGTTGGAACAACTGACTTGACATGGGTTGCTGAATGTCAAAGTATGCTTGGAATTGCTACTAATGGTGTGGTGCTTAAAGGACAAAGGATCCTAATTAAGAAGCTACTAGAAAAAAATTGACCAAGGGTTGCCCGATGGTGCAGCAGAGGTGGTTGTGCATCAATATGCACGGTGTTATATTCTAGTACTCCTGGCAGACACAATTTTCGCCAACAAGTTTGGTGATAGGGTGCATAGGATATGGTTGCAGATGTTGAAGGACCTTTGCAATTGACCTCAGTACAGTTGGGGGAGCGCTTGCCTTGCACGATTGTACAGAGAGTTATGCAGGGCAATCGACAGAGGTGCCAGTCAGATTGGTGGGGCCTTGATACTGGTTCATTAGGCATGGATCAAATTCCCTTTTTTGTGCCCAAAGATAGACCTCCCACCAGATGGTGCATATGGCCTACCATTTGCACCTTCTCCACTGTCCATTAAGTAAGTCTCTTCCTTGACCAATTCTCTCTATTGGAAATAAATCTATAATTTTAAACACATTGTTAGACATAGAAAATAAAATTTTCACCTTGATATTCCTCAAATTTTGAAAATTAATAGGATTTTTATTTATTTTTATATATCATTTTACAACCACTGAGGTCATATGTTATGATTGATATATAATACAAGTGTTATTAATTTCTAACTCCACCACTAATCATATGTTTAGATAATCAATTATTGGTATAAACTTAGTGGTATGTAATGTTAAATTTACGATTGCCCATCATTTATTGTTGTTGATTACTTCAAATTCTCAATTCCAAGTATTGACTCCCTCTTTCTTAATTGTAGGACCGTGTGGGTCGTGAGCACCTTGAATAGCCCCGCTAAAATTTGTCTGGTCCGGTACTGTTAGCTATTAGATTCTATACATCCCAAGCAGGTACCCAAATTGTGTTTCTTCTATTGTTTATGACTATTGTATTTATAACTGTAAAAGAGCTCATAGTCGAAAATAATGGAACATTGCATAATGTGCTGCCCTTTTATTTGGCTATTTTAGGGGGTGGCAACCATATGAAATTGAATTAGCCCGCCTGCCTGTGTTTTGTGTCGCAAGAAGGGACGTATGGACGGCGAGGGTGCCGCTTGTATGTTTCTGGCTAGTAAAGAAACATACATCGGACCGTGTTGTTCGTCAGTTTGGGATGGTACAAGAAATCGCCCCAAATGTTGATACTGACGAAGCCCTTCATGCCATAGACCTGAGGGGGAAGATGAAGGTGAATTGGAGGGACAGACATTATGGCCATATCCAAGTATGGAATAGTCGAGCATGATCTCTATGTCATGAAGCACGAGTAAAGGGTGATATGTCGTCTGCTCATCCATACTTCGATTGGTATAGTAGGGTGACTTAGAGGTTCGTCGACCACACTACGGTTGTACTTTTTATTATGGTAATTTCTTCGACCTTTCTTTTCAATTTTTGTTGCGAATCACCATTTTTGTGTTAGATGTACTAATTGTATTTATTTACTTGCAGGTTGCCAGTCACAAGCAGCTGTTGACGCGTTATACAGTAGGCAGTCCTGAGTGCAAGCATATTTCAGCTATACTTAAGACAGTGGAACGCCTTCACCGTATAACTGTCCAACTTCCAATGGAAGAGACCAATGGGGCAAATCCAGAAGCGCCAAAAGATACTGGATGACCAAGCACGAGCTTAACTCGTGCTAGCCATAGCCATAGTCAGCGTGCTGCATCCCATCAAGTTGTCAGTAGGTCGGACCCCACATGCATCTCCTACCCCAGAGTTCCCTCCACCTCCACCTCCACATGCATCTCTTTCCCCAGAGATCCCTCCACGTACTGCTTATGCAGTTCCTGACCTAGAGATCCCTTTACCCACTACTTATGCATCTTCTCACCCTGAGATCCCTTCACACACCCCACGTACATTTTTTGATCCCGCTCATCTTTCATTTACTCCGCCATCCTTTAATCTCAGTCCTGATTTCAGTCAGACCCCTCCTGTCATGTACACTCAATCCCCCTCATACAGCATTGGTCATATAGACCATGTACCACCCCATAGTCACTCCATGTCATTCATGCCCACTCCTGGACTGCATATAGATCCCATGACTATAGGCCTCACTCATATTTCATCTGTTACACCATCCTCCCCCGCAATTGTAGGATCTTCAGTTGTTGGGAGTCAAGCAAAACAGCCAAATGTGCATCTTGAAAATGAGCAAGTAGTTGGGTTACAGTCACCTCCACAAGGTCAACCTAAATGCACAACAAAAGCACCTCCTTGTGAGACAGGTGGTCACAAAGCAAGACACAAGACTGGCCCCATAATATGACAAGTCATTTAATGTAATGAATATTGAGTAACTGCTTTTATGGTTGATATTAGAATTCATGTAACCCATTGTTTGGTTGTAATTCCATCTTTGCAGCAATGCGAGGAGCCTCATCAAGGAGAAGCAGCACCCCCTCCCCTACATACGAGACACTATACGAGACAGCATAAGCGTAAAATGCATTAGGATTAGCACCCCATCTGAATGTGTATGTGAATTTTGTTATTGAGTTTTCAATTTGTTTATTTTAGGCTATATGTAATATATTGGATGACTTTGACCTTCTGACCATCATAATGGGAGAGGGGCCTTTGGAGAGGTTAGAGATGTGGATATTTTATAAACTACATACAAGCTTCGTTGTCAAGATCTTTCCCAAAACAGTCCTCGTGTTCATCTTCAACTACTGGAACTGTAAAGGATTCACCTCGATGTGTACAAAATTGATCTTCATATCTATTTCCAAGTTTGCTCTCAATTGTTGTTGGTGTCTCTTGAAAAGGGGGTGTATAGCCTCCCAATGTGGTGCATCAATCATCTAGGACTGCAAACTGTAGAGATGTAGTTGTTTGTACAATTTCCTCTACACCGACTTCCGCATGCGGCTCCAAAGTGACGTACAACTCAAAATTTGCTACTTGTTCCCATTTTTTGCATCTTACTAAACATGAATTTCACATGTTTGTCCTCTGCTATCGCCATATATTTGTAATTAATGCATTGATTGAGGACTTCATGTGGAGAACGGAAAGTAATATGTATGTTATGCAAAGCAGGGTTCACTTACAACTCTTCCATAATTTTTACTTTCAAATCATTTAGGGTCTTTAGCTTACAACATATCATCATATAGTAGCATTGGATACTCGGACCTTGAAATGAGAATCCGTCATAAGGGTTGACATTGCTAAGGGGTCCACTGTAGTATATATTTATATGGATCATTGTCAACCTATAGATCATCAAGTGCAATGGTGTTAGTGACAAATTTATAACACTCAATCAACATCAATCACAAAACTTTGCGTATGAAATGCCAACAATACTAACCTCAACCAAATTTGCATATACTCACCTCAGGTCACATACAAAAATAGTCATTACCAATTTCATATTCTTTTAAAATTCCAAATCATTCTAGGGGCATGACTTTCAAAACCCATTCAAATAAGTTATGATGAACAAAAAAATTATATACCAACCAGTTATCCATTGAAATCTCTGTTACAAATCTTAAATAAATATATCTTGAAATAATTTATGGTAAAAAGACTACAAATACTATCTTAGGTATCAAACTCATAATCCATTTCATATCCATGATAAAGACCTAAAAGTACTAAATATTCCTAACAATTGATCACAATATTTAGTACTAAATGTTCCCAATAATTAATCATAATATTAATTTTTAAAAAAAAACTTAGCATATTATCACAATATTTACACTAACAAACAAAACAAAACAAATATTCCCATATGTTATAATAACATAATTAATCACAATATTTGGTACTAAATATTCCCAATAATCACAATATTAATTTTTTTTAAAAAAACTTAGCAAATAATTTAATCACAATATTTACACTAACAAAAAAAAAAAAAAAATTCCCAATATGTTGTAATTTAATCACAATATTTAGTACTAAATATTCCCAATAATTAATCATAATATTACTAGTCGTTATAGATATTTTTTCTTAAGTAGATTCATGATCTTATATAAATGTGTCCAAATATTCAGACATTGGTTTGGCGGTAAGTAATCAAGTTCATCATTCAATTGAGCACTAATGTCAAAACTCAAATAGCTTCACTTGTCATGATTAAATGCAAGCTATCAAAATAAAAGGACTGAACAAAACCAATTTCAAGATATTACTAGTTTTTTGGACATAACATGAGTAATTTGAGGGTGATTACACTTTTTATAATTAATCATAATATTAATTTCAAAACAAAAAAACTAGCAAATAATCACAATATACTAACAAATAAACTAATCACAATTTACTAACAAATAAATTAATCACAATATTTACACTAACAAAAAAATAAATAAATAAATAACTTTTCCTAATATGTTCTAAATTTTACTTTAAAAAAAACTAGCAAATAATCACAATATTGTAAAAACGTTACCTGAGATAAGTGTTGTGTGAGATGAGTGTTGTGTGAGACAGTTTAGGAAAGTTGTGAGTGAAGAGAATATACTAAGAGCTGAAGAGACAGGTAAGGAGGAAAATAGGTCCCAGCTGGGACCCACGGCAACACGTGGAGGGCTGGGGACCATTCATAGAAATCGAGTCCAGTAGGCTTGATTTCCAACTCAGTATCCACGTGACCAAAAACTATTGATGTTGTGGGATGAGACTAGTAAATCGAGTCTAGTAGACTCGATTTCTATGAACAAAAACCGAGTCCATCGGACTCGATTTCTATGTACAAAAACCGAGTTCAATGAACTCGATTTCTGGGTGTATGTGGACACTTTGTCCACCTTAGTTGCTGGCAAAATAGGAAACTCGAGAACAATATACTCAATTTATAACCCGGAAATCGAGTCCTCTGGACTCAAATTGTTAGAAACCAAATATGTTTGAAATGTTGCCTAACTAATAATATAGTTTGGGTTTTATAGTTATTTTTTAAAAAAACCCCAATTTACTCCCTAAACTAATAGAATAAAAGCATGTGAGATGCACGTGTCCTTAAAAACTAACTAAACCACACACTCGATAGAAAGCTGTGTGAGGAGAGACTAGAGATCTGACCAACAGAGAAAAGAGGAATTTTTTTTTCTAAATAACAATAAATATTAAAAAATTTAGTTAGTTGTCACGTTTCAAAATAATATTGAAAACTAGCATCTCGAGTGTCTGAAACTCGAGTTTTTAAGTCTCGGTTTGCATGTGGTGGTAACTGAGGTGGAGGTAAAATCCACGTGGAACTCGAGTTTGTAAGGGTCGAGTTCTACTTTTTAAGACTCAAGTTTTAAAAACTCGAGTTTTACCATATGATTTTCCTTTTTCTTCCTCACGTTCTTCTGACCCAGCGTTGTTCTTCTTTGTTCTTCGACACTGCAGATCGTCCTCTTCAGATCGGAGCTCCAGCGTTCATCAAATCGTTGTTCTTCGACACTGCAGATCGTCCTCTTTAGATCAGAGCTCCAACGTTCATCAGATCGTCGACGCTGCACATCGTTCCTCTTCAGATCGGAGCTCCATCGTTCCTCTTCAGTTCTTCCTCTGTTCTCTGTTCTTCGTCAGATCGTACTTTGTGTTTTTAGGTATCAAAATCGAGTCTTAGAGACTCGGTTTTGCTTTTTAGAACTCGAGTCTATAAGACTCGAGATCTATCTGGCAAAAACTGACCAAATCAGCCAATGGAATTCGAGTATTTGAGGGTCGATATTTAGAACGCATCTCGACCCTTTTAAACTCGAGATGCTAGTTTGCAGTTTTATTTCTACGCATGTCAACTTATTATATTATTTCCCTCACCACCGTTATTCTGCACATTCCCTCGAGAAAAGAGAGAGAGAGGCGATAAAACTAGAGCCACCTCAAAGAGTCTTCCGGTCGTCTCGCCACCCTTGTACTTGCGGCATTTTGGTAGTTTAGCCATGCCGTTCACCACCCACCACCTGGTTTTTTTTTTTCCCCTCTTACGTATTGCTCTTTAAATCCACAAAGAACTTTTTTTCCATCTCCATGTACGAATTTCTATAGTGGAAATTATTTGTTTGGTTTAATTTTTGGGTTGGGTCTCTGTGATTTTTTTTTTTTCCTCCATATGCCATTCACTGGCTGTTCGATTAAATGCCTGAGAGACATATGACTACTGCTCTAATGGTTTAACCAATGAAGCCTGAAACTGGCTACATGCATCAGTGGGTGTGCAAAATATGCGCCTAATGTCAATGCTGTAATTGTCAAATATGGAACTCTAATAATTTTTTATAGTAATCTTACTTCCATAGATTAATTTTTTACCATGGAAAAAGGAATCAGTCGACGACATTATGCATCCTTCAAACCAGACTTGATAAATGCCAAAACGTGTACTCAGAGTTGGGTCTCTACTGAACTCAAGTTCATGGTTGAACTTCTCTGGGTTTTGGGGAAATGCAGGAAGACTTCAAATTGGTAGACGAATGAATTCAGTATTGAGTGCATTTGGCTCATGTGGCTGATACTTTTTTTTGTTACTTTTCCTGAAAGGTTTACTTTCCCTACGAATTGCATATGTACTATAGCTTCTCAGTGTATTTCCATATTGGCATCCTATTATGTACTGTAACTTCTCAGTTTATTATTCCTTAGTGGTATCCTATTCACATTTTGGTGTTGTACTCCAATGTAGTAGCTTTAGAATCACAGCATTGTATTCTATGTTTTATCTTCTGCCTGACAGCAGTGTTTTTACAGTCTTATACGTCCACAAAATATTTTTTAAATTACTGCTATTATTTATTTGATTTTGTACATTTCTAAATTGTTGCTGTTATCTGCAGAGATTTCTGAATGTCTTTACATAGTCACAGCCGAGTCTTTCATAATGGCTGAGGCGTGATTAATAATCAAGTGGTAACACAACATGTACCCATCATATATGATCTTGAGAGGATAAAAAGCAAGGTTGTACATTGCATTTCTCATTGGAATGGAGGGTCCAAATATGAGGTGAAGTATATTTTTGGTGGAAGATATGTGGTGGACTTGAATGAGAGGACTTGTGATTGTGGGAGATGGGGATTGAGTGGAATCCCATGTTTTCATGCTGCTTCTGCAATAATTGAGAATGGAGAGCAACTTGAGACTTATGTAGACAACACTAGTGGAAGCAAAAAGAATAAAGGAAAGGCTAAGATTCTAGTGGTAGCAAGATAAAAAATTTTTTAGTTCAATATTTTGTTTACAAATGGAGCCGGTATACTTTTGTTTTTCAATATTGCTAGAAAAGTGTAATTATTGATTCATTAAGTGTTATTTTTTAGCAAACAATATACTATTTGTAAACGCTCATTCTTATTTCAATCCATAGGAGATTGAGACATATTCAGTTTTTGGTGTTTATGGTATGATATTCGTTCATTACAAATTTGAATTACTCTAATAACAAGATTTATTTATTTATTTTTTATAGGGATGTAAGGAATTAAAATTTTTTTTTTGTTTTTTATTTATTTATAATAAAGAAATTAAAGAGCCTTAGAGTTATTGCATAAAGTTCAATTCGGACAAGGACTTCATCATCCTTTATTCCAATGCAAAAACAAGGGCTTCAAATTTGTTTTAAATTATCTCACATTCTCAGGCTGTCCATCAATCGAGCATGCAAGGCTTAAACCTGGTTAGCAAGTAAAGTCTTAAGCCAAAAAATATTATTTAATAATTGATATCAAAGCTGTAAGGATTCAAATTGTCTTTGGGAAGATGATTAACAGATAATTAAAATTAATTAGATTCACATGCCACTCTCAAATCTTGTGTCCCCATGCATTTAAAAAACTTGAATGCTTTTCTTTGAGGGACACCCCAATATATTTATTCCTACTCTATGAAAAGAAATAATTAAGTTACATAGCCTGCCACCATTCAATCATTCATAAAAATTGCTCTGCTTGCATGATTACACGTAAATAATAACATGCTCACCTGAAAGTTACATGAAACTATATAAAAGTGGCAATTGGGCAAAAGAATATTAAATTCTTCGTAATTTTAAGACCAAATCAAGAAAATAGAAAAGTCTTAAAGAAATTGATACGTATATTTACAATATTCAGAATTTACATGAGGCAAGGAGTATAAAGTACAGTATGTTTTAAGTACAAAAATAGACTTTTATAACTAAGCCTCAAAGTTCACAGGGTACAAAAACCAGCAAGTTCACAAAGAACATAAGTACATCACTAAATTATCAACTCCTAACTCCTAATGCTCCTTAATCTCTTTAATATCTTGTTCAATACGATTTTAGTAATGTAGAATCTAATATAGTCTGCTGCAGGAGATCCATCATATCAAATAATGTAGGTTGTGCAGCACTGGATGTAGACGGTTTGGATTTAATAGCCATAGCATCTGCAATCTCATCAATATCTCGATCTAAATAATCACCAGAATCAAAGACGGTGTGGCTTGAAAGTTTTACACGAGATGAACTGAGCTGAAGTGTACTACTCCCAATGGCAGATAAGGGCTTCACTAGAGTAGCCTAAGCACTGGATGTAGACAATTTTGAGGGTGGTACATTTAGCATAGAAGGTGGATTTGCAGGGAGAAAAAGTAGACATTCATACATGGCTACAATACAAAATTAACAAGAAGATTAATTGAAAGAGTCAAAGAGCTGGGGAAAAAAAAAACAATATAGAAATAGGGAAAAAATACACTGAACTCCTTGTCCATAAGCTAAAATATTCCCTTAAAGCTAGTATTTTTACCAGTCTACTTATTTAAATAAAACAATATGAAGAATATAATTCATTGCAAATGGTCAATAAAGAGTTAAATGATTAGCAGCTAGATTGCCAACACATCAAACAATATACACACCATGCTGAAAAATCACCTATCAGCAAGCTCGCTAAATTGCAATCTAAATTGTGTTTTCCTTCTCTCTTGTTCCACCAGCTGAAAAGAGACTAGAAAGGAAGAAAATGAGTTAGCAATTGAAGACGTTGAAAATTAAAATGAAGTCTTTAGCCCACAAAAGTTACTAGAAATACATCAAAATAAACTTAAATGCAGTAAAAGGACAATTCCTCTCTTCTTGAATGAGGTCTCCAAATAGAATACAACATAAATTTTAGCATGTAGCCCAGATTCTATAAATAATTATTACAGTTTTGAAAAGACACCTAAATATGCATTTCTTGCTTTTGGAGTGTGTAGAATATTTCAACCTTGAACTAGTCCTAACTTTTTAGATCCAATCCTGAACAACACTCAATGACCTCGAAGGTGGAATCTAATTTTAACAACTTGGAATTGAGTTCTTAAAATAATGCATCTGTCTTATGATCTGCAAAATTGACGCAAAATAATCTAAAACAATTATTCTAGCCAATACTAAGTGTGAGGAAGCAGCCACCATGTCCTCTAAAGTCTAAGATAATGCAGTAGCCATATCTCACACAGGCATTTCATCAAATAGCTGTATAGCATACTCAAAAGTAATAATAAAATACACATTCACTAGATCACTGGCCACATAAGCATCAATTGCAAAACAATATAAAGAATATAATTCATTCATCTGATATATATAGTAATTTCAAGCCCCAAATTTAATGTTTGTTTCATTTGTAAAGTCCATTAATTTCTATGAAACAAACAAAGCAGAAACCTTGCCCCAAAAACTAAACCAAACCAAGAAATTTGCACATGGAGATCAAAAAAATAAGGCCAAAATGGGAAATTAACCTTGATTTTCAAACATTATAATTAGTAAGCTACGTTTTCAAACTATATTTTTTACTAGTATCTCAAGTCTTAAAGACTCGATTTTGGCCTATAAATCGAGTCTCAAATACTCGATTTCCATGGTCTGATCCCATCTGATGTGACATTTTTTCCACGTGGCGTTCACTTGGAAATCGAGTCTCTAAGACTCAATTTATAAACCAAAAAAATTTTAAGTCTCAAGTCTCTCAGCCATTCCCAGAAATACCCAAAAAAAAAAAAAAAATTAAGAAATCCAAGAAATGCAACAATCCAGCACAATCAAATTAGAGACACACCAGAAACACAATAATCCAGCATATTCAGATCAAAGACACAACAATCTCAGCACAATCAGATCATAGAGAGAAAGATCTAGAGACCCAGATTAGATAGGAGAGAGAGAGGCCGCGCTGCTTAGGGTCGGGTTGCCCAGGGCAGCGCGGCCTGGGACCATGGGTGGGTGGGTTTCAAGTCGACGTGGGTGGCTTCAACTCGAGTGGATGGCTTCAGATCTTGAGCTTGCATCTCCATTTCTTCTTCTTATTCTCTCTCTCTCTCTCTCTCTCTCTTTCTTTTTTTCTTTCTTTATGTGTTTTTGCTGTTTCTGCATTTTGGGTCTTCTGAGTATGAATGATTGTAATTATTTTTGGGTTATAAATCGAGTCTTAGAGACTCGATTTCCAGGTAGACACCACGTGGAAAAAATACCACATCAGACGTTATCAACCTATGAAAATCGAGTCTCAAAAACTCAATTTATAGGCCCTAAATCGAGTCTCTTAAACTTGAGATGTTAGTAAAAAATATAGTTTGAAAACGTGGCCTACTAATTATAATGTTTGAAAATCAGGGTTAATTTCCCATTTTGACCGAAAAATAAAGAGTTCTTTGTGGATTTAAACTTAGGGAAAGAATGAAAGAAAAAAAAAATACGAGGTGCTGGGTATTGAACGGTGCGGCAGAACCACCAAGGCACTGCCGGGACAAGGGCGGCGAGATGGCAAAGAGAAACTTTACAGTGGCTCTGGTTCTATTGCCTCTCTCTCTCTCTCTCTTCTGCCGGTCTGAGGTCTCTCCTCTTTCTTTTTTTTTTTTTTTTTTTTTTTTTTTTTTTTTTTTTTCTACCGTGCGATTGAATTTGTTTTGTAAGGAAGTGGGGAACACGTGCATCTCACATGCTTATTCTGTTAGTGTTTTTACGTTAGACTACAGTACTGATTTGACAAGTATTTATAGTTTAAGGAATAAATTTGCTAATATAATAGTTCATGGCCTGTTTTGGCCGGTGGTTGGAAGTTTAGGAAGTGTGTGGGCATTTTTTCCTGGTATTTAATTGTATATGTGCACACCCAATCCGCGGTTAATGGGCCAACTGTATGGTTGGGCTCACAATTTACTTCTTTTTGTGGGTTTATGAATATCCTACAATGGGAAGTTCCCTAAGACAAGATGGCTAATCAAACTGACCGAACACCCTTATTCCTAATTGTCCTTCTTCTCTCTCTCTTCTTTAGTTTTTCTCTCTTCAATGTCTAGCCCCTTTTTTCTCCTACCTTTCCTCTATTTATAGCCTTCCTTTAGTGGGTCAACAATGATTGCTTTCTAACAATCCTCGTGCAGGTGGGGCCTATTTGGATTATTCCTGACAAAGGTGGACCCCGCTTTAGAAACAGGAATTTGAATATTGGAACTAGTGCTAGACGCCAAATGGTGCTCGGCGGCGATATTCCCTAAGGTACTACCAAGGTATTTCGGGATGCATTCGAGCAATAATGACACCAAGGTTCGAACAGGCCTTGGCCTAACCTGCCGTGCATTTCATACCAACTGGTCCCATCAATGATGGGCCTATGACCGCACACCGTACAGCCTTGGGCCCAACAACAATGGGCCTGTAGCTGCATGCCGTACATTATATATTTTTTCTTCTTAATAAATTCGATAATTACATTGGGAGAGGGATCTGAATTTAATCACTCAAATTGGAAGAAGTTAGAGAGGAAGGGTTCTAGTATATTAAATTTTTTTAAATTTTACCCTTAACCTTTTCTTTCTTCTTAAACTTACTAACTATAAACTACAACCTAATTATGTTGATCAAATTACTCATCAAGTTTTCTCTTGCTATGAATTCTTCATTTGAGCGCCATCAGTATTCTCATTAGCCTAGTTAAAACATCATTTAGTCAAAACTCTCATACATTAAGCTCAATATTTTGTCTGAAAAACTTGACAATGTACAGCGTGTTAAATTACGATTATTGAGCATTGTTCACTCAATACACCACTCTTTTTTTTTTCTTTTCTTTTTTTAATTTCCATTCTCTAACACTCTCTTTCCCTTCATTTGTGAATCTCTCTCTCCACGACCCGCGAGGATTTGTAGGCATTTTTCTTCCAACTCTTCAAACTCTCAAATCTCGTAGCAAACTCACAGTCACTCCAATCACTCATCCTAAACCATAGCCACTTCAAAGTAAATCACAATTACTCTTAAAAGTTAAAACTCACAGAAAAATCACAATCGTAGGCGTTGTGCTTGTATGTAAATAGAATAGAGGGAGAGATATTGAAGCTGATGTATATGGATGTAAATCTAAGTTTTTAAAATAGTAAAAGTGAGATTTTTAGACCAAATTTGACGAAAATTGGATTGAGGCTTATTTGAATGATGTAATTGCAAAACATTGTGGTACTCTCTTGTTAAATTTATGGTATTTAAAACTACTACTCTAATTAAGTTTATGGGTTCTTCCCACAGCAAAGTATTTGCAAATAGTAACTAAAGCTAAAAATTTTATGTCTAATTTATTAAGTGCAATGTGCCAATGTCCCTAAGAAACAGCAGATTTTGTTCTGGATTGTAAAGAATCTTATAAACTCAAGCGAATCCATAGTGTTAGACTTACATATGTACAGGAAGAATATCTAGCTACTACCCATTGGTTATGTTAGGATTGTATTTGATGGTATTTTGACTTCAGTAGTCAGTACATTGTTATCATTAAAAATCATGGTATAGTAACTCTCCTACTCCAACCAACAGTTGAATTGCAATGTGGGATTCACGTCAGTAGTGACTTAAATTAGACTCAATTGCAAATTTATTAGCTTTTTAAATGTACTCAACGATGGTCCAATTGTAGCCTTCAAGTCTTCATAATACGTGAAATTATATGCTGTTGGGTATATGTGTTGAGAAATTAATATAACATATTTAGGCTTATAATTTTTTGTTTAGTGATGTAGCCTTAATTGAAGTTTTTCTAACAAGTGACATTCACTTGTTACATCAGAGCCCATGAACGTCCCCTGCGCAATTGGAGTAAAACAAAGTGTATGTACATTGAATCCACACAAGTGTGCCTCGCATATCCATGGATGAGCATACAAGCCTGGTATGTGGTTTCAAAAATTGGCTTATATGTTATATTAATTAACATTGACAAGTGACAAATAGATTGGCATCAGATTAAGATATATATTTAAAGAGAGACATCAAATTAATCTTTCTTGACTCAACGAAGGATAGCTAACTATGTCTAGCAAAGTTGGGGCCTCTGTGAATGAGCTAGAAAAGCTCCACTGATACACCAAAGTAAGGCTTCTGCATATATCATTTTTGTTCTGGAAAATACGAACATATAAACAGTAAAGGCATGCTCTTCTAGTGAATATGCCCAAAGAAAATAATCAATGCGATTTTTTTTCAGTTGACATCATGCTGCCCAGGTTCCTCCCCATTATATCTTGTTCATTACTTATCAATGAGGTTGCCTGAGAAGAAAGTACCTGACATGAACAATGCTAATGCATTACAACAACATTGTATTGTCTATCTTTTATGCTGCTTATTAGACCAGTTCTCTTGTCATAAAATGTGATTTTGGCAGACCCTAACGGTATTTATTAAGTTTTGGCCATCATAATTTCTGTACTTCTTGTCATACAGGTCCCTCTATTGTTTTGGTGACCATTACTTGTAACATTTTGTTGTAAACTAGCAAAATTTCCTACAAAACCTCTACAAGTTGAATTTCTCTGATCTTTTCTGTAATATTTGCAAGAAATGTAAAGATGAGGTGGGGGGATTAGGATTTCTGGACTTTCTTTCTTGCAAGATGTAATGACTCCTACACTCAGATGCTCATTGTAATATAGCGGAACAAAGAGAACTAAGGATGAGAAATAGAAGATACTGGAAAAACCCACCAATACTATCTGTATGAAGCAGAGGCCCAGCCTGAGAGAGAGAGAGAGAGAGCAAAGTTATCATGACCATAAATCTTTCTTACCACTTTCAAGATCTCCCCCTCCTATATCTAATTACAAACAGGAGGACTATAGTTCAAAGGATGAGTTTTTTAGTCATAAAGACAAGGGAAAGAATTCCCAAGCCTCAAAAGCATGATGGAAAAGCAACTGTCAATCATGCTTCCTTTCATTAGCACTTTCACTAAAAGGAAAAACTCTATACACACAACACAACAATACAAACATGAATCTAGCCTCCCTAAATGATTAACCACATACCCCAAATTTCAACCAATTCATATCTTCATGTTGCATTAGATTTTTAGCATAAACATATGAGAAAAAAAATGTAGGCAAAGCATAGAAAGTTGTAGGTGATAATAGTAAATAAGCCTGTTTTCAAAGGACTGTCTTGACTATTCATTCTCGAAAAGCAAAAGTTTATGCTTAATTAATTGACAGGTTGCAATTAACACCATCTTTGCTAATCTTATTCATGGAATTGTCTTTGACTGAATGCTGCCTAATAAGATAACAAAATGGAAGAGTGGAGAAAAGTAATTATTCAGGTGAAGATCTAAATCACGTGTGTCTCGCTTTTGGGAGCCAAAGACAATTCTAGCTTTAAGAAGGTCCAACGACATCTGAAATGTTAAACAAAAGAGGGCCTTAACTTTCACAAGCTCATTTTTCTACATGCCCCAAAAAATTTACAGAAAAAATAATAATAATAATAAACCAACCTTCTCTAACAATCTTTAATTTCATTACTGCAACATATTGTCCTTGAAACTTTTGGCAAAAGATGAGAAAATTTTTAAATAAGAGTTATATCTTTACATTATAACTAGAAATGAGAAAAACAGAACACAACATTACTAGCTTATACGTGTGTGATTGATTAATCAAGAGAGAACACAAAAAATTTAGTCATGCACCTTCTATACAGCATGAGTTTCATCATTATTAATTGGGAGACTTGCATTAAGAGAAGGCAACAAATCCATACGATTGTTCGAAGAACTTGGAAATCTGCTCTTCTTTGACCAAAGCCAGATCTTGGATACGGAGAAGCTCTCACCTTTAGTGTGGCCAATGATTTTCTTTCCCTCCACATCCCCGGTATCTGAAAAATTTGCAAGGTATCCTCTTTCATTGGCATGATTCACATTACTACCTCCATCACCAACACCACTACTATCAGATAATGCCACTTGTAGATTTGAATCATCGACCACATACTGATATGTGCCCATTGAATAACATCTTCTAGCATCCAAATTACAGCTACTTGTTTCCCCCTCTCTCCTTCCACTACCTACCCCATCATCATGTAAGCTTCTGAACTTCCCAAGTCTCACAGAAAATACCCTCTTTTCACAAACAGCTTCCTCTATATTTATTGGGTTCTGACTACTGGAAGACCTATTCTCTCCATTACTAGGAAACCTATTTGATTGCTCCCTGGAAACAGCAAAATTAAGTGCTGGAATTTCCATAGGATTGCCAGAGGCCGATAGAGTCCCTCTACAAAGAGGGCATGTTGAGTTTGAAAGAAGCCATACATCTATACACTCAGTATGAAAAGCATGACTACACGTTGGAAGCAACCTTAGCTTGTCAAGGTCAGAAAATTCACATAAACAAACAGCACAATCAGATGGCTCCCTCAAACCCATTATATCTTTGTAGAAGAACACTGGTAGAGCATCAATGAAAGCTTGGTCTAGACCTGAGTCATGTAAGCGAAAGAGTTGTTGAAGCTGTCTTTGGAAAGTATGGGAGCCAGAGGTTTCTGGGTATCTATTTGATTGAAAAACAGCTGAAGAAGATGGCACTTTCATACAAAATCTTACAAGTAAATGGAGAAGGCCATAGATGAAGAAGATTACTGCTAGAATTACTATAAGCAAAAGAAGTACTGGACTAATTCTGTTGAAAGATGATGTTGGGGTTGCTTCTGTCTCATAGTTAGTACTAAAATATGGAGCAGAGAGAGATGACTGAGGAGGTGGGTATACCAAACTACCATCTTTTTGCTTGATTTCAAATGGAATTTTATACATTTTTGACAGATGGGTACGCTCAAAATCAAATCTTTCTCATAAGTTTCTTGAGCTTAGTCACTTAATCTTTGAAAAGCGCATTGCTTTCAATTCCAAGAGACATTCTTTCCTGCATTGAGACCATGGAAGAAAAAAAAGGGAATGCAAGCTAGAAGATATTACAAAGCTAGAATTATGCTATGCTATTGACAACCAGCAAATTCTCTCAGATTTATGAGGAAAATAAATGCTTTCAGATGGGATTTTGCTGCTATTACATGAAAGCTGAATGATGAAATTATCAAGATTAGAAAGAAGAAGATGGGTTTTTTTGGAGAAGTGAGGAAATGTTAAAAGTTGCAGAGTATCTACCTTTTGAGGAGAGTACACTAGAAACCATAGAACTGCAGTGTTTTTTGTTGGTGAAGATGAGATGTTCTTGTTTTGAATTCTTTTTGCGCCACATAATAGGTCCCAAGAGGAAGGGTTTTTTTTTTTATTGGTAGTTTTAATAGTACAAGCCACAAGGGAAGGTGCTGGGTAGGTGAGGTTGATAGTGCCTGTTGAGAGTGGATTGGATAGGAGCCCATAGTGATGATAGCGAAGCTAACATGCTCTAAACTTAGATTTTCCTTATTCTCTCTCTAGGATGGCAAAAATACGAATACCCCAACCCATCCTGCACCACTTGACTGTTTGGTGTGTGTTTTCAAAACTAGTTGTTTAAAGCTTTGTTTGTTTTGTTGTAAAACGTTTTTATTTCATTAAAATATTTTCAGTTATTTTGTGTAACATGTAAAAATTTTCAACCAAAATGATTGCTTCGACAATCAGACTGGCGACCGAGTTACCAGATGGTGGGGGGGGAGGGAACCATGGTGTGTTTTTATAAATATTTTTCCCAAGTTTTTCTTACAATATTTTACAAAGGTGTTTACCAAATTTTACAATGAAATAAATACAATAAAATGGTCAAAGTATTTTATGTAAAACATTTTACTGTGAAACAAACGAAGTGTTAGTGTTTAGAGAATTTATTCTCAAAAAAAAAAAAAATTGTTTTCTAGTGTTTTTCCACCCCAAAATACAAGTTAAATTTGTTTGTTACATTGTTTTCTTGTCTAGTTGTTTTTTTCCTTCCCATTCTTCTATTTCATTTTTTTCCTCAATTTTGCCAAGGCCATGGCAACCCCGTGGGCACACTGCAAAGGCCATGACATGCATATGGGCATGCTGCCAAGGCCATAGTAGCCCTATAGGCATGCTGCTAATGCCATGGCATGCCCTAGGGGCATGCTATTACCAAGGCCAAATAACCTCTCTCTTCATCTAGTTGCTTTTTCCCTCCCTTTTTTCTATTTCATTTTTTTCTCAATTCCTTTTCTCTTCCAATAAAAAATCTCCACCAGACATCACCACCTGAATCCTATGTAGGTTGAAAACCATATCCACCACCACCAAACCCAAATTTAGGTTAAATTTGATTGGATCCAAGAGAAAATTTGTGTCTCAAAGTGATTGGACTATTTTAGAACTTTCATTATATTCTTCTTCTCTGTTAGCCTAATACCTAACAATTAGAAAAGTTTGTTTTAATTCTTTTATTATTCATTCTCATTTTTTACAAATAATTTAGTAGTGTCTTTCTATTATGATTACATGGTTACAAAGGAGAATACAATTTTAAAACTTTCTATGTTACTTAAAGATCAAGATTAAAGTATAACAAAGGACAAGGCAATTTAAATAGACACATTAGCCAACCACTTAGGAAAAGAGATCTAGGATTTAATTTTCGCCTATATTAAAAATCGAGATTTCTTAGTTTGATGATAGAGAGCTATTATTAGGAGCAGACGCTATATATGTTGAAACTCTAAAAAAATATAAATAAATAAATAAAAACACTTAGGAAAGGAAAAAGATGCGTCCCAATAGTGAAAGGAATGGAAAAAGGAAATTGTTTAGAACATAGCGATTGGAATTTACTAACCTACCATTGTCTTCAAATGTAGCTATTATTGTTCCCCACAAAAAAAAAAAAAAAAAAAAAAAAACTAACTGTAGCTATTATTGTTGTCGAATACATTATAAATTAGAGATTACCAAAACCAAAATAGTTGGAGTCTTGGAGATAACCAATTTAGGTCTAAAAATAAATTGAGAGATTTCTACATTAAACACTTCAATTATAATTTCAAATGCTTCTATAATGGGGAAATTATCATAATATCTTTTTTTAAACTATTTTTTTGCAAAGGAAAACAGTCAATTTTATTAAATCATATCCTCTCTCTCTCTCTCTCTCTCTCTCTCTCTAAGGAAAAAGTTTACCTTTAAGGCTGCGTTTGTTTCGATGGTAAAGGAAATCCGGAAGATATTTAACACCCTTGAGGATGTTTGGATGCACATGAAAATTTAGTCAAATTGAAAACCAATTTCAATTGACCGTAAAATAGGCACCCCAACTCTGTAAAACCAATTACATACTCATTTTACCTTCAAATGATTTCCAGCCTCACTCATAACTCAACAACCCGAAGAGAGAGAGAGAGAGCACCAGAGGAATCAGACCACCGTGCAAGTTATGGTCGTCGTGCAAGCTCCGTCCATCATCCGTCGTTTGCCTGCAAGCTCCGTCCACCATCTGCCGTCCGTCGTGCAAGCTCCATCCACCGTCCCTCTTCTCTTCCTCCCTCGTTCTCTCTCTTTTCCTCTGACCAACCATGGCCGAATCTTCAACTGCATGTCATTGATCTACAACCCACCACCCATCACCCACCCCCGCCGTCGTTGCCACCTCTAAATCAAACCACCGATCTCGTCACCCAAAGCCCCAAGCTTGATATCGATCTTGACAACCGATCTGGCCGCCACCGATCATCAACCCACTCCACTCCACCCCTAAAACCCACCTGATCTGGTCGCTGCTGTCCTCCATCCACTCCAATCCTCTCTTTCCCTCGTTCTCTCTCTTTCCCGATCTGACGAGTTTGTGAATAAAAAATGTTTTTATTTTGATTTTTGGTTGTGTTAAGCGTTATTTTGAAATTTTCTGTTATAAAATTTGTTTGGGAGCTAAGAAAATGTGAAAATTTTGTAGGAAAATAGCATTTTCAGAATGTTACCAAATACTAGAAATCGTTTTCCGGATTATTTTCCATTGTAGAACCAAACACCCGGATTTCATTTTCCTTATGGGAATTCACTTTCCCCTGCATTCATTTTACACTTGGAAAAGGATTTACATCGAACCAAACATAGCCTAAATCAGTCCGATGAATCATCCTCTAAATCAGTCCAATAAATCATCCTTCAACTCACTATGTGGTAGTTGAAAAGATCATTCACGTGTAAGACTTTTAGTCATATGAACTTTTTATGAGTCATGCGACTTGTTTAAATAATACAAATAAATAGTTTTATAAATTACCACCTAATCGGTTAGAGGAAATTCCTATAAACTTGTTTGGTTAAACTTTGTCCTAACTCCTAACTATAAGCAAGTATGTGGGGCTATGATTCACAAGGCACGATCCATGAAGCTGCTTTTGGTCTAATTATTAACTAGAAATAAATTAAATAATAACCAAACAAGCCTATGCTTCTTCTTTTTGAACCTTTCTTGCGTCACTCATTTTAAGATATAGATGAGTACATGTATTAGTAAAAAGTTAAATGATGTTGACCACATTGCAAGGGAAAATTAGGAATGATTAACAGGTCCACCATTACACACACAATTCGATTGTTCACAGTAGTCTTTGTGACTTCTTTGTTTACCAGAAAATTATCAAAATAATTACCCAGCAATGATGATTTCCTGTATCATTTCTTGCCACTAGCAGATTTTTCCATCAATCCTGGCATGACTTCAGTTTATGAGCCATTCTTGATGGAAAAATCTTGACCAGGAAAAAGGAAAAAGGCAATTTTGATTTGATTAACCATGAGGTATAATTAATAAAAGATTAGCAGAGTTAATAATGATGATGATTTATTAAGGAACAAGACATTTTAAGACTTAAGTAATGGCTACAAAGTAATTCACTCATGCTGAAAAGAACCCTAGCAGTCGGTGTTAGATAATGCCTTATTTTTGGCTCATAAAGAATGAAATAAATTTTAGATTAAATTATAAATTACATCCTCTAAATTTGGTTTGTTTTCAATTTAATCCTTTAGATTTTTTTTCTAGTCCTTTAATTTCCATTTGTTGTCAATTCAGTCTTTTAATTCACTCTCATTAAGTGGATTGTTGTTAAGTGCTAAAAAAATAAAAAGCAGCTTTGATATTTTTGAATTTTTTTTCCAAAAAAAAAAAATTCATAATAGAAAAATGAATTTGACTTGATTTTCAAACTGATGGAAGAATTCAAAGAAGAGGAAAAAAAATTGGTTGTTGTTAATTTTCTTTATGCTTTGGTCCCTTTCATCTACTAAGGGTTCAATATCTTTTATTAGGATATTTTTTCAGTTTTTTTTTTTTTTTAATTTTTAAAGAAACAACGTATTTGGATTAAACGAGCTATCTTTTAAAATCTTCATTATTTTTACCTTCTTATTAAAAAATTATTTTTAATTTTGTAAAAATTAAAAAATTAAAAAATTATATATATATTAGTCAATCGCCTTAATATATATAGATAAGTGATAAGTGATTATAAGTCTGCTATATACCGACATTAATTTCTCATCAAAAAAATTTTTTAACTATTTACCGACATTAATTTTAGCCGTGAGTTTCTCAAAAAAAAAAAAAAAAAAAAAAAAAAAAATTTAGCCATGACACTTCGTGTGGACAAAACGATATATATGATGGGATGAGAGAAAGAAGTAAAAAAATCTCAAAGGTGGACAAAACTTGATGGTGGGGTCCCAGAGTGTTTTTTCTTGCACGCATGGCATTTCACACACCCATGATAGATCGCACTCAAAGTTGGTGGTGATTATATATATATGTAACCATGTTAGTTTTTTTGATGGCTTTGACAATTCTGTGAGATTTTCCCTACCAAGATGATTTTGTTTGGTTATTGGCTTTTTAGTTCTAGACTCAAACCTCCAAAATGTAATCATGCTGTATGACTAGCTAGTTTGGTATATGTAATCCATGAGTAATTAGGACCAATAAATGTTTTTAAACACCAACTAAATGGTTTTCAATTATGTGATATATGTAATGTAATCCATGAGCAATGTGTAATGTAGAGGTCTAAAACACAATCTTTTCTGTACATAAAAGTTGTCTTCTACTATGAGTACTTTTTATGAATCCTTAAATCACTAATCACACACTTATGCATGTAACTTGTTGATCTGTATTACATAAACCCTCTAGAAGATCACAGTTTAGACTGAGACAGTGCAAGTGTTAACACAGATCTAACACATGTTAGAATTTGTTCACCAAAAGATGTCTTAAAAGTTAAAAATTTCTTAAATTCTTCTACCATTTTCTTTGTTTGAAGAATTCTATCATTTTCAAATATACTTGATTTTATTTGTTTTTGCCATGGGAATTGAAATTTCCTCTAATATTGTAGGTTCTAGTTTTGGTATAAACCCAACTAGCACCACTGCATATTGATGAAAAGTTAAAAGCATAAAAGATGAGCATTGCCATGAGATGAATATTAATTTTAGTAAATGGCAAATAAAGTTCATTCATAAAATTAAATTCATATGTTTAAGTTCAAGAAAAGAATTGTTCTCCATGCAAAGGGATACAGCTTCGCTTGAAACTATGTATGTATTCGGATATAGGGATAAATAGAAATTTCTGAGTCCTTTCACCTATGAAGCACGGGTGCGTTTCGGGACTCGGGTGCGGGTGCGGGACTCGGCAATTTTTGAAAAAGTAGGGTGCGGGTGCGGCGGGACTCGGCGATTAAAAAATTATTAAAAATATTTTTATTTATATTTTTACTATTAAAATATTCTTAAAAAACACATTAATATACTTGATTCACAAAACAAAGAAAGAATAAGGCAAGAAACGCATTTGAGGCCAGAATTTCGGCCTCTCCGGCGATTTTCACGGCCGATTTCGGCCTGTTTCGGCCGATTCCGGCCTGTTTCGGCCGTATCGGCCGTATCGGTCGCCGGCCGATATGGCCGATACGGCCGATACGGACCGATTCGGCCCGATTTCGACCGCGTCGGCGCCGATTTTGCCCGAGTCGGCCCGCGTCGGCCCGAGTCGGATCCGCCACGTGGCGCGACGCGGCACGACGCGGGACGGACGCGCGGTCTGCGGCGTCCCTCCCGCGTCGCCGCGTCCCGCCGCGTCGGACGCGGGTGCGCCGGCCTGGGAGCCGCGTCCGTGCATCCTTGCCTTTCACAGTTGATGGCCCATATATATCCCTGAAGTATCAAAGGAGATTGAACTCTCTTCTTCCTGTTTTAATGTATTTAATGTTACCGCAATATGGTTCATGCTTGGCCTTTCATTTGGGGAAGGATTTATGCAATTCAATGCTACCGTGCAACAAGTTCACCATCCTTTCTTCTCTAGCACCTTCTGAGAGCAAAGCTTTGTTAAAGACTTCAACAGTCCATTCCTCTCTAACTACTGAATGCACCCATGTAGCCAAATCAGTCCCATTGTTCTGGACCAGCTTCCCCGTCAGCAGCTCGAGAAGAATCACACCAAAGGCATAAACATCCAGCTTGAAATTGTCATGTGTATTGACTCCATTCGGATTATTGTTTTTGAAACTACTGGTTCGGGAAAGATATGGTTGTTCTTCTTTGTCAGCCTCCATTAGACCATATTCACTGATGCACGCATTCATGTTTCTGTCAAACAAAATGTTGGTGGACTTTAGGTTGCCATGAGCAATCTTATCCTCATGCAGCTCCTTGTGCATGTATGCCAAGGCCTCGGCAATGCTCGCTGCAACACTTAGTCTGCTTCCCCAGTCAAATTTATGGCCATTTTGTAATTCTGCAGATAAAAAAGTGATGCAAATATAGTTACTTGTGCATTTTTTTTGTTTCTGAAAATTTATCTAGTACCTTGTTTTTCCAAGTCAAAATGGGTGTTTAGAGTCTCTAGACCCTGTGAAGAATAAATGGGAGAAAGGAACTGCTAAAAGAAACTAAGGGGATGGATGCAACATTCAACAAATCCCTAGCAGTCTAGAATTTAAAACAGGTTTCATGGCTAGTCAATCTGACGTTGAGTCTAAAATGTTTTTTCAGTTGCACGATTATTGGGATGGTCTCACAATCCATCGTCTCCTAGTAAAAATGCAAATCCTAGTCTTTCAAGCTCGCTGGCATAGGCTTCTGTCTATGTGTGCATTCTGTTAGAATACAATAGGCTACACTATAGATATTATAGAGCATGGTTTTGTATAATATCATAGGCTATAGTGATTCAGTTACCATATTAAGCCTATTGTATTTCTATTTGTATTAGGGTTATAATTATCTACTGCATTTTTATTCTGCATTTCTAATTACACTCTAGGGGTTCATTGTTACACACAAAGCACAACAATAAAGATTAGCTGTTTGGAGCTTTCTGTTGTGGATGTAATCAGCTAAAACTGAATCACATTAATTTTGTGATTTTTTTTTCTCTTTACTTCTTCCCAATATATTCTTATTCTAAGATAATATCAGGGCATTGTCTCACCTTTTACAAAACCTTCTTTGGTCTCTTATTCTACTCATATTATGCATGTTTTAGTACAAACTAACAGCTGCAAATTTCCCACTTATTTATTGGGGAAAAGAAAGAGGGATGGAGAGGGTGTTTTTTGTTTGGGGGGGGTGTTGGTGGGGTGGCTAGCTATATATTGAGAATGAGAAACTTACCATGGAGAAGCTGGAAGAGGCTGCCTTTCTGCTGATATTCGTAGACCAAAATCTTCTCTTGATTGGAGCAATAAAATGCAACCGGTGGCAATATATTTGGATGCCTCACTTGGTCCATCTTCTGCAGCCTACTACGGAATTCTTCTTCGGAAATTCCCCAATCCTTGATCCTCTTTACAGCCAAAACGACCCCACTATTAAGCGCGACTTTATAGAGGCTTCCATGCTTTCCTCTCCCAAGCAATTCAGCTGGAGCTTTAAGCAAGTCCTCAAATTGCAGTTCCTTTGCCAATGGACTCGTGAGAACTAAAAGTGTAGATGGAGTGACTGCACTTTCAAGAGATGTCATTGATAAATCTGACCTGTTTACACCAAACCCAAACTCATTGGAGGTTTCACTAGGCTTGTCATCGACAATAATATTCTTTTCAACATCACCCTTTTCTTTTTTAGGCTTGTTTTTGGGAATAAATTTGAGGGCTAATGAGAGCACTATAACCACACCTAGAATTATGTAGCCTAAGTATATAAAAAACCCTTTATATGATGGTGTTGAGTCCTCTGCAGATGGTAAAGGAGCAGGAGAAGGTGGACAAGCAGTTGACAGTGGTTCTCCACATAATTCTGAATTACCAAAAAAGCTATCTGCAGTCAAATGGCCTTGGAGATACGGAATTCGACCGCTGAAATTGTTGTTGGTGACATTAAATTCATATTTTTTGAAGTTTTCAAAATCAAAATTTGGTATTTTCCCACTCAAATGATTGTTCTGGGCTAAGAAGGTTACCAGGCCTGAAATCCTAGGCAGATCAGGAAGCTCACCATTGAAGTTATTGTCAGATATATCAAGCCTCTTCAAGTTAACCAATTGTGAGAGAGAATTAGGAAGGCTACCAGAGAACTTGTTCCCACTTAAATACAAATGAGTTAGCTCCTTGCATTGTCCTATCTCTTCTGGTATTGATCCACTTATTTGGTTCTGCTTCAGACTGAGGATAGTAAGAGAATTTACCATGCAAATAGAACCGGCATCAAAAACTCCAGTGAGATTGTACCCATCAAGTGCTATTTTCCCCACAGACACATTCTCTGGATAGTTGCAATACACTCCCGCCCATTGGCCACTGCAAGGATCTGAACTCATGTTCCAACCCCAGTTGATATTTCGTTGTGAACTTCCTGGTGAGAGTTTGTCCATAAATTGAACTAGCGCCTGCTTCACATCCTCATCTAATGAAATTGACATTGGAGTGATGAGAATGATTAAAATGGGGAGTAACCAGATGGAAATTCGATCCATCTTTCGATGAACAAGTATGATTTTTTTTTTTTTGGGGTACAAATTGCTACTTTGTTTTCCTGTCAATAATGTGGATTGGTTATTTGTAAAAGAAGAAAAAAGTAACAAGGTTGATGTTCCTTTTTTTCTTCTAAACAACAAGGTAAATGTTGTTTGTTAAATCACTAATGATTTGCAATTTTCTGATATTAATATGTAGTTTGTAAGACCGTATGTGACAACCAATAGGTACTTGTGGAAAAGAGCCAAAAGCCACAGAGTTAACCTTTTAAACAATTAGGAGTCGGCAGCTTGAAATGGTCACATTTTGAATGCAATGTCCTTGTTGGCTTCTCATAGACTTGAATGTTTACTGGTGCTACTAACATATTAATCGTCATATCTTTATGTATGCAAAGAGACCAGCCAAAAAGAACAGTAACTTGTATTCAAGAGCTACATTCCAATTGTTCTAAAGGGGTACTTACTAAAACAGACTAGATGAATTCGATTGGCTTCTCCTCTCCTTCTTGGAAAAGATTGGAAAAGGTAAATATCAAAGAAATGGCTACTTCAATTGAGCAAACAAATTTGGAATAAAGAATCTAAGAGAGGCACTTGTCAGAATGGTAAAATCTTTGTTCCAACTGCGATAACAGACAAAATCAAAAAATTGCCTACTTCTGCTTATTATATTTTGCATGCAAATGACTTAAAATTATAGATTGATGATTATAATTGGTACCTCTGTGAATCCACAGGGACAAAAAATGACAAAAACAGCTCAAACTGTAATTTAAAATGGGAAAAGTTAACAAATGCACTAAGAAAACCTTTTTATGAAATAATTAAAAAAAAAAAAAACAACTGAATTTCTTGACATATTTTAATATTTTTCATGAAAGTAGTATTAAAACTTTTTTAAAATAATCTATTAACAAATACCACTTTTTTTTTGTTTTTGTTTTTTGTGAAAACATTAACAAATGCTCTAAGAGCCTCCGTTAACTGGATCTATTTAAAAATTAGGCCATAACAACTCTTTGCTCTTGTAAAAGCTGGCCACATTCGACCAAAGAAAACTTTCAAATCTCACTCCACTCCACATATATGAACTATTGGGCACCACTAAAAGTTCCTTTTGTCACAAATTAATTGCAGCAATCTCTCTGCTGAAAAAGGTGTCCTATTTATCTCAGTAAGATTGTCTTTCTACCCTTTATTATTTATTAATCAATTTAAAGTTCATGAATTGGTGTGCCATGGCTCCAACATTATGTTATGTGAGAGCGATACCAGTAGTTATCACTCTTTTTTTTCGTTTTTTTCCAATACGTGGGATAGGTGTGTCATGAACTCATGCGTCCCAATTCCAAGTTGTTTAACAAAATGGTTCATGCCCTATTAACATTCACTATTAATTTACTCTGTCATCAATTATTTGAATCATTACTGCTCATGGATGACTTTATAAATTATGTTGTCATAAAATATTTTGTTACATAATTATGTAGACCCAACACACAAGAAAGGGTTAAGGTGTTGAGATCTGATATCCGCTAGAGGAAAGAAAACAAGATTCTTTTTAATTGATATAAGATTTTCTATATTTGCATAAGCCTTGTAGCTTGACCAGTATTTTATGATGTTTCTAACAAAGATTTTCAGGATTTAAATCTCCTCTCTCCTGTTGTAACTATTGAATTTTATAATAATAATAATAATAATAATACTTTCATTTACAGCTTAAAAGCTAATTTAAAGGTTTTGAAAATGCTTTTAATTTCCTAAAATACTTGAACTTGCATGTGATGTAATAGACCTCACACACACATATATAAAAAAGCTCCTACCTACTAAGTAATAGACCTTTCACATTTATAGTATTATTAAAAGCATAATGAATTGAATCTTTTTATATTTTCTAAGGTTTAGATCCATTAAGTTTTGTGCAAATATACTTAACACATATTCAGAATTTAGAGTATATAATTGGAAGGACACTTTGCATAAAATTAAAGTGTTTAAATTTTGATAAATGCTACATTCACAATATTTTCACAACAAATTTTAAGTAGCAAGCTATTATTGGTGGATAAAAAATTGATGTTAGTGGTAGCTTGGATTAAAACCAGTAATAACTGGTTACTTAAAATTTGATATGAAAAAAAATATTATAAACGTAACATTTCTCTTAAAATTTAGACACTTAACATCAAATGGTAGGTCAATTGACATTGAAAAAAGAAAAATGTCAATTAGAATCACACTTGTACAAAATCGGATTGCAATTAAAATTAGATTCTTAATTGAATTTTCTCTGAGCTCTGACTCTTAAATATAGTATATATAAAATAAATTTTGCACCGGATAAGGTTGGTTAGCCTAAATCATGGGCCTACCGATAAGCTTGATCAGTTCAGGCATGGTGGGTTGGGCCTAATTTCATTTGGACATTTATAGTGGAGTGGGCCTAAATTAATTTGGACCTAAATTTCTTGATCACTGGCCCAAAGAATTTGACGCTAAAAAGTTTTTCTTCTTTTTTAACACTAGGCACTTCTTAAAAGTGGCTAATCAAGTCATCCGAAGTACTTAAGTGTATGTGTTTAACGGTTAATTTGTTTCTTAAAATAAAAGAATAAAAAAAAAAGTCATCCAAAGGAGCCCGCAGTTACAACTTACGACCTTTGTTACTTTGGATAACAGTGTGACTTTATTATTTTTATTAATAACTTGATAATTGAGGGGTAAGGGAAATTTAAACCTTAAACATTTTTGTTGCAAAATTAAGAAGTGCCAGTTGAGTTATAAAACTCTTAGCAACAATGTGAGATTTTAAATTTTTTTTTTTTGATAAATTTTAAATTTTGTTAATTTGAACAACTGTCATAATAAGTAAAAAAAAAAAAAAAACCTCAAAACTTCATACTTTCTAAGCTCTAATTAACTATTAACAAGATTGATTCATCCACAATCTTATACCTTTGATTCTCAAATTCTTCTACTCTCACCCTCTCCATTGTCATACCCTTGAGAGGATCTTTATCCAAATCCTTACCTCACCATATTCATACCAGTGAGAAAGTTATTTGGTGCTTGCAAAGCAGTTCAGAGAGGACTAATTTATTTGGTTAATACAATGGGCTTATTGTGGGATCCAAAAAGCTAGAGAAGACATAATTAGGTTTAACCTTGTTGGAGTAAGAAGTTTGGAGGGTTTAAGTGCATCAGGTAGATTAGGCGCATCAGGTAGATTAAGTTTGGAGGGTCTATTACTATTCATGTATCCCAATTAATTTTTAGTGGATCATTTTACCGCTTAGAGGGCGGTGGAGAGATTCTTCGCCGAGTTTTTCGGTTTCCTCTTCAATAACACTTGCCAGTGTTATCTTATGTTTGCATCTTTCTAACCCTTACTCTTTGCTTTTAATTACTGTTGTGTTGTGATTAAATTATGACTTAGAGTTCTTTGCTTGTTTGGATATAGCTTGTACTTATCATTCCGCACATATATTGTTTAAGTATAAGCTTGTGTTAGTAATTTTGAAATTGAAGGTCTAAACATTCACTAGTATTTTACACACTAAGTGAACTTTCACAGCCATTCAAGTTGTGAGCTTTGACAATATTCCCTCATTGCTTGTGATCCAAATATCATTCCAGAAGCATCAAGTGGTTGTGCACCAAGCCCAAACACCATATCAATTCGTTACCAAAGTCATACAGCATATAATTCCAAAAGTCTTCTTTTTGGATCTTTGATACAATTAAAAAAAACGATATTCTCTTCACAAGAGGATAACTTAATATTCAAAGCAAATTCTTAGGAGCCTATCCACCAAAAAACCAATGAGTAAGAAAAAACTGACAAGTGTGATTTGGCCCTTGGGAATAAAATACAAGCCAACATTACAAGTTGAACCTAAAGATATAGATATGATAGATGTCCATGTACTAAGGGTATTTGATTTAAAGTATTGAAAGGGATAAATGAAATTGGGGTGGAAGAGTGCACTGATGTCGAAGGGTGGCACCGAATGGTGCGAGGAGTTGGCATAATCATGCACAACAAACCATGCTGTATCTGCATGTATCAGCATAGAATTTCTAAGGAAACACGCAATCATGTAGTTACTGCTCATTGAAAAGAGGCTCAAGGTTGAAGGAGTCAATGAATTGAAACTGCAAAAGAACCAGGGCCCCATTCACGTTAAGTTATTGAATTGTTTACAGCCATCCACTTCAAGATTAGATCAGAAGACTCTATTTTAAATTATTTTTTTATTCATCTGACTCTGTCAAAAATAGACAAATGTTCTAGACCATGAAAAAGCTTTAGAAAATACCTGAGGCTGCGTTTGCTTCAGTGTAAAATATTTTTCCAAATGTAAAATGCTTTCAGGTGAAAATATTTTTCGGAAAAAAAAATATTTTCAAGTGTTTAGCTGCATTATAAAAATTGTTTTAGAAAATGTTTTCAGGTGTTTGGTTGCATTCTAAAAATGCTATTTTCTATTAATTTCTCACATTTTCTCAGTCATTTTCTCAACTTCCAAACAAATTTTATAATAGAAGATTTCAGTATATACAATTAACAACATAAAAATCCATTAGCTCCATTCATTCACAAGCTGAACTCGGTCAAACTGAGAGAGAGGGAGGAAGAAAGAGTGAGAGATTAAGGGAAAGAGAGATAGATCAGGAAAGAGATGGAGATCAGGTCAACGAGATTGGTCTTCAACGGCGACAACGAGATCGGTCTTGGGTCGAGAACGAGATCGGTCTTGGGTGAATTGGGTATTGTAGAGGGTGGGTTTGAGAGAAGTGTTTCGCCAGCGACATGGAAGCGACGGATTGGAGATGTTGGAGGAGAGATGGGCTTCGCCAGCGTGAAGGGGGACTTCGGACCAGCATCTGCGTGTGGGGTGGAGCTGTGTTTCTCTCTCGTTGGTGCGTGGGGTGGAGCTATGAGCTCTCACTGTGGGTGGATCAGCGGCGCTCGTCGGACTATGGGTGGAGCTTAGACTGGCGTGAGGGAAAGGGTGGAGTTGAGTTTGGCGTGAGAGAGAGGGTGGAGCTCAGTCACAATTGAGCTTGGAGAGTACCAGTGATGTCTATGAGGAGTGTGTGTGAGAAGCTTCAAGAGAGTGTGTGAGAAGTGTAAATCATTTGAAGGTAAAATAAGAACGGAAATGGTTTTACGGGCGAGAAGGGTTATTTTACAATCAACGGGGAAAATAATTTCTATTTGACTCAATTTTCTATAGGTGCCAAACACACAACCTGGTGTAAAATAATTTCTTGAAATCCTTTTTAGACGAAACAAACGCAGCCTAAGACTTTCCATTTTTCTATCTCTATCAAAGCTAATTGATCCTTTGACAGTTTCCAAGAGGGACACGATTTGCTAATACAAAATTTAAAAGATAATTTGACCACAGCCCGTCTTCAGTGGACTTTGTTGCTGCTTGTGTCACTACCTATGTCTCAGCATCAGCAAAACTAAGAAGTCATTGGGGTTTTCACATAGAAAGAGAGTTATATATAGAACCACGATCTTCATTCTTCAACCACAAAACCAACCAAAAACTCATCTTTTTACCATCTTGTACTCTCTAAAAAACAGGAGTCTCTAACAGCCATGATGAAATCATCAAACTCACCCCTCTACCTGCTATCTTGCCTTCTAATGTTACTGCTTCTCCCGGTGCCTTCCCTATCAGCTGACCCTGATTCGTTACAGGACTTTTGTGTTGCAGATTTGAATGCATCCATATCAATCAATGGATTTCCTTGCATACCTGCCTCAAAAGTTAGTGCAAGTGATTTTTTCTTTGATCTGAGCAAAGAGGGTATCACTAACACTTCGAACTTAAACTTCAGTGTCACTCCTGCAAATGTCCTTTCATTTCCTGCTGTCAACACTCTTGGGATTGCAATGAACCGTGTAGACTTTGGCCCTGGAGGACTTAATCCACCACACTCTCACCCTCGTGCAACTGAGATGGGTTTGGTTCTTGAAGGGAGCATACTTGTGGGGTTTGTGACAACTTCCAATGTGTATTACTCTAAGGTTTTGACTCCTGGAGAGGTCTTTGTCATTCCTAGGGGACTTGTACACTTCCAAAAGAATGTTGGAAACGGGAAAGGTATTGTCTTCACTTCTTTCAATAGTCAAATGCCAGGGGTTGTGATTACCTCAACAACTCTCTTTGGTTCACAACCCCCAATGCCTAATGAAGTGTTAACTCAAGCGTTCCAAGTAGACGATGCTGTTGTCAATAGCATAAAATCCAAATTTGGTTCTTAAGCCATGGCCTTCCTGATAAGGTCCCTTTGATTTGAATATTGTTTAATAATACTTTTGAGATTACCTACCTCCCTTTATTGGGCTGTGTTATTCAGGTTATCAGTGTATGTTGTTTTGATTATTGATTGATTTATAAAACTTTTTTATTTTATTGATTGATTTTATGATACCTATGTTGTTATCTTTATAGATGAATTTTATTATAAATGTTTTCACTTGTGAGTTGAAGTATTGAGTTCTAAATAACACAACTGAATCTCCCTCACTGTAACAAAAACAAAAACCAAAAAAAAAAAAACTTGAAGAATATACCTCTGAATCCGGATACAATAATCTAAAAGTGTCCTGTATCAAACCCCACATACAATGATGGCAAATTGTCAAGGAGTATTTATAGCTCAAACTAATTTCCATTTAGTTTCATTGTAAGTGGAGAGTAATGATTCAAATTGGCTTTAATGGCTTCTCTCAAAAAAATAAAAAATAAATCGTCTCCTATGGCATTTGTTAATTGCTCTTTTCTGTACTTCAACATTAGTTCTATTTTAATGACTCCAAAATTTTGCATTATTTGAATTTATTTCACTGCCATTATTGAAGCATGAATTTGTACCAATTAGTAATATATTTAAGAAGGAAAAAGAAATTTTGCAAAGCAAAATTCTCTCATTACAAAGTTTGGCCTGAAATTGTATCAATTAGTAACATACTGTAACAATGAATCAGGAATTTCTAAGTAAGTTCTAGAAAGTAGAGTATTAAGAACTAATTTAACCTAGGAGATTCTGTTTGCATATTAATACAATTAACTAAAGTGTATCCATTAAGATGATACATAAAAAGATTAATGTATTTTCTACATATGATTTCATATTAAAATTTTAGGACATTAAAAGAGACTAGGAAACACACTTCAGCATCAACCATGGAGAAACCTACAACGCAACTGCCCTTTGATTATAAATGATTAAGTACTAATTAGTTGAGTTCTCGCACGAAGTGCGGTACAACTTATTATTAGTTTTATCCAATATTTCGATAAATTTTGCCAAAAATCTTGTAACTTAACTAATTAACACCTCAATTTCCAATAGAAATATTCAAGATTTAGATCCTCACCCCCAACTATCAATGTATAAAAAAGATATTTCAATAAATTTTATTGTAAAAAATTGTAATTTTTAGTTATTTTATATATAGACAAAATAGAAATACACTAAAAGTAGTATAGTGATTTGATTATACTATATATATGTGTGTGTGTGTTTACAAATTGAAAATTGCATGATATAGTAGCTAATATAGATAGGCATGTTTCATGCCTACTAAAAAATGCATATATCTTTTTCTTTCTTTCTTTCTTTCTTTCTTTTTTTTTTTTTTTTTTTTTTTAACATTCTTGATTGTGTTTTACTAAAAATATTTTCCCTTTTTTGTTGGACATGGTTTCAATTGTTGCAAAAACAACTAAATTTGAGTAAAAATGTCTTATTTCAAATCAATTGTTTCTCACATAAAATAAATAAACCAATTGTTTCTCATATAAATCTTAGAAAGATGATATTAAAATTTCATTATGCTTAAAACAATTAATATAACAAAATTAATATAACAAAATAAACATATTTATTATATTAGTAATTTTCTAATTACACAGAATACATACTATAGTGTTAGTTCCACCCAAATACATACACACACGCGCGCGCGCGCACAAAGGAGTTAGGAAATTTAAAGGTGTGGGGACACAAGCTCAAATATATATTGGGCCTTGGGCCTTGTTCGAGGACGCACAATGGTCCAAGAATAGATCAATAGCAAGAAAGACGTAATACTTCAAACATCACAAGCAAACTATGACTATAGAGGCTAGGAAAGGTTGTTCAAGGAAGAATATCCCCTCGACTAAACGCAACGAAGATCAAGATGTGCCTCTCGTCATCCAAGGTGACGTTCCAAGAGGTTCTATGGATATGCACTATGAATGTACGGGAAGGATAAGAATTAGGAAATATCTAAGGAAAGACTGCTGCCACCGCATTAAATGCTCTGCAGCTAACTTTCTGACTGCATTAATATGGAGAAGACCCCTAAATAGTATTGTCTTGGCTACCCCAACTCACAGAGGACCTGAGAGGGTATCTAATGGGACAAGCAATTAAGTAGTGGCTTCGATGATCAACAAGTGGAAGGCTAAAATCGTCCAAAGGGAACTATATAATGTAAGAGACCCTCCATAGAAAGGAATCGAGAAATTAAGAGAAAAACACTGTAGCAATTTGGAACAAAATTTGTAATCAAACATGTAAGAACTAATCTCCTCGAACTGTGCCAAGGACGATTTTCTTTAGTTTAAATCAATCTATTTCCCTGTTCTTATCATTTGAGCCCACTTTACTTGTTGTTCAACTCATTTTTGTCCAGTTTTCCAACTCACTCTCTACAAATTCATTGTTTTGGACTTTTTGGGCCTAGATTTATCCATCTTTTGGGATAGAGACTCAAATCTGGTCCTTACAAAAGGATTAAGATTAATTTTAGTGAATTCACAATTTTTTTTTTATGGCTTTTGTGATAATTGTTGTCAAAACAACTAAACATGATTCTAAATTTATTATTATTATTCCAACTAAAAATTATTTTCTTTATAGAGTTTATAAAAATTATTTTCTATATAAATTCATTTAATATAAATAATTAATGCACATCAATTGATAATTAATATATGCATTTACTCTATTGGCTAATTTAATGAACTAATACTTTAATATAATCCCCCTAAAAAAAAAACTTTAATATAAATGCAAACTTTGTCAAAGTAGAAAACTAAATAAAGATAACTTCAAGGAATGCGTCACATGGCACAACCTCATACTCTCTAGCATGAGGTCTCTGCTTTTAATACTTTACAATTTAATTTGAAATCATTTTTATGTATATTAAGACCTATATATAATAGTTGATTTGTTGTATAATATTTATGTTTGCCCACAATATTGTTGAATACTTTGAAACTTGATTTTCTTTATTCATATTTTATTAAAAAAATATTGTATAACACTATAAGACTATAACATATTATAGTATTTATCGTTAAAAATAGATTTAATTTTTTAAACCAATTAAATGATTTTGAAATATATAAATAAGAATTTAAAGCATAAAATACTAGTACATCCTAAAATTACATAATTTTAAGCAATCTTCCAAACATTTCTTCAACCACTCTATTCTTACAACCAAATATGGGGACCTTAATTGCAAACACCCAATTCATTATCTCAATGAAATTAGGGAAATTATTTGTAGGTATTGACATAAAAGGAACGTGATAAAATAAAGAGAAATTGGCTAAAAACACATCCATTTATCATTGATTTTTATTTTTATTACTATGGCTTATACTGCACAAAATAGCAGTAAAAAAAACTTACGAAGAAACCTATGAATTATGAGTTCTAACACAAAATAAATATAAAAAAAGCTAACTTCATAAATAATCAATTAGAATGTTTCTGTTTCTTTTTCTTTTTCTTTAGTTCTAAAACCAAATACATTTATGACATTCCCAAACCAAAATCCTAAACACCTAAAGACTCAAAGCAAATGAGAACCTTCACAAAATCCACAACGTTCGACTTCAACATCAAAACCGTAAACTACCGTCATTGAATAAAAAATGCAAGTCCTCTTCCTTGGCCATAGTCTACTCATACGGTTAGGATCAAATGATACCACAATGTTGAGTTATGTAGGTGTCACTGAAAGGTTGAAGGTAATTGACGTCGCCCTTTTTTTTTTTTTTTTTTCCTAATGATTGTATTTGAGATGGAATGTCATGAAGGGTCGTAGGCATGTGTATATAAAAGAGAAAAAGTGAAAATGGTGGATGGAAATGCAAAGAGTTTTTTGTATGTGGGAGAGAGAAGAAGTCTTGAAACATTGAACCAAATTAAATAAATAGTAGTCTTAAAACATTGAATAAAAAATTTAACAAAAAGTAGTCTTGAAACATTGAATCAAAGGAAATAAAGATGCTATATTTTTAAATTTGCTCTAATCTTTAATGTAGCTTAAGAGTATCTTAATTCTTTTCATAAAATATGCCACATGGCAGAACCTCATACTCTCCTACACAAGAACTTTACCTTTATATATATATATATATATATATATATTAATGATGGATTGATTGATTGATTGATTAAACTAGTAAGCTTCTTGTGCGATGCATGGATATTGTTGTAGTATCTTACATAAGATAGTTTGGAATATGTTGTATATATATTATAACATAATTGTTATAGAATTTTATTAATAATGAGTTCATCATAAAAGACAACAATTATAAATTATATATACATATCCATTATAATTATTCAATTGAATGAATGAGAAATAAATAAATAAATAAACTTTGGAGAAATATTATAGAATAAAAGTTTATATAGAATGTGTTTTTCTAATTCTCCTTAATTCTAAAACAAAATACACATCCCAAACCCCCACAATCAATTACATCGTTTACAAAATCTACGAATCCACAACGTGCAACGTTAACATAAAAATCGTAATTTTGTTGCCACTCAATATAAAATGCAAGCTCCCCTTCCTTGGTTCTAGCCAACTCATACGGGTTAAGATTAAATGAAACAATAATGTTAGTGCTAGGTAAGTGTAGACAAAAGATTGAAGGTAAATGACATCGTTTTTGGTCTGTGTGTATTTGATATTAAATGACATGAAGGGCTACGTATAGGTGTGTATATATATATATATAAAGGAGTAAAAGTGCAAGAGATGAAAATAGTGAATTAAAATGCAAAGAGTTTTGTATGTATGTGTGAGGATAAAAAATCTTGAAAGATTGAATCAAAGAATACAAAGAATATTTATTTATTTATTTTAATTAAAAAAAAGCCTTGAAACATTGAACCAAATGAAATAAAAAAATCAATATTTAATTTATTCTTCTCTCTAATGTGGCACTTGAGAATATTTTAATTATCTTTGTATAGGATATGTTACTTGGCAAAACCTCATATACTTTTGCATGAGGTTTTTACTTTTATATAATGACGTCTTTACTTTTATATATATATATATTGATTGATACTCAAAATATATATACAAAAACTATAGACACTTGCAACAATCAAGCTGACATTTCCTTTAATACATCTAGTCACAAGAAATTATAAAACCCAACCACACCAATGCAATGACACGAAAACATTGTCATATTTCCTTACAGGTGACAACAAATTAGTAACAAAATTGGCACTTGACATTTACTTTAATCAACCATATCAAACAATAGTATGGTCTTTGGTAAAACTTACATTCGGATTTTGGGTCATTTGGATCACATTCCTCAATTTTTATAGATAGTGATCCCACACACAAAACAGTGCAATAGTGAATGACCATAAATTGTGGGAGCCAACATCTATCTCAATTACATATATACAAAATTTAACACAATTACTGACCAAATTTTAAATGAAAACAGATATTATTAAGTTTCTACAGCATATTCATTCTACTCCTTCGTTCCTAGTTCCTTTCTTTTCTGTTTTGAAGGCAGGAGCCTTAAACTCATTTCTCTATTAGGATTTTATTTTTGTAAATATGAATGTAAATTTTGTCTTACAATAGTCTGTTGGGATGCTTTTTTAAATTGGGATGAGCCAACTTCATCTCATCTCTTCTATCTTAAGTTCTTGTCCCTAAAGATAGGATGAGTGAGCCGGAGCCCTATCTTATTTCTTAATAGATTTATATTTAATCATTGAAAAATGAAACAAATGTTAAATGCATACTAATGACATAAATGCATGAAAAATTCAAACAAAACCTATCTCCATTTTCAGCATATGTAAACTATAAAGCATCAAATACAAAGTGAAGTTTAAACCACTTAAAAAGATCAAAGTCATGGTGCACCCAAACCAAAACAAAACAAAACAAAAATGCAAGTACCCAATTAACTAAATCAAGTTAACCTTGTAACTCTTAAATATAAAGTTTCACAAAGGTATCAAATGTTAATCACTAATAAAGTTTCATATTATAACAAACATTTCTACCAAAAAAAAAAAAATTATAACAAACATGCCTCAAATTTCGATGAAGGTACGTTTGTTCCTTAATAGCAATAACATATTGTTTAGTCATTAAACCAAATCACATAACACACACCAAATCACATAACACACACCAAACCACTTATCTACAAGGTTCAAACATCATGTTAAAATTGAAAGTCATCCATTTAGAGTTAGAGTGTCATTCCCCCAGATTTGTGCAATTTACCCAAAAATTTAAACACGCACAAAATTGGGTAATAGCAACTTTAAAAGACAAAAAACTAAAGCACACTTTTAATCCTTAAAGTTTAGAGTTTGTTTTATTTTGGCCATTTACGCTTCAAAATTTTTATAAGCTGGCAAAAGAATCAATAAATAATTAGTTAAATAAATTAATAAAACAAGAAATAGAACATGTACTTAAAAGAGCTGAGTATCTTGTCAATTCCTTCTGGTTCTCAGATGAGAATTTCAGATTATAGCAGGCCAAATAATCAATAAATAAATAATTAACATAATTAATTAAAAAAGAAATAGAACATGTAGTAAAAAGAATTGATTAACTTGTCAAGTCCTGTTTCTTTGTTTCTAATTGATCCCTTGTACCTATATCAGTACGGGCGTTACAATAGTTGTCATGATTCTACAAGCAAATACAATATAGTCAAACAACTAGTAACAATTGAACAGGTAGACATATTATAAGGTTCCACTGCTACTGCTATAAGGGCCTTTTAAAATCAGAGAATGAAGCCATTGTGGTTCATTATGGGTCAGCATGTCCAGCAATTTCATCATCACTAGAACCACTTTCCTCATCACTGATGTCCTCATCACTATCCACTTCGGCTGTGGAATTGGTGAGATGCTCCTTCTTTGCGTATCGATCACAGTATTCTGAGTCCACAAATAATAGTAGAAAAACTTATATTTTGCAGTTCCAGATATGACATCTCATCCCACTAGCAGCAAGAATCAGTAAAAAGTTTCCGCCTCCCTTTTTTTCTCTTTATCAATTTTACTACTAGTAATTGTTAAGAAACTATCTCAAGGAAAAATACATTCTAATAACACTTAAATAGCTAAGGTTTTCCATGTCTACTATTCTTTGAAGTATGTGGTAACAACTTAGTACAACAACCACTAAGCATTAGTCCCAATATTTCCTCAACTGTAACGACCCAAACTAACTAAGCATTAGTCACAATATTTCCTCAACTGTAACAACCCAAACTAACCAAAGTCGATCACACATATTCTTTTCTCTGTCCACTATTCTTCAAAGCTTAATGTGGGAAACAATTCAATATTGAAGTATTTGGAATTGAAAATAAAGTGGAAGAAAACCTAAGAATTTATATATATATATATATATATATATATATAAGAAAATCTAAGAAGAAATTTGAATCTGGGCCTCAGGAAGAAATTATTGACACCCCTCTTAATGGGCATTCCTTAGAATATTTGCAGTCAAATCATCTTAATGGGGTTTCCTCTTATACTATCTAAACAAACAAGATATACTAGATAGTCCTAAATCATCTTATTGACCTAAATTCATTTCACATACAGGGAACCTTCTAGCAACCCACCCTCTGTGTCACTGCTGAGCAAGTTCCCAATTTGTGAAATTTCAGTAAGTGGTTGAGATTTTTCCTTGAAGCTGGTTTGCTTCAAAACTCATCAATATAAAAAAGGAAGGAAGATTAGGTAGGAATCGAATTTCACCTTTTACTTTCTGATCATACTGCTTTCGATCCTTCATCATCAATGATGCAGCATCACCATTGAGTGGGTCAGAAGGATTCGGATAAAGCAACAGCTGTGGAAGGAAAACTTCAAACACGTTTAACAGATCTGTTCAAGAAAAAATGGGTATATTATGTGAGGAATCCAAGTGAATCCAAAAGGTTGAGAGAGAGAGTTTGATGATTTGTGCAAGAAAGTAAAGAATACAAAAACATTATACATGATCATTGTAACAAATTCTGATAGTGGAGGGAGAAAATATGAACTCTGACACATTAAAAGCATGAATAAAGACACCTATAAAAGAACCTACACAACTGTTGAAGTCTTTTTTTACTAAAAAAAGAATTAGAATTGATAATTGATAATTACCAAACATTGGACTCCAAGATTGATTAATAACATCCAAGCACACAGAACCAGATCTGCAATTAATGAAATAAAAAACCAAAGTCAGCTTTCTTGACAACAAATTTAAGAGGATTGCCTGCAATGAATTTTTACTGCTCATGAAAAAAGTCAGCAAAGTAATCATATTGTCCTTGCTTGATGCTTCTCAAAAAGCAGTAGCAAGCCAAAGTGTTTTTAGAATCTAATGAAAAATTTTCATATGACCAAATCTGCCAGATAGCAGTTAAACAATCCCAGGGCAGAAGAGTTTTTGATAAAAGTTAGGTTTGTGTTAAGGTATAAGTTGCTCACAGCTCATCAACATTTGGGTGGTATATCTTGTTCACAAAACCAATAGAAGGAGACTTGTATGGATAAGCATCAGGAAGTTCGACTCGGATTTTCCAAACCCCGCCTTCATAAAGGCCTGAAACCATCACAATCATATAAAATAAAGGATATGATATCAACCAAAACAAAGAAAAATAAGGATCAAAACTATATTCAAAATTTGAATTAGATTATAATTTTTCCATTATCCTTTAAGCATCATGTAACTCTTGTTTGTTTACAGACATCAATTACAGGATTAAGTGTAATTGGACAAGGAAAGCATCTTAGGGATAACTGGTGATATAGATATTAAGGACCTTTAGCAATTTATGACATAATGGATCTATTTTATCTGTTGTAATATTTAAAATTAAACAGACCATAATGTTTTCAGACAGCCAAATCAATATTTTTTTTTGGGATTGATCGGCATGTAATATTTCTGAATTTATTCATAGAATTCAATATTAAAATGCACCCAAAAAATAACTGGCCCTGTGCAGCGGGGTGGAGGAGGAGGGAGATCATAGCCATCAAAACAATTGCAAAAGTGCAATACATGAAGGTGAAACAGAAGCATGAGAGTAAGAACAGTACTTTCTTTTGGACCATGGAATTCCACATTGAATTCATTGAGTCCATCATTTATTGTCTCCACAATGTAATCACTCATCATCCTGGACAAGGACAACATGAACACATGTGAGATGTGCCAGAAAGAAAGTCATCACTAATAACTTCAGCATGTGAAAATGCAATTGCAATCCTGAAACAGAACTCATGATACAAGGCCAACTTGGTCAAACTAAAGTGCATATAAATAAAACATTCACACAGAGATGTCACAGTCAACAACTTACAACTTCATGACATCCATCTCTCTCCTCTTGCTTGGAGAAGACATTTTAATTTTTATAAACTAAAATTCCACAACCTGCAAGATCGATCAAAAGAACTTATTTCTTTCAAATTATTACTTAAATAATTAAATTCAATACAAACGAACAAACCTTTGTGTTCAGGAATATTCAGAAATACAAAATGATTGGAGATAAAATAGTTCAACATACAAGAATAAGCACATACCGTCTTTGCAGAAACTCACAAGATGTACTATGAGATAGAAAAGCAGAATACCAAAGTATCAGAAACCTCAAATTTTACTTAACAACCAAAACGAGGAAAAAGGAAGTTGCATATCTGTTGATCCAAATAAAAAAAAAAAAGGTCAGTAAATGAAGACTTCTTGCAACAACGTTAGTCAAATCTGCCTAAAACAGAAAGTTGCATCAATAAAATGTGACATCACAAATCCCACCATTAACACCTCCATTTTGTTAACTTTGACAACCTTATGCTCAGAAGGATAACTAAAGCACATCTTTAAGGACATCACCATTAAAGCACAAAGTAGAGGTAAGTAATGTCTAAATAGAAAACATGAAAATAACACAAATCTAACACTAAATAGAGAGAAAATTTAAGACAATGGTAATTAAACCATTAATGAGTCAGCAATGGATGTGTATAACATATGCAAGCAATGGAAACCAATATCATAGACCTATTATATCGTGAAGGAATTAAAGAGTAAGAGAAATAGAGAAAAAATTCACACAATACGATTAAAATGCAACCTATTCCAATTCTAACTCCAGTCATTTCAAAGAAATGGACCTGTTGTATAAGCTAAAAAATACAGCTTCTGGATCATATTTCTTCAAAGGCTTCATTGCAGCCATTCAGCCAAGAAAACACTACTAGTCCTAGCCTTCTAGGAAAACCACATACTCCACCATAAAATCTTTTAAATCTTTAGTGCATTAAATCTTGGTGGAACCTGTAGCAGGCTCCATTTAAAGTGATCTTAGGTTGTCGAAGCCTCCTGTTAGCTCAATCATAAACTTGAAAGCCTTCACACATTTTAGAAGGACAAATATTTGTACCATCATACAATCTAAAGCCACTGTCCTTCAAATGTCTCCATCTCAAGCTCAAACTAATTACCTTTCTTTATAAGAGAAAGCGCCTATGCTATTATATTGTTCAAAAGCTCTGTATTAGCATATTTATGTTGTCTTTTTAGCACAACAATTTAGCCCCTAAGCTACAAGCTGATACATTAGCACAGATTATATGTCAAGGATAAACAAAGTTCATGAATCAACAAGTGTATTATTATTTAGGTTTCTAATAAAGACCACCACAATGGGGCTATAAAACAACACCAAAAAATATTCCGAAGGGCAAAAACATTCAGGTAAGACAAGTACTGTCAGCAAATTACAAAATCTATGATAGTGCTCACAAGCACTTATGATCATTTTAAAAGAAAAGGTTAAATATGTAATTTTTTGGAGAAATTATTTCCCACTAAAATTAGAAAGAACACTAATGATGCAATCTTTACTCTCCAAATTAACAATTAAAAAAACAATGGGTCATCAACATGCAATCTTTACTCTCCAAATTAACAATTAAAAAAACAATGGGTCATCAACAAATGATCAAAAAAAAGCAATGCACAGTGTTTGATCCACAATGCAACCACTCAATCCACAACCACTTGCACCATTTTCCAGTCACAGAAACTACACGGGACCAACAGCAAAACTGTGAAATCTTTATACAAAAACCAGTTCAAATTTCTCATATTCCATCACTTGCTTAGCAAACAAATAGAGCATCATTGAAGAACATACAAAATTAAAAATTAAAAATTAAAAAAAAAAAAATTGTGGAATTATTTAAAGCCAAAAAAGGTTCATAACTTTTTACACAAAATGAATTGATGATAAGATCTAAGAACTACCCAGGTAACCAAATTCAGAGAGAAACAATGTAAAAACATATATTTGTGGTCCATTTGATTGAATCCTTATTAAAAGTGAGAGAAAAATACATAATGAAAACTGGGTGTGTCTTACAATTGCCAGTGAATTTCACGGGTTGACGCTTGAGTTCCTGATCGGAGCAGAGAAAAACCCAGAAACCAAAATGGAAAGAGAGATTGGGAAAACTCAAAAAAGTGAAATTTGACGAAGAAAAATGAAAATATACGTAACTGAGAGATAAAGAAAGAGAGAGAGAGAATGTTATTTATATATACATTGAAGGAGACAAGAGAGAGAGAAAGCGTAGGAAATGGGTGTGTGAGAGTTTCGACGTGTTTAGAGGCACGTGTTAGGAAGTCCGGTTTGCACGTGGCAAGCTAATTTGTGGTTAGTCTGATTTGTGGCGGTGATTAATCAAGCAACCAAAAAAAAAAAAAAATCAAGTTTCACAGTATTTACATAACAAATTTTAAATAGCAAAATGTTATTAGTAAGTAAAAAAGTAATTTCAGTAGCGGATTTAGATTAGAATCAATAACAACTTACCATTTAAAATTTTTTTGTGAAATTATTGTGAATGTTACGTTACTACGGAGTAGTAGAATAAAATAATTGACCCCATAAATTAGGACTAGATTTTTGGTCTTGCCGCTTTGCATATTGCACTATATGCTCATCTTATCTCCTTTCTAATCTCTGTCTCTAATCTACACATTAATCCTTTCTTGATGCATTTGGGGCTAAAAAAATAGCTTCAATTTTAAATAATAATAAAAATTGTGGTTTGTCAAGAATATTGCAGCTGAACTAACACTTCCTAATGTTTAAGGCGTAAACATTTAAGATTCAAATTCATTCTCCCTAATAATTAAATTATTATAAAAATTTATGATTTAAAAAAATACAATTTCAAACTATTGAAACAAACGAAACCTAGTTTTCTTGTAAATTTGTACTATTATTTAGCTTATTTATAAGCATTATAAGTAAATTAATCATAGCATGTGTTTAATAAATCTTTTTTTAATAAAAAATAGTAATATTTTTAGATTGTAACTGTGAGTAGTTGTGGTTTAAGTATAATATAATTAAAATAGTATACAAACAATGGAAAATACATGATAATGCAACATGTAGTGCATGACAATGCAAACATACTACTTAAATTACGTGTGTATTTGGATACCGCTTATTTTGTTAAAAACTGAAAACTAAAAAAAATAAAAAAATAATTTCCGATTACTGTTCACACAAAAAAATACTGTTCATTTGCCTTAATACATTGTTCGTGGGATGTGCAAGAGGTGCTAGTCCTTTTTCAAAAAAAAAAAACGCAAATGCCAATCCAAACGAAGCCACATGTTTTCTTTGACCAAATTAAGGACACGTTTTGTGCACCACAACGACGTTTACAAGGTAATAAAAATGAATATTATAAGGAATACAATAAAATGGAATGGAATACTTATTCAATTATTTTGTTTAGTAACACTAAAGAAATAATTTGAAAAAAAATTATCATTAACATTATCGTCTTTTTTCAGGATTTATATCTCCATAAATAATGGTATGCTATCCCTTTTGTCAATACGAATAATATTTAGGTATTTTCAGAATACGAAGAATGGTAGCTCCTCCTCTCACATTCATGATGGGGTATTCTCATTAAATTCATAGTAGAATCTATCATGAATATAAGAGTAAGGAATACCATTTATCAATACTTCAAGAATATCTAAAAATTTTCCTATTAATACTAGCTTTATTTTATTTTTACGCAAGTAAAACAAAGGTAGAGTTACTATTCTTTAATAAATTGATTCTTAAAACTATTGTGCTAAATCATTAAAATGCATTAATTTTTGTTATTATAGTTCTTGGTAGTTCCAATGGGGGAAAATTTTCTCTTTCCTTGGATGATTTGTTATAATTCTTCAATAGTATAGCTTTTAGTGTAAACTGGTGTGTAATACCATGCTTATACACGGATACAATTAGAATTGCATTATTTAAATTATACATTTTTTTTATAGAAAATGTTCAAATTATACATGGTATTGACTTACACCTTTTTTATATCATACATTCTTAAAATATGTAATGGTTTCTAGCTTTATATATATGTAGGGTCACAATTTGGGGCCCAAGCCCAACAAGTATGGGGTCTTGGTCCAAGGAGCCCAGAAACAATGAATTTGTAGAGAGTGTGCTATAGAACTAGGCCTTAGTGAAGTGGACAATAGTTAAGGTTAGGCTATACAACAATTAGACATAAACAAATCCTGTTAATACTCATATATTCTCAGTCCGAGGAGATGAGATGAATGTTTGCTGGTTCCTGCTCTAAGTCTACAGTTATTTTTCTATTCCTCCGTTCTCCTCCTTCTTTTCGGTCCCCTTCCTCATGAGGACTCCCTTTCTTATATAGTCTTTTTAAAGCCATCATGGCCTTATACTTGTTGATTATCTGGACCATCACTTGAGTGCTTGTCCCATCGGACACCCCCTCCATCTTTTTGTGAGTTGTGGTAGTCATGGCAGCATTGTTCACAAGTCCTCTCCACATTAATGTGGCCAGAAAAGTAGGTGCAACGCATTTAATGTGGCAACTGCAGCCTCTCCTTGGACATCTTATGTTTCCTTCTTTACCATGGGTCTGTGGGACTCGTCCCTGTTACTAATGTCCGTTGGGGTGGGTCCTTCTAGTAGGCAGAGTGTATGTTTTGGACTATTCGTCACGTCCGATGAGACATTCCTCCTCTAACCGCCCTTTAAATGTCTTCATGCCCATGAGAACTGGGCTGGGAGTCCTTTTGGCACCCACGTCTTCTCCTCGGACGTGGTTGATCTTCTCGTATGGGGCCCAAGGCCCATTGTATAATTTTGGGCCTTTGCCTCTACAATATATATAATTTAGAATTTAATTGGATTTAGATTTTTTGGATTTTTTACCTAATAATTCACTTGCCACAAAAATTTAAAAATTAAATAAACACATGACACAAAATTAGACTCCAATTTAGAATCTAATTGTATTTGGACTCTTCAATTTTTACACTCAATAATTTACTTGGCACATAAATTAAAAATTAGATATATACATGGTGTAAAATTGAGAATCCGATTAAAATCAAATTGGATTTTTTTTTTTTTTTTTTTTTTGAGTTTTGGCCTTCATATATATATTTGGAAAGAAGTTAACTATGCTAGATGATAACGACAATCCTACTTGTTAATATTTGCATACACTCAAATCAAGTTGCTATAGACAAATGATATCAAATCCGGATTTTAAAAAATAGAAAACAGAAAAGAAAAAAAAAAGTTATGGATTCATTGTTTGAATATCTTATTATATTAAAAAAAATGATAATAATGAAATCAACAACGTAAAGATGGTGAAAGAGACAAAAGCAACAAGAATTTTTAGGATGGTACCGTGAACTTGCTAGTGATAGCTAATATATACTAGAGGCCATTTGGGGAAATGTCAAAGAGTTGTTAGGGATGTCCACAGGTCGATCTGGGTCGGGTTTGTGCCCAACCCGTAACCGACTTGATGACATAGGGTTGCCGGAAATAAGACTCGCCGCCGATCGAGAAAACCCACGGATCAAGTCAGATCAGACTCAATTGATCAGCAATCGGGTCGGTTGAAGCCGAAAAAGATGCTGCCGGAGGTTCCAATCGACAACGATCTACATTTTTTCATCGAATCTTCGCCAAATTTGAGCAAAACCCACTGGATCTAGGCAAAATAACCTTAGATCTTTGCCGGATTTGAGCAAAACTCACCGAACCTTAGCCTAAAACCACTTGATTTTTGTCGGAGTTGTTCAAAACCCACCGGATCTAAGCCATATTGGAGCAAAACCTATTAGATCATAGTTGGATCTAAGCGAAAACGACGAAATCTGACCAAAAACCGCAAGATCTTCACCAGATTTGAGCAAAAACCACTATGTTTTTGCCGAATCGGGGTAGATCTAGCCTCTTTCAAGGGCTTAGTCGGCTAAATAGGGTGGCTTAGCTTTTGGAGAAGGAGACCCTCCACCTGACTCGCCGGTGTCAGTTGTGGCACTCTGAGACCCACCGCCGACCACCTCTCTCCTCAAATCGAACGGTTTCAGTTTAGGTGGCTCCGAGTCAAGCAGATTAGTCTGTTCATAGTTGGGTTTGGACAGGCTTAAGAGTTGTTACCTAGCTTAAAGAAAAATTCTTAGGAACAAATACTAAAAAGAACTATAATACCAATATTACCAAAAAGAAAAATGTTTACTGTGGAGTCCAATAATTTGTGGCCCTGGCCCATTTTTACATTGGGGCTCAAGGCCTGAGCCGAGGAAGGATATAGCCAATGATGGGTAATAAAAGTCCAAATAGTCTTGAGACACAGCCGAGGATGATTCTGTCCTCGGCATATCCGAGGTCCCCCTAAAAGAAAGGGCAAAAACGGTATAGGAACAGTTTGGGAAAAAATCTAAAATATCTATGTCAATAGAGAAGGAGACGCTGGATAGTATAACGATCAAGAACAAAGGGAAAGCTGTCATTACTGCCATTCAATACTCTGCACCTGACAGAGCCATACTCTTCAGCTTTTACAACCACCCCCAACCACTCTAGGTATGGGCTAACAGGACAAGTCTTAAGTCCTAGGAAATTGAGCTTATACATGGATGCTGGTGAGAGGACAAATGCCCGTATAAAAGGATAAGAGAGGCAGTGTGAGAAGGGGGGGGGGGGAGGGGAGAACCCGTCCTCCCATCCATGGTGTCCTAGAAACAAGGAGAATAAGAAGAGCATAGAGCTCCCCAGACTCCTCGGACGAGATTCACTGACCGGAGCCAACCCGAACTACCAATCGGTGACCAAGACCTAGCCTTTCAAACCCACGCTCTATAAATGATATTGTTCGGGTCTTTTTATGTGCGAACCTAACATTATTATGGGTCGTTACAAATTGTGTCCTTACATTTACTAACTAATGTATCATAAGAATATGATTAATGTCAATTCAATAACATAATATATATAAATATTTGAATTTTTTTTTCTTTTGTAATTAATGATGCATCAATTTGTAAATTTTATATTATAAAATTATAGTCTCTCTAGCATCATTCTAAATGTGATAGACATTATGATAAGCAATAGTTATTCTTCATTTAAAAAAAATAAAAACTAATCCTAAATCCTAACTATTGCTCATTAAATATATAAATAAATATATATATATATATATATAACTAAACAAGAGAATAGTTATTCAATCCATTACAAGTTTACAAGGTATATTAATTATTGCATACCAAACAAGTCTTTGAGTGATCATTCATGAAGAAACATACACTTCTCTCCAAAGAGAAGGAATTTCAAGTTGACAAAGGAACGATCACATTCGTGGGATAGTAGAAAAAGACGAAGACCTCCTAGTAAATATATAAATTGCTTCAAAATCAAATGTGTACAATAATTTTGATTAAGATTTCACAATCAAATAAAGATACTATTCCAGCAACAATGTCCCATGCACCCGCTAAGAAAAGAACTAAAGCACCAATAAAACAATAAAGAACTTCCATCTTGATCGATAGATTCGATATAATAGCTAGCAATATTGAGATTTGAGTATCAATAGAAGAAAAAAGAAAACATTATTATGCAAGATAATAATGCAAAGACAATAGAAAGATAGCTTCAAATACTCTGACAAAGAAGTCATTTTTGCTAGTGCAATCCGAGAATAGATTTCAATACATAAACTTGCAGCCTCAAACGCAGAATGCAGCTAGCTGTATGAACAAAAAGTCTATCGAGCTGAAGACCATGCCCACCAGGCACAATGCTCTTGAGCTTTTGGACTTTAATTCGAACTAACCTTTGCCTTCTTCTCCTCCTCAAACCCATTCTTTGGTTACATAAATACCTCCTTGGAGCTAAACCCATTATAACTCTGATGATCAGCAAGCTCAACAATTTCAATAAAATCTCATGCACGTACACACCCACATCAAGAGAAATAGACTATAGGGAATGGAAGTGAGTTAAGGGTTTTTTATATACAAAGTAAGTAAGATTGATCAGGTAAAAATTGAAAGTAGCCATGTGAGGCCTAACTGGCTATGGGTTTGATTTTGTGGAGAGAAATGTAACATGAGTCTAGAAGCGGCCCAGTTATTTGTTCCTATCCGAAAGAAGTCAATTTTTGAATCGGTTTGGAAGGGACTACTCACGTGTATGGCAGCTTTTGAATTTATTAGCCACTAGTTTTTCTGAGATCATGACAATATATCTGTCCTCGGAATCCTCGAATTCTGGCACCTGTCTTTCCGTGATCACATGCATGGAACTGAGCTTATTAATTTGGTCCCCCACAATACGAGAAGATCGAATCGATTAATTGGCTGACAAGATTTGAATGATCATGATACAATTCTATTGATCATTGTGTGCATATAAGACAGTATTTCAGAAATTGCAACAAAGAAATGGATGAAGCTTGTGAGTTGTGTGACACTAATCTTTCTGTCGGTTTGGAAAAAACAACTTCAGCACAACATCTTAGTTTTCAATAATTTTATCTTCTTCTTTTATGGTCTGTTAGTGAGGCCATTTCTCTACAAATCTTATTCTTAATCACCTTAAAGGATTGAGTTTAAAAATGGCAATGTAAGTTTATCTTGGCCCAAGAGAATGAGCTCAAACATGTTCATGTATTGAGGTAGGGAAATCTTTTTTCCTAGGGTGCTAATCTGCCCACCAAGTAATTCATTTCTAGTTAAAAAGGGGAAAAAAATGGATTCAGCTCAACAAAGCATGATCATTATGAGATAATATGTATTGAGTGTTGCAGTACACCATGATTTACTCGATGAGATAATAAGTAACAAGCTCTTTAAAACCAATTTAATTAGTTTATTTGTTGTTGTAACTTGTAATGTAGTACACACTGATTCTATCTAGTTCAGCTTTATCTCTGTTAATTAGAAAGTGGTAAACATTCATTTCTGTGGTTTATTCAGTCCTATAACGAATTTTCTTTGATATAATTTCAAGATAAATTTAGTTATTCCTTCCTCCTCGAATATGCTCGAAGCAGGCTATGCATGAGTTGAACTAATTTTCGGGTTTACTCAACTCAAACCCAACCTAACTATATTGGTTTTGCCGATAACACAAATTAACCACCAACTTAATTGTTTCTAAAAATAAGTGAATAAAACAAATAGAGAATTATGTGCATGATAAAGACACACATGACGTACGTTTCAGGTTAATTTGGCTATGTAAGTTTAGTTTTAGATATGCCCTTCAAAAATAGAAAGTTTAGTTTTAGATATAAAACTAAATTTTAGTTAAGCTCGTTTAGCTTATCAATCTTATGAAGAATAAGCTAAATAAGGAATTGACCCCTAATTAAAGAAATTTTGAAGTAGCCTACTCTTAAAATCTGCATTGATTTATTCATACCACAATGGATTAAGTAGCTACTTTATCCATTCTCCTTTCTCCTTAATTCTAATCTTGACATTATGCATAAACTCTTAAACATGGGCACTAGGTTTTACACAATAATTGGCAGAAAATCAAAGTCGCTGCAATAAATTCTAGATTTTGGTATATATAGGAAGATATATACTCTTGCATACATTGTCTACTCTTTGATGAACTATAGGAAGAATGAAAATGGTAAAAGCTGCGATCAAAGTGGTTTTCCTATTTAGGCATTATCATAGTAGCATAAATTACAAGAAATTATTCTTGCATGCATCATCTACCCTTTGATGAATTTATTTGTGTTTTCCTTGTTCTTTGTAGATGTTACATTAAAAGTTCCTTGGGTGGATTTTCATTTACCTAAGAAACACAATTCCTTCCATATTAACTAGCTTATGGCCAAGAGCTTAATTGTTCAACTTAATTATATCTCCTAGTGTTTCCAACAAAGATGTTAGGAAATATCTAGGATTTAAATCCACCCCCCCCCCCCCCCCCCCCCCAAATTGCAATTATTGAATTTATCAAAAAAGAAGAAGTAAAAAAAAGTATATTTTCAGCCCTTTAAGTTTGAGATTATTTTCCTTTTAGCTCTTTACATTTCTAAATTTTCATTTTGGCTCTTCATTTTTATGATTTAGTTTTCATTTAAACCCTTAATTGAAAACAACCCTAAACTTTAAGTGCTACGAGTGTACTCTAGTTATTAAAAAAAAAAAAAAACACACAGAAGTGTAATATATATATATATATATAACTTTTTAGTATACATAGAAGTGTAATAAGTTCAAATTAAGGTTTTTTTTTTTATTAATAATGTTTTCTAAATTAGATGTATGAATTTGCACAAAATTAGAGTATAATTGGAAGCATCTTAACATAAAATTGGAGTACATTGAATTCAAATTTATTTATATTTTCTAAATTTAAATACATAAATTTGCATGTAAATATTATTAACAAAAATTAGAGTATAATTAGAAGCATCTTGACATAATTGGCTCACATTGAAAACTTAAAAGGTAATTGCTTTTGCGATTATAAGACGGTAAAAAGTAGCCTTTTTGGATGCAGCAAATTTTCTTGGGAGAAGTCTCCGTCTTGGCACCCGACAATACCTTGAAGGATTAGTCTTAGAATAAAAACCTAGGGACATATTGGAAAACCAAAAAAAAAAAAGTTAGTTTTTTGCGCTTTTTTTTTTTTCTTTTCCCCCTACCATTTATGGATTCTAATAAGGTCTTGTAATAATGAAGCTTCTTTTTTTGTTTTTTTTCTACAGCTGATTGTTCAACCAGTTTTGGATCTATTTGTGGGTCCCAGTTTTATGTTTATGTTTAAAAAGTTATGTCCAATTAACTATTTGTAGGTCTCACTTTACAATTTTGTTTGGAAGTTAGATTAATTAACTATTTGCGTGTCTCACTTTATTTATGTTTTTTATATATTTTTTTGTTTCAGTATTTTTAATAAAAAATCAATCAATTTTATTTAACCTTTAACTTTATAAATAGTATTTTCAACGATAACAAAATAAAACTTTCAACAAAAAACTAAATAATTAGTTGTTCTCAGATGAAAATCAAATACTGTTCTAACAGCCAAATTTTTCCTAGTTTATAGTTCATGTATGTTTAAACCAAGTTGGACGCAATATCTTTATCTTGTTTTCTACCGATTCTTCCATGAAAATTATGCTAAATTGCTAATAGTTTGACACAAGGTGAGAAATTTTCCACTTCCATTTGGACTCAAAAAGTAAAGATGGAAAAATTAAGAGTAATTAATATCAACTTAATCATGAAAACTTACGTTTCAGTCTTCTGCTATCTAATACATGAAACTTCTAATCCCACACGTGTTCTTTCTCTTCATTCATTCCCTTCTGTCTATCTACTTCCTTCCAGCTCCAACCAGCTCCAGTGGTTTGTGAGGGGATAGAAAACTCAAGTGGTGAATAATCATGCAAGTCATGAAGCAGAGGTGGGGATGGTGTTGGCACTACAGAAGGGAGTTTCGAGAGGAGCGCCTCGAGGCTGCTCATTGAAGGAGTAATCATCAGCTGCTGATTGAAGTTAATATTATAGAGATGTTCCATTGTTGATAAGGAAGAGTGAACTGTATGAGACGGTGAAGTGTAATGTGGACTCCAATGGTTGAACTCGTGAAGCTTGAATGGTGTTGTTGGTGATGATGATGATGTTGGGTGAGGTAGGAGGAAACCAGGGACACCATGAAAATAATTGAATATATTTTGTACTTGAGCAACGTAGCTGGGGTCTTCTGCTACCTGAAATGCCATGAATGAGAGAGATGATGGATATTGATGTATGTTGAGTGAGTGTACAGACATGCATATCTAGCTAGTTGGAGGGAGAGAGAACCTTGTTAACAGCTCCCAATTGAAGAACACCTTCTTTTACTGCAATTAGAGAGATTGTCTGCAACATTTATGGAAAATATCAATTAATATTTCAAATATTTTCTTGTGCGTAAATATGGTTTCCATTTTTAAGATTTTATTTCATTTACGTGACACTGACTTGGTGCACATCTTTCTTCTTCTTCTTTTTTTTTTTTTTTTTTTTTTTTAAATAGAATTCTACTCTAATTTAATCTAAGCGTATATATATGTGAAACTTCTTCCTTAAAACTTAAACCCCGGCTTTTACCCCACACCTCACAAATACTTATACTTATTCTTAGTGCACATCTTAAAATGTGTATTACTAATCTAAACCATTAAATAGTTCCATTTCTTGGTGAATGGAACTACTAAGACCATCACAAGCCCATGATTTTTTTTTTTTTTTTAAAGAAACAAACACACACGGGACATTAGTTGCACTTAATTGTAGTAACAAGTATCTCTCTCTCTCTCTCTCTGTGAATCTGTAAGAGGCAAACTCGAAATTATAATATGTTGGAATGAACATTCTACCGTGTAATTCATTTCATGAACCTCCAAATTCTTCCTTACTAACTTTCTTATAGACTTGTTTTATTATTATTATTATTATCAACATACGCTATTAGGCCTATTCAAGACCCGACCGGCACTAACAAAACCAGCTGGTGCCAATCCAAACCAGTCATTTCAGGGCTCTACTATAGGTGTCTGGCGTGGTGGTCGGCGGTATTTTGGAGGTACCAAAGACAGCCAACATGATTAGCAGTTGCTGTTTTTACACTTTAAAAAGAACCTATAAAAAAATGTTGTTCGAGATTTCAGTTTAAAAAACTACCTATAATTTTTTAAAAATATATGTAACACCTCAAGGTTTTGTTATCTCTATAAAAGAAAAGCTAATGCTTAATTAAACTATGTCATTTTGGACTTGATATTAACATCAAGTCTAAAATGATGTTGTTTTAGTATCAGATTATTATAAAAATAAATAAATAAAATCATACAACTTCATTTTAACATATAAGCCACTAAGCTTTATACAAAGTCGTTTCAATTTGAACCATTAGGTTAGATTTAATTAGGTCATATCAGACATTCACCCTCTCTCTTGTTAGCCTCCCTAAAACAAGTCTCCCCCTCTTCTCTCTCTCTCTCTCTCTCTCTCTCTCTCTCTCAACTTCCATCGTTTGCTCCCACAATCCTCTATTGCTAGATGCCACTATTCTCAAAGTTTCCCGTTCTCCTCTGTCCTCTTTGTCACAACTATTTTTAATTAAAATTTTCTATAAATGGTTTTGATACTCAATCCCTACTATGCTCCTCCTTGCAATGCTTTCTAACAGGTTCATTTGTGTATTCTATTTTCAACTGTTTTGTTTTTATCTTTTATGGGTTGGGTTTTGTCTTTATTATTTGTTTTTACTTTTTTTGTGATTTGAAATGGGATGTTTTTGAGAGAAAGATTGTGAATTTGTGTCTTTTTTTGTGTGGAATATTTGGATTTTCAATGACTATGATATGGTTTAGGGTGTTGACTACACTGTGTCTAGTTTCAGAGAAAATTGAAGAATAACCGAACTAACTACATCGAACCATTACGGTTCACCACACCTTTTATAGACCGATTTTCACCCCTCCACAAGTGAGGTACAATTAGGCACGAGGGAAAACTACCTGGTAGCCGGTAAGTGTAGTGTAAAATATACATATATGTATATATAATAAAAAACTGGTTGCACCACACCGTGTACAAACCTAGCCATTATTTATTTTGTGTGACGAATAGGTACAATAATTAGCTGTAAGTCCAAGGACTCCATGAACACCAACACCGCCACAGCAAATATCAATAACGATGATTATGATAATAAATGTTGCGTCGATGCACAAAAAGAGTACCAAGAAGGTTAGTAGGTGACTACTAGATAACATAGAGGAAAAGTGATGGTTGTACTCAAACCTTTATACCAGATTGAAACTGAGCTTTCCATGTCCTTGGCTGATACAAAAAGAAATGCAGTTCAAGATAGTCTCATGCATTTAGTAACGATGGATGGATCAAAGCTTTTAAGTATCCAAGAAGGCATGCATCAAGAAGAACTCACCCAGTCTCCTATGCTTTTCCATGCAGATGAGTTGTGTTCTTGATCACTGAATTCTTTGTGAAACCATCTATGAGTACTGTTATCTGCAGCAATTTGTCCAATCAAACTGCAAAGAGAAAATTGGCTTTTTAAAAAATTTAATTCGTTTGATTTTGAAAATCCTAACAAAGTGAGACATATACATGCACACGATGGTTGTTTAAATCTTACCCTTCTCCAAAGTTGTAAATTTCATGGGACATCTTGAAAAAGAGCTCAGGTTGCAGTCCAAGTTGAGGATCAAAGTTTTTGTGAACATATGAGGCGGTCCCAGAATCAAAGTCAGCTATTGGTTCAACAAAGTTGCAGAAGCCATCCTCCCATGCCAGCATCCTGAGCATATTGGCCGTGAAGCTTTACTTTAGTGCCTTATATATTGCATAAGAAAGTGCACAAACTAAAAAGGAGAGAAGAGTGTAACTTTGACTGAGTACCAGTTCCTCTTATTTATTCTTGATCTGTTTTTTGCTACTCCTTGGAATCCCCAACTGTTAAAAATACACAAGGGTTTAAAAGCAGAGAATATGAAAAAGCCTTGCAATTAATTTGGAATCATGATCATATTATCGTTTTTGTCTTCCTGGTAGAGACAAAACTCACTTTTAAATGTGGTGATGCTTACTTGGGTGGAGGATAATTTCTAGGTAAGATTCTCCAAAAGACTGCATAAACCCATTGAGAGTTCTCTTGTATACACAAGCTTCTCAATGTGTGTTGAAGGAGATGGGTGATAGGTATTGGAGCTAAGTATTCCTCCATCAAGCCTCAAATATTGATACCTCTCTGTCGTTTGTGTCTAAAGAGGAAATTCTATTATCAAAAGGAACTTCTACATTTATATCTCAACATTTTTGTCTCTTTGAGCTATCCCTGTTCATTTCCTCCCTAGTGAACTTTCCCTTCATCATTTTCATTTCTTCATCATGTAGAGAAAGAATATCGTGTGGTGTTGAGGATAAGGGCATTTACTATCTGGTGTCAGTAATCTTATGTATTATTTTTATAATTATGCATATGTTATTATTGTTTGTATTGGAGGGAAGGTGTTCACACCAAAATAATGATGCACCCTCTCACACAAGATTTCATATTCATGTCTCCTAGAGAATTGGTTTTAACTTCCATGCCATAGTTAGTAAAATACGGCACGTGTACATTACGGTAAGTATACAGACGGATATAATTCGGCATCTTTAAGAAAAGTACATTTCAAAAATTTGGCAGAAAAATACGGAAACGGAGAAATAACGATACGCGTATAGTACGTGTATAATACGTTTATTATTAAAAAAATCGCCATTTAAAATACGGAAACATTTGTCATAGAGCAATACTACATCCACAATATTTTCACAATAATTTTACAACAAATCCTAGATAGCTATTAGTGATATTAATGGTGACTCAAATTAGAACCATTAATAACTTATCACTTAAAATTTGTTATAAAATTACTGTGGACGAAGCATTACTCTGTCAAATACTTTCTTTTTTAAATTTATTTATGAAAATATACTTCTTTTTAAATAAATACAATAATTTTTATATTGCATAAGATTCTCACCAATTTAATTTTAAATAATCTATTTAATATAAAAACTGTTTTTTTAGAAATAAACACACACACAAGGGATTCAACAGACGTTAATAGCAACATTATTAAGTACTAATTGATATTCATTCAAAAGCATAATTGAATTATTAGCTATCATTTATTGCAATTTTTTAGGAATTGTTTAATTGCTTATTGCTATATTTTAGGAATTGTAACAAAGGATAAGTGTTTCACTCTTTTAAGGCTATTTCTTAGGAATTGTTTAATCATTTATTGTTGTAGTTGACTTCAACTTTTTCTCTTTAGTATTTTATGGCCCGTATGTTTTTGCAGTTTATAACTTTTGTGCGTTACAAACGGAAATGAAACTCTCATTCCAAAATAACGCGTAATTTATCGTACAGTTGGAAACAAATCGACAAACGGGAGTTTTATTAATTGTTACGTACGTACGCGTATTTTACATGTAACATACGCATAATTACCAACTAGGTTCCATGCAGCTAGTTTCTTTAGCGAAGGGATGTATTGGGTATTGATTCTCACACATTTTTTATTGTACACCATCTATACATATTATCTATTTCACATTTTAAATGTAAACATAAAAAATTTGATTATTGTGCATGAAATTATATACGTTGTGTGTATACAAAGTATACATTAATGAGCGTAAGAGAGCAATTATGGATTTTTATTTTATGTCACAAGGATATATCCAGTGGCAAAGCCATATTTTATTTCCAGGGTTGCCAATTCATAAAATTACATATATTTTTTAATTTTTTATTCTGTAAAAATTACAAGGAGGAGAAATTTTTAAAAGTTAGGATGGCCCTTCCCTTCCTTCGTTTGCTAGTAAATATATCACACTTCTCACACATTGGATTTGATCTTCTCTTTGGACGCTTCTTACTTCTTAATTACGTTGATGGGATTGGGATGCAAAGGATTAAGCTTGATCATATGCTCAGGGTGACATTTTAGTTATAGAACCAAGGTTTGGGAGTACTAATGCAAGACAATGAACTCTCCAAAGGGAACTTGATGTTTGAGGAAACAAAAAGAACAAAATGATAGGACTTAGGAATCACTATTTCACTACCAAAGTAATGAAAACAGAACTTAGGAATCATTACCCAGGATAACTTGGAATCACTACCAAGCATGAGATAAAGAGAAGAACCCTAACTTCATTAGCCGATGATCTACAGTCCACAATAGTAAGTCCTGGGATGACCTTTAATTTAATAGGCTCGTGAAATTACATCAAACATAGAAACATAAATAAACTCAAATGAGATTACATAAGTTATGGAAATAAAATCAAATCCCTCCAATAACATTAATCAACGTCAATCACCATAAATCAGGTCTAACGAAATTAATCAAACATTAACAGTTCCAATATGTTATTTGCACCAGAAACTCTATACAGCAACACCATCAAATTGACCCATCACAGAGTCTATTTTCTCCCCCCCCCCCCCCCACCCCCCTTTTTTTTCCCTTGGAAGCTGCTTACCTCAAAGCCTTGCAAAAGCAAATGTAGACACATATAGGGGTGTCCAACCCACCCGCCCAACCCAACCCGCCACCACCCGATCCGATTGCTCCGGTGGTCGGACGTGGGTCCCAACCCCAACGGGATGATTAAGGTTCTCCTCTTTCAAAACCCATAAAACTTGACCCACCCAAAATACATCGATTTCGCCAACTTTTCAAACATTCTAGACTAGATCTGTTGAGATCTCGTCGAAATCTAGTACAGATCCTTCAAGATTCGATAAATTCTCGTTGTTATCCAACGAAATCTAAGTCATATCTCGATGGATCCAGACAAATCTCGGCCCAAGTGACAAAATTCAAAACCAACTACTACAACCAAACACTTGACAAGACTCAAACCGGCCGATCTAACAAGTCTTCCAGGTCAATTTCGGATTACGTTTTTATCCATCCGAAGTTTTCGGTTTAAGTCCAGATTGGCACAAACCCGTCCCATGAACAGCCCTAGATGCATATATTTGCAAGAATAATATTAAAATCCAAATCAAGTTTATAGTAGAGAGAGAGAGAGAGAATAATAATGTATGTATAGAATCTTTCAGAGATTAGATAACTTGTAAGGTAGGCGGGGCCCTTTTGAAAGAAAATGAACTTTGCCTAGTGCCAAAAGAAAAGCGTGACAGACCATTATTTGATTTCACACTGACAAGCCAATAGGCATCAGCCAAGAAAGTATACTTACTGACAGTAAAATTTCTAAGGTAAAAGAGCCTATCATATCAAATTTGTCTTCCATCTCTTGATAATGACAGGCATTACTATTCAGCCCACGAGAGAAAGAAAGAATCAAAAAGACAACGCCTGTGTAAAAGTTTGTCACTTCTATTCTCAGAACAAAAAAAAAAAAAAAAAAGGTTGTCACTTCTTTTTAATCAATCTATCATAATGTGGAATATCAGTTCCTGTAGTTCTGCCTTCTGCGTATGACCCTTTTTTTATTTTTTAATGAGAGCATACGAGCAACTTGGGTGAACAGAAGTGTGATTTGAGCTGCAATTATATGAGGGCACTGAGCAATGTTTGTTTGCAGGAGTGGTGGCCAACCAAGAAAACTAATAGGTGAACTTTCTAGGGAAAAACAAACAAAACAAAAGTGATTGATGCATTTGATATGCACACAATTATACTAAACATCAACAAGAAGTTTATTCTTAAATAGTTTGCAAGGAACCGTGCAGGTGCGATGCTTCTCACCACATGCAAACAAGGGAATAATTATTTGTCGGATTTGTTATATTTGTGACTTAGTAGAGGGGGGGAAAAAGTAAAAAACTATTCATGGCAATAAAATTGCATTAGATGACAATATATTTGATCAGGATGGTAAGATTTAATTAGCAGGCCCATCCGAATGTCTCTGTAATGGATTTGTTATCACTTATCATTATAAAATTGTACTTGTGTTACTAGGAATTGGATAAATTGTTTAGCTTTTGAATCAATCTTATTTATTTTTAGCGTATAAAGATGTGTTTCTTTTAATTTGAATGTCATGTTTATCTTATAAAATCATTTATTTATATAGGTTGATGTTGAATAAGAAGGAAAACAAATTACTCTTTTTATGTTTTGATTTGTTCATTGTAAGGTGCTACACATAATGATTAGGGTCAAAGCTGCTCAATGCGTAAATTATCCAGAACTTGACTCTTATACCAATTAGGGTTGTCTAACCCTCCCGCCCCAACCAATTTTATCCAACTCGAAAACCAACCAACCCAATCCTATGGCAGACAGTGGCAAAGCCGATTTCAACCAACCCGACCAATCTCTATCATCTAGATAGTGGAGATCCCATAGTTCCATTACTATCTCATGTAGTAGTTATTGATGTAACCACAAGTATCTCTGAATCTACAAACTCTTCTATTTTTGTATCTGTTGCACGTGAATGTCCACTCAAGACTTCAAGAACACCTTTCTAAGGTTTAGACTCACAACTTAGTTGTAGACTAGTTGCAACAACTTCACTTTTGTTATCAAAGAATAATACTAGGGACACAATCTTTATCACAACTTTTGCCACAACTTGCTCACGTGACAAGTCGTGAGTGGTGGAGTTGTGAACTCACCACTTTTACTCCACCACTCATGACTTGCCATGTGAGCAAGTTGTAGCAAAAATTGTGTCCCTAACATTTTCCGTTACCAAAAGTTGAAATCACCAAGCTTCTAATTGCTCAACATGTGAATTATCCATAACTTGGCTCTAACACCACCATCAAGCTTAGCTTCTAGCCACTCAATGTTTGAACACCAAGCTTAGCATCTGGTACTCGATGAGTGATATTGGTATTTGTGGCACACTTCACAACATAAAACAAAACTTGGTTTCATCAAAGGAAACCAATGTTGAAAGTGATATTTCACTCAATAATAATAATATTTTCTAGCCTACTTTTCCAACATCAAACCATAAAATAAATGATATTATAAGATAAACATAACATAAAAAATTTATTTAAAAAAAAAAAAAAAAAAAAAAAAAGCTCATATTTGTTCATAGACTAATGTAACAATTTATCCATCCTTATTTAATTTATTTACCCAACTCCTAATAACAAAAATAAAACTATAAAACAAGAAAAAGACACTTGAGTTCCAGTTTGCTAGAGTCTCAAGTGTATACAAAAAAAAAAAAAAAAAAAAAAAAGGTTTGTTTTGGAGAAAAACCCTTCAAACTCCTCATATATCATTTTATTGGATGTGAATTTTGAAAATCTAACCGTTGAATTGCATGTTCCTTATATTCTTAACATGCATATCAAATTTTGTTCAAATCAGATGTTATTTACTATTTGATCAATAAACTTATTTCTTATACACAATTTTATATTACAAAAACTGGAAATTTAAACATTTAATTGATGACATAGCAATTAATTTTTTATCTTTTTGAAATTTTGCAAACATGAAGGGTATAATAAGAACATGCAACATAACGATTACATTTTCAAAATTCACACTCAATATAAAAATATATGAAAACTTTGAAAGATTTCTCTCCAAACCTTTTTCCAAAGTCACATAACAATAACTATAGCTATAGCCTTGTTTATTACCACTAAGATAAAACTAAAGGGCCGCTTCAACCCTGAAGTCACTAACTGGCATGGTATCCAATATTAATCTGTGTTCAGATACATAAAAGTTGCAGTTCCTTTAGCTGACCCTTAATCACCTCAAAGGGCAAAAATATGTGACCAGTTCAAATTAGTTAGGCCATCCCACTGGACCACAAGTTTCAAGATATGGAGCCCAAAGTGGACCTTCGATTAGTGTGCTTCCGTGAAATGAGCATCAAATATTTCACTCAGATTTCAAATAAGTCGTAGTCCTATACAACAGTGATGATGACCGATGATAATGCGGGAACATGGCAATCATCCAAGGTCCTTTTGTAAAACATGAAAATCTATGATTTGCAGCTCTTGTGTGGTTGGACACACACAAGTGGTACAATCGTCAAGCAGGTACACTTCAAAAGAAATGCCAAACTGCAGTTGGGGTGATTCATATATATTGAACATTGGCAAACAAACAAGATATAGGCCCCTCCATGCCCGGGGGTAAAATATAGCCATAAAGGCCCCCATTTTTCATTCTCAAAAAAAAAAAACAAGATATAGGCCCCGGCCCATGACAGGCTTCTTTTTGAGTTTAGTGGTTGACATGGTAACACCAGAGCCCTTCAGCTGTGTACTAGTGTTTGAGGGGCAAGCTCTTCAACCTCAAAACTTGACCAGTGAAGATCTACAGCAACCATGATACATGAAGGACCGACATGGGCTACTAAACCCAGCACCTAATCCATTCACTATTAACATGTGACGAAATTTGTCATATGAGAGCCTTGCTTCCTTTTTCCTTTTTCCTTTTTTCACATAATACTAAATCTCACTAATTAAATTTAAGATAAACTCACCATTTATGTTTCCTTTTTCCTTTTTTCACATAATACTAAATCTCACTAACTAAATTTAAGATAAACTCACCATTTATGTGTGAGAAGATAACATTGCTCCCAAAGTTTTAAATAATTTTCCATAAGAAAGACTGCAAGCCTTTTTTGATCATATAAAATCATATATACCTCGTCAAAATTGTTTAATACAGAACATCTCCAATGTTATGAATTTTTTAAAATGCTCTCATTTGAAGTTCCTTATTCAAATCCTAACCTGTTGGAGTTCAACTAAAGATACTTGCACTACTTCATCTAGGACAATTGCTATATTCAAGAACTAGTCATTCATGCAATAATTATCTTTGTAGAAAAAATCAAACAAATTAGGGATAATTACACTCTTTCACCCTAAACTATACCCTATTTTACAATTTACCCTCCAAAGTATCAAAATGCACGCTTGACCCCCTAAATTCATAACCCTGTAACACTTAACCTCCTACCATCTACTTTGGTGTTAAGTATACCAGAATTTAGCAATAAAAAACCAATTTACCCTCTATCGGCTGTTTTGGAAAGAGGGGTAAATTGGTATTTTAATGCTAAATTTCATTAGACCTAAACCCAAAACAGACAGCGGCTGTTTTGGAAAGAGGGGTAAATTGGTATTTTAATGCTAAATTTCATTAGACCTAAACCCAAAACAGACAGCAAAAGATTAAGTGTTACAAGGTTATAACTTTAGAGGGATAATCGTGCATTTCGATAGTTCATGGGACAAAATGTAAAATGAGGTATAGTTTAGAATGAAAAAGTGAAAATTTTCCAAAAATCTGAGCCAACTTCTTTTCCATCTCATCTAGATTCCAAAATATATGGTATATTGCAAACTTCCTAAAAACCATTCAAATTACCAAATATTGTCTTATTTTCTGAAGACCTCATCTCAGCCATGCTTTATATTATAGCAATCGAGTGACCAAAGATAGAATCTAGAATCAGTTGTACATGGATGGAATGCCGCGAGCTTATTTAGTTACTCATCAGACATAGACTAATAGCACTCATTCTGGATCTCTCTGTAAGGTTATTTTATTCACCATAGCTAATATATTGGCATAAAATTGCATTTCAAATTTGCGTCAAATGAAGTTGTAGAATAACATTGACTGTTGCTGACAGACAAAATCACCATCAGCTGGAGAGCTGGGGAGGCAGGAATCAAGAGCAGTTTACAGGGTCTATTTAGATCCCCAAGGACTCTCCCCATAGTAGTAGGCAGTACCAACCATAAGTGCTACTGTAGCACCTTGGGCAACCACACGAGCTCTCATTAGCACCTGACCCAACTGAGAATTGCCTCTTCTGAAACTGACTAAGCCAGCTGTGAGCACACCAGCTGTCATAAGTGCACCTGAAATATTTACATCCATCAAACAAACAGATACTGAGTATTCATTGGAGAGAAAAAATAAAACATTTTAGGTAGTGATGAAAGGAAAGTGTGACATAAATGTTGAACTTCAGAAAGTCAGCTTATAAAACCAACAACACACAGCTCAAGAATTACATTTTAAAAACCAAAGCCAGGTAAAATTTATTTATCTTACCCCCGAAAAAAATCTGTGATGGTAAGTAAACATTAAAAGACCAACACAAAAACATTGGAGAAAGAGAATCAACCAACAATCTAAAACGTATAACATTTAAGTGAACGGTTCCAACAAGCAAAGATTATGAAACCAGCAATCCAAAGACATAACTAAACCCTTGAAAATCCAGTTGCTAAAAAATTCATTAAGAGGTCAGGTTCATGCCAGGTAACAATGAAGTCCAGTTGAAAACCCAGCCATAATCAGTCCAACACAGTTATACTACTGAATTTAAATGATATATTTGGTAACTAGCCCCAAATGCATTCAGTTTGTGTTAGAATTGAAATTAGAGTAGCAAAAAGTTAAAGAAAGCATAACATTATTTCAGCCTGTTAATAATGTGGATTAACCTGACTCCATTTATTAGCAAATCATTAATAGTGAGAGGATTTAGGCCAAATCTTGCTACCTATAGAAAATGATACTTCCCATGAAAAGTAGGGGTAGAAAAAAAGGGGGGGGTAGAGGAGACAAAAAACTCATAATACTCCTAGCCTACACTCCACGAAAAAGAGTCTTCAGGTTGGAAGTTGGTAAAAGCAACAGTTAGCATTACATTTTTATGTCCAATTTACCATCCAAGATATGCATTGTACTGAATATCAAAGCCATTTTGCAAACCTAAGTGATCTATGTTTAGAGTAACATTCATAGACCTGAACAAATTGGGAAAGTCTTCCATTAGGTTACCATTACCACCCTAAATGTCTTTCTAAAATTCACCTTCGAGATCAACTTTGAAGTTTGAAATACCACCCATTATGAAATTGATTAAAACATTTTGACATAGCTTCCAAATGGCCAACCCCACAGCTTCCTTGAAGCTCCTTGGAAATCATTCCTCATCATACAACCATATTTCAACGCTAGAATAAACCCCCACAATCTGTCATTAACCAATCTCCAAAGCATTTCATTGCAAAAACATGAATCTTAGAGAAGCAATCAGAGGGTTAAAAAAAGGATTAATGGTATCCATGAAGCCCAACAAAGCTTCCAATTCCCAATCAAGGACAGCCCTGAAAAAACATACATCCCAATGAAGGACCACATTAATGAACTTCATAAACTCAGCCACACTTGCCTCCTTATCTCAGCAGATTCCAAATAATGATGTATTCTGTAACTAACCCCAAATGCATTCAGTGTGTGTTAGAATTGAAATTAGAGTAGCAAAAAATTAAAGAAAGCAGAACATTATTTCAACATGTTAATAATGTGGATTAACCTGACTCCATTTATTAGCAAATCATTCTAGCGAGCGGATTTATGCCAAATCTTGCTACCTATAGAAAATGATACTTCCCATGAAAAGAATGGTAGGAAGAGGGGGAGCGGGGTGTTTAAAGAGGAGGAGACAAAAAAAAATCAAAATATTCCTAGCCTGCACTCCACAAAAAAAGAGTCTTTTGAGTTGGAAGTTGGTAAAAGAGACAGTTATCCTGTTACATTTTCATGTCCAACTTACCATCCAGGATATGCAGTGTACTGAATATCAAAGCCATTTTGCAAACCAAAGTGATCTATGATTAAAGTAACATTCATAGTCCTGAACAAATTGGGGAAGTATTCCATTAGGTTACCATTACCAACCAAAATATCTTTCTAAAATTCACCTTCGAGATCAACTTTGAAGTTTGAAATACTACCCTTTATGAAATTGATTAAAACATTTTGATATAGCTTCCAAATGGCCAACCCCAAAGCTTCTTTGAAACTCTTTGGAAATCATTCCTCATCATACAACCATATTTCAACGCTAGAATAAACCCCCACAAACTGTCATTAACCAATCTCCAGAGCATTTCATTGTAAAAGCAATCAGAGGGTAAAAAAACAGACTAACACTGTTCTTAGGCAAGGAAATGGAACCCTGATGGACAACATAATACTTATAGGGATAAGATAAAAATTGAAAGAAAATATTAGAAGACAAGAGAGAGAGAGGAGCATTGTGGATCAAGATCATAACAAACTAGCTGACCAAGGAAGCACAGATATGGGTATAGGTACAACACAGTGACACAAGCAATTTCTGAAAAATTATAACATAAAACGGCCGGTACGACACCAATATGACACAGATACAACACAGGTACGGAACCCTAGAATGTGACATATGATTCAAATAGATACAATTCTCCACGAAGTATGCAGTCCAAAGCTCAGAGCAGTAAGCTTTCACAATGGAGTAAGACTATAATAATTAATAACAATGGCAAAGAAATAAGTCAATAGAGAACTCAACCAGTAAAAAGAAAACCATAGGCAGATTACATAGAATACCACCGATTATACCCGAAAAATATCGACAAAATATTTTCCAAATGACCAAGAACATTTCTAACATTAGAATTTAGAACAATCTAACAAATACACCCAAAACAAGACAAACCATCCCACACCCAGATAAAATTGCCTCAATCTGCACCAATTCTATTAGACCCACAAACTGAGACTTTCCCCCAATATCTCATACAAAGCTATCTCTTTTTCCTCTTATTTAAGGAAACCCAGATGAACATAACCTAACCCAATCTCAAAAAGATCCCAAATTTACATAAACATGTCATCAATATTAATAAAAGTCAAGACTTTACAATCACATACACATGTTAAGGTTCAAACCAAAGTACAATGAAACAACAACAACAACAACAATAATAACAAAGACAAAAATATATGGAAAATTAAGGAATCAAAAATGGGGTTTTACCAATAGGGACAAGAGGGTTCCTGATACGCTTCCTCTGCTCAAAAAACTCTTCCAAATTGGGCTCAGTCGCACCCACCTTCTCCATGTTAGTATAGTTATAAAAAATAAAAATAAAAATTTTAAAAAAATATTAGGAATTTAGAGAAAATGGATCAGATTCAGACCACACATAGACAGGAACAAAGGAGAGGCTGCAAAATGCCTTTAAATTTCAACAGGTTGGTGTTGGAGTTGGTGTGGGAGATTGGAATTCGGAGCGGTGGGGATTGTGATATTTTCAATACGGGTCTGGATGGTCCATGTTGGGATTGGATTTTCGGGTTCTAACTTTGAACAGACACCTGTGACCTGTTGGGCTTGGATGGGCTAACTGGCTAAGTTCATGTTATTATCGGGTAAAAGTTAATCAATGCCTCCCAAGAACATTAAAATAGAAAATATTTTTGTCTAAAAAAAAAAATAGAAAATACTTTTAGAAATTTTTTATGAAAAAATAAAAGTGGGTTTGAAGTAGTTTTAATAGGTTGTGGGTTCCAGTTAGCTCAACTGGTAAAGTTTCTGATGGTTGAATAAGAGATTTAGGGTTCAATCCCTGCCTACACCAAAAACTGATTGGTGTATTGGTCTGATGACAAAGAGCTATCACCAGGAGCGGATGCCATAGGTTGAAACTCTCTTAAAAAAAAATAGTTTTAATAGGTTATAGGTAATTTAAATTGGGGGACACTTGTAGAAAATTAGAACATTAGAAATCTAATTGGAATAGTGGCAGTTTCACAAAAGATCTATATTTATATATTGAGTTGAGTTCAAGTTACACCTAGTGTAACTCTAAGTGATATTACACCACTTAATAACTTATTATTAAATGCAAATTTTGACAAATCTACCGTTGGATTATATTATATTCATATACTCTCCATGCTTGCAAAATTTCACGATGATCAAAGATTAATAATCATGTTATCAAACATTTTTTTAAATTCAAGTTTTTATAGTTTAAAATAATTCATAAAAGATGAGTTTATGGATCACAAGGTAAATAATATCCGATTAGTATGAAAATTGACATACATGTTAAGCACATATAGAACATGTAATTTAACGGCAGAATTCTTAAAATATGAATTTTATAATAAATTATTAGGTGGTGTAACATTACTTAGAGTTACACCAGGTGTAACTTGAACATCTCTCTTATACGTTAGTCTCATCACAAGCACAAGCTTTGCGTGTGCAATGAGAATTTTTTTTTTTTTTTTTTGGGTTTAGTGAAATAATGTTTAAAAATGAGATAAAAATAGTGTCCTAATTTTTAGGATTTTTCTCTGCATAAGAGTTTATAAAAGTTTAAAAGCCTAAAACTTAAGAACTTTTTTAAAATAGTAAATTACTCTTTTAACAAATTTGTGTTTTTGAATTTAAAATTATCTAACTAAAATATATGAGTATTTTAAAGAGTTTAAGGATTTGTGTGAGGATATTTTAGTATGCAAAATAATAAAACTTAAATAGGAAATCCTTTTATTAGTAGTATAGATGATACATATTTAATTAATTAATAAAATTTAAATTATAAAAATGGTATAAAATAAGCCTAATTTAATTAAATTTGTTTATAGAAAATCAAATTCGATTTAATCAAAAAAATTTAATTTTTGATTGCTTTATCCAAAAATATAATGAGTTCTAATTTGTAACTTCTCTCTCCTAGCCTCCTTTCTCTTTCGCAAATCAATTATTGATTATCATTGACCTACGGTTGACCAATAGCTGACGGGCATTTACTGACCATGAACTTTCTACTAAACGGCATTTTTTACTCACACCTGTCACTATTCCATTTAATTTTCGTGTAGATTCCAAATAGATCAAAATATATATATATATATATATATTTTTTTTTTTTTTTTTCTATTTGGATACGTTTGTTAATTAAAGTTTTGGTTCATATAATTATTTATAGAGTAATTCTACGGTACTCCCCGAAAAAAGGGGGAGTACGGTACCCATTAGTAGGTAACCTATTATACCATGTTACTTTTTTCTCACATTTGACGGTTCCATTCTCACATTATGCAGTTCCAACATCACATGTGACAGTTCTTTTTTCACATTTGATGGTTCCTTTACTTTTTTCTCACATTTGACGGTTCTATCCTCACATTATGCAGTTCCAACATCACATGTAACAGTTCTTTTCTCACATTTGGTGGTTCTCTTACCTTTTTTTTCTCACATTTGACAGTTCCATTCTCACATTGTGCGGTTCCAACATTACATATGACAGTTCTTTTGTCACATTGAGTGGTTCCCTTAATTTTTTCTCATACTTGATGGTTCTATCCTCACATTGTGCAGTTCCAACATCACATGTGACAGTTCTTTTCTCACATTTAGTGGTTCCCTTACTTTTTTTTTCTCACATTTGACGGTTCCATTATCACATTATGCAGTTTCAACATCACATGTGATAGTTCTTTTCTCACATTCGATGGTTCCTTTACTTTTTTCTCACATTTGACAGTTTCATCCTCACATTGTGCAGTTCCAACATCACATGTGACAGCTCTTTTCTCACATTTGGTGGTTCCCTTACTTTTTTTTCTCACATTTGATGGTTTCATCCTCACATTGTGTTGTTCCAACATCATATATGACAGTTCTTTTGTCACATTAAGTGGTTCCCTTAATTTTTTCTCATACTTGATGGTTTCATCCTCACATTGTGCAATTCCAACATCACATGTGACAGTTCTTTTCTCACATTTGGTAGTTCCCTTACTTTTTTCTCACACTTGACGGTTTCATCCTCACATTGTGCGGTTCCAACATTACATATGACAGTTCTTTTGTCATATTGGGTGGTTCCCTTACTTTTTTCTCACACTTGAAGGTTTCATTCTCACATTGTGCAGTTCCAACATCACATGTGACAGTTTTTTTCTCACATTTGGTGGTTCCCTTACTTTTTTTTTTCACATTTGACAGTTTCATCCTCACATTGTACGGTTCCAACATCACATATAACTGTTCTTTTGTCACACTGAGTGGTTCCCTTAATTTTTTCTCATACTTGATGGTTCCATCCTCACATTGTGCAGTTCCAACATCACATGTGACTGTTCTTTTCTCATATTTGGTGGTTCCCTTACTTTTTTCTCACACTTGACGGTTTCATCCTCACATTGTGCAGTTCCAACATCACATGTGACAGTTTTTTTGTCATATTGGGTGGTTCCCTTACTTTTTTCTCACACTTAAAGGTTTCATCCTCACATTGTACAGTTCTAATATCACATGTGACAGTTCTTTTCTCACATTTGGTGGTTCCCTTACTTTTTTTTCTCACATTTGACGGTTCTATCCTCACATTGTGCGGTTCTAACATTACATATAACAGTTCTTTTGTCACATTGAGTGGTTCCCTTAATTTTTTCTCATACTTGGTGGTTCCATCCTCACATTGTGCAATTCTAACATCATATGTGACAGTTATTTTCTCATATTTGGTGGTTCCCTTACTTTTCTTCTCACATTTGACGATTTCATCCTCACATTGTGCAGTTCCAACATCATATGTGACAGTTCTTTTCTCACATTTGGTGATTCCCTTACTTTTTTCTCACATTTGATGGTTCCACTGTCACATTAAGTAGTACCAACATCGCATCTAACTCTATTTTTGTCACATTCAGTGGTACCCTATTTTTTTTATTCTCAAATTTGATCGTTCCGTTATTACATAGGGTAGTACCCACATTACTTCTTACCGTACTTTGTCACATTCGGTAGTACCCTAATTTTTTTCCTTACAATTGACAGTTCAATCGTCATTGTAAGCACTACCAATATCACATCTAACCATAATTTTACATTTAGGCATATCACTAAGGTCACTTTTTTACTTACTAATAACCGCTCATCACAATAATAATTTTTTTAAAGTTATTAAAAATTTAGATCTAAAATCAAAAACCAAAAAAAAAAAAAAAAAAAAGCATCCCATGAATTTAGCCCAACCACAATAATTACTCTTGTTTACAAAAAAAATCAGCTGGAATTATCTTGGTTTCTTCCACAAATATTTGAATATACCAATTAACTTCCTACGTATCTCCCTTGGTAGCTTCCATCACATTCAAGGTCATACCTCCCTATAAAATAACATAGTTGAGGTCATGTTCTTGATGTTTATATTTTTATTATTTATATATGATGGTAAACCAAAAATTAGACTATCTCCAATTCATCCATAGTGTCGTTCAAGACCAGAAAGGTCATCCAAGTGCAAGAAGGTCATCCAGCATGGAGTCACCTGGACGACCGCCAAACACTTCAAAATTTTCAGAGTAAATCTATATCCAAAAGCTTATGATTCAGACCATGTTCTACTATTCAGAAGTAGGAGCAAAATTCTTGTTCATCACTCTAACTTCCCACTAAGTTCTTAACTTCTGATGACAGTTGCAGAAATTAAGTCTGAACCTTCTAACTTCCATCCACGTTGAGGAAGTTACTAAAGAAGTAACCACTCCAAAGCTCACTATAAAAGGACTTAGCCATATGAAATCAAAGTAAGTTTTTCACCACTTATAGAGTTGGAATTCCTGATTTCAAGACAAAAAACTAACTTAAGCATTAGAGGGTTCTTGGCCAATTCACCCCAGTCATCTTTGATCTTGTGCTTCTTTCTTTTTAGGCCTTCCAAGCAATCTCAAGCCCATTGAAACCCGAAGCATTCAGCCTCCTGGTTTTCTATGCGTCATCAATATATACTATAAAATCGAAGATGTATAATCTTATGTGCTTTCTAATTGTTCTTATACAACATCTGCAACTTAATCACAGTTGTGTGTTTATTGTGGTGTCTAAGGTTGGAAATAGGGTGACTATACAATTAGCAAGTTATGCAAAAAATCAAATACAAAGATTGTTAACAATTTTAAAATTTTCAGTAAACACTTGAATTAAAACTACAGATCTAGTATGAAATAGTCATCAATCAAGGCTATTATACTAAATTTTATATTTTTTAGGCATTTTCATTAGATCCACATGTGCGAAAATGTCAAATGACTGTGTCTGACATGGGTATAACCACCCCAACTAAAGTGTCTATGCAATTTTGTTTCATAAAATTATTATTACATTTAGACCCATCTAAAACAAAATAAACATCCCAAAAAATTTCCACAATAACAAAAATTACCAATAAAAAAGCTACAAACAATTAAGGACAATTGGCCAATTTTACCAAAAACGAACAACCCAGTCACTTTAAAAAAAATTATCAAAATAATTTTGTCATTGAGAGTTCAGCATATTGACCACAGTGATAAGTGTGAGCCTTATTTGAGTTAGCAAAGCCTACACTAGCTAAGTCTAAGAGAGTCGTAATAGCAATGAAATTTTTTCGTTGTTGAAGACTTATCGATGCCACAAAACACTTCTCTCTCTCTCTCTCTCTCTCTCTCTCTCTCTGGGTTTCGCAAAATTTATACAAACTCGTCATTCTAAAGCCATTTGGTATTTGTTCCTATAAAATATTGGAACGTGTAATTTGAACATAATTGTCTGTTAAAAGGTCAATTTTCATTTTTATACTTTGTTCGAATCAGCATGGTGGCAAGTCGGTATATTTTTTGCCGAGCAACTCTGGTTCGAATCCTTCATGCCTGCAATTTTATTTTTTTGAATTTTCAATTTTCGGTCCATAAGTTGAAAAGCCCACAAGATCCTACACCCAAGAAAAACCCTAGTTCATCCCAGATCTTCTTTCCATCAATGTCGGTGATAACAGCCACTAATTTTCCTCTCTTTCTATGCCCTTTTGTTCGAAGTCTCCACCGTTTCTTGTCACTAAAATCTCAGTACATCTCATCCTTATTCTTTAGGTTTCCATTTGGGGTTTTTGCTGTTTGACATTTGTATTGCTGAATTGTTATTAATCTTGTTTTGTTTTTGTTTTCCTTTTGGTTTCACAAGGCTAGGGACAGACACAAGTGGGGGCCTGGGCCCCTCTGGGCCATTTTTTTTTTAAGTAGGTTAATTTTCAAAAAAAAAAAAAAAAAGACTTGGGCCCCCTTACAAAAAGCTTGGCCCCTTCTGAAATTGTAACCCAGCCTGCTAGTCCACATGTAAATAAAAATAAAAATAATAATTAAGTAGGTTAATTTTCAAAAAAAAAAAGAAAAAGAAAAAGAAAAAAGACTTGAGCCCCCATACAAAAAGCTTGGACCCCTCCCAGCCGGCCAGCCCACATGTAAAAAAAAAAAGAAAAGGGTTTAGTCCAAAAATGTAAACCCAGCAGCCTGTCTCCGAAGTCCAAATGGAAAAACAAAAGAAAAAAAAGAAAAGAAGGCTGAGGCAAGACAGAGAGAGTGACAGGCTTTTCAAAAAAAAAAAAAAAAGACAGTGAGAGGGGAGAGACTTTGCCGCTGCCCACGCCGTGAGTGAAGTTGCCAAAACGCGAGGTGAGAGCTTGAAATCTTGCTGCTGCCCACATCGTGACGCCGCCACCACGCGAGAGCGACGAGGCCCATCTCGCAGACCCACGCGACACCCACACGACCACACCCACCACGCGACACCCATCTCGCCGTGACGCCGCTGCTAGCTTTGATCTGCTCCAGCCTTCACAGTCAAGTATTTAATCTATCCTTCAAAATCTCAAAATCTGTGCTTGTGGTTTTTTTGTTTTTACTGATGAGGAATTTGTGCCTGTGTTATTTTTCTTTGGCTTTTTGGCTCTGTGACTCTGTGACTATGTGACTATCTTACTGATGAGTCTATGTTTGTCTTTGTGAATTGTGACTCTGTGTGACTATATTATATAGATAAGAGAGAGAGTAGAGTCTCTAAAGATTAGAGAAAATATCAGTGTTTGACTGTTTGTTGTGTGGTAGTTGGACAACAAAATAAGGACAAGTTAAAGGCTCACAGCAAAAGGAAAACTGAATCAACTTTCAAAGAATAAAAATGGTAAAAGTGTTTGTCGATAGTGGATAATAAGTTCATAGTGTCGGTAGTGGGATTGGTGAATGGGTCAGTGACAGAAAAAAGAAAAGAAAAAGAAAGATAATGGCAAAGAGACAAAAGATAAAAGACAAAAGACAAACATAAATCATATAATACTAGACTCTGAGCACGTGCGTGAGCGCGTGCTCAGAGGCTCTTCTATTTTCTATTTATTTGGTAAATTTTAATTATTTTTTGATCTCTTTACACAGAATGTACTAAAAAAATTAAACATGTGAATCTGGGCTTACTAAACTCAGGAAGACACTTCCCAAATCCAACTCCCACAATACATTCTAACATATATTTACATCCAGACAACATGAAATAATTACCTCTAGAGATGATGTTGCTCTGTTAGGAATGTAGACTTTATAATGAACTTTAGCAGCCAAGTTGTCAACATGAAGGGACTTCAAAATGGTGGCATATCATTTGTAGCACGGACTTCACGTCCCCTACCCTTTGATTGCAAACTTTTATCCTGAAAACATAAAACAACATTTATTACAAAGGCTACATACAAAAATAGTTGTTGCTATGAAGGATAGGGATGGAGGGAGAACATTATAACTACTTAATGATAATGGGCGGAAGTTTGAAGTTGTGTTTGTGAGAATTTGTAGACAAATTTTTTTTAAAGCGATAGTTCATCGTAGTTTATCTTATCCAATTGTTAACTTTTTTTTTTTTTTTTTGCTGGGAATATATATATATATATATATATTTTTTTTTTTTTTGATAAAATTTTTGTTGGGAATATTGGTGGTTATTTAAGGAATAAGAAAGAATTTTGAACAATTAATTAATTTTTCTTTAATAAAAATAAAAGACAATGATTAGAAGTTAAGAGTAAAGCTTCAGTTGAAATTAGGAAAAAAAATATTGAATTCAAATAGGAGAACGTGTAACTGGGATTTGAAGAGGTATGCTAAATTTTAGGAAGATGGGTGAACGTGGGATTTTTTTTTTAATTTAGGATATGTATAGGATATGTAAAAAGTGTGTGGAATGTATCTAAATAGAGATAATGTAGGCGGATTTTTAGGAAAAAAATGTGTCAAACTTTTGAAATTTGTTAAACCGTTTAGTGATAAAAAGTTGTAGACAATTTCATTTTTGCAATTACTTAGAAAAAAATTGAGGAATCCAAACAGATGAAACCTCTTAAATAGTAGTATAGATAATAAATTGTCACAAAAATTTATTAAAATCATAGTGAAAACTCAGAACATTATAGAGATGTTTACAGGGGATCATGATACAAGAATAATATATTGGTCCTCTTTATTTCTTTATTTTTTAATTGAAAATTGTACATCTTCTTTGTTTAGGAATAATATATTGGTTCACATGGATCATGAAACGGAGAACGAAGGGAAGACTGATTTTATTGATTTGGAAAAACATTGGAGTACTATTCTCAAAAAAGGAATAGATCAGTTGATTGATGACCAAATAACTGGTTTGAAATTCAGTTCCCTAGATGATGGTGGAGAGTTTTATAACACATATGCAAAGTTGGTTGGGTTTAGTATTCGTAAAGATGAGATAAAGCGTAATAAAGATAACATTGTGACCTCTAGAAGATGGGTTTGTGCAAAGGAAGGGTTGCGAATTAGGAAAAATGAGTCCAATGTAAATTGCATGAGTGAGAGACCAATAACAAGAAGTGGTTGCAAGGCCGCTTTTCGTATTAGATTTGAACGAAAGTTAGGTGAATGGGTGGTAGGAGAGTTTAAAAGGGAGCATAATCATGACTTAGTTCCGCAATTTGAGACTCAATTTCTCCGTTCACATAGGACTATTAAGGATTCTGATAAGGCTCAGATTATAGCATTGCATAATGTTGGGGTCAAATCAAATCAAATCATGGATCATATGATCCAACAAGCTGGAGGATACGAGAATATAGGGTTCACTTCAAAAGACCTCTACAATTACGTAGCGGCAATTCGCAACAACAATACGCGAGATGGTGATGCTGAATGTGCTTTGGGATATTTACAAGCAAAAGTAGACATGGACTCCTCATTTTTTTTTAAATACACTGTTGATGAAGAAAGCCGTTTGGCTAATCTGTTTTTGACAGATTCTCAAAGTCACTTAGATTATGCATGTTTTGGAGATGTAGTCGCATTTGATACAGCATATAAGACAAATGTATACAAAAAACCCCTTGTTATATTGGTAGGAGTCAACCACCATTGGCAAACTATAGTATTTGGTTTTGGACTATTGGTTGATGAGACCGTTGAAACATATACTTGGGTGTTGCAAAATATGCTTGTAGCAATGAACAATAAGACTCCTATTTCAGTCGTGACAGATGGGGACAAAGCAATGAGTAAAGCTATTAAAACGGTTTTTCCAAAGTCTCGACATCGTTTATGTGTGTGGCATCATGAAAGGAATGCTTTTGCAAATCTACATGATAAAGTATATGAAAGTTTTATTAGGTGTATGGTACGATATTTTACACCAGATGAATTTGAAGACATGTAGAAGAAAATGGTCGACAATCACAATTTACATAACCATGAATGGTTGCATGAAATGGGCTGAAGCTTACATGAGAGGTCATTTTTTTTCTGGGTGCAGGAGTACACAATGTTGTGAAGCCATGAATGCATTCTTGAATAGATTTCTAGATAGGAAGACTAGGCTTTATGAGTTGTTCCAGCAAGTTGATAGAGCACTTTCACGTATTAGACACAATGAGATGGGGGCAGATTTTTCTTCAAATTATACTGAACCTATTCTGATTACTGGGTTAGCTGAAATAGAGAAACATGCTGCTACTATATTCACAAGGGAGGTATTCAGCATGGTTCAAGAAGAATAATTGAATGAACAAAAATTCATTGTGCTTTACTACATAGATAAGGAAGGTTTTCGTACGTACACCTTATCTCAGTATGCATCCCCTGACTCAAGATGGGAGGTTGTGTATTGTCAAGCTGATCAATCTATGAAGTGCTCTTGTTTGCTATTTGAGTCATATGGATATCCTTATGGGCACCTATTTGCTATTATGAAGGTTGAACATTTGAAACAGATTCCACCGACATGTATAATGAACAGATGGTTGAAAACAGCAAAGTCCGACCTGCCTTACAAACTTGAATCCCAAATGTCTCCTGATATCATACGTATGGCACGGTTTAGTGCATTGTCTGCTAGTTGTTGTCAGATGTGTTACTTTGGTTCAAGAACAACACAAGGCTTCAAAGAATTGAAGGTTGAAATAGCAAGGTTGACACGCCGCATGGAAGAACTTTATAATTCAAGTAAAGAAGCTGCTGAAGATGGGATACGCACTGCATCCAATAAAGCAAACTTAAATGTTCGTGATCCAGCCATTGTTAAGACTAAAGGTGACCATGGTAGCACGAGCAACAACCACAGCCATGCGAAAGTTAGGCGATGCAGCAGTTGTAAAGATGTTGGACACACAAGGCGCACATGTCCATCTACACATATTCAACAAGGTGAACATGTTGATGGTGACAACGTCCCTGAATCCATGGAACATCCAGCTGTTGGCTCACCTGATTTGGAAACAAATTATTATAATTTTCTTTAATAGTGAAATGTCGATGGGATATTTACTAGACAACATTTGAATTTTTTTTTTCTGGCTGTTAGCTTTTTTGGTTAAACTTCATTTTTGGTTATTATTATCACATTGTTAGTTTTTGGAATAGAGTTACTGGATTGGAGTTGGTATTAAGTTCATCTTGTTACCACTGGTTCTTTTTAGTTGCTTGCTTTATGTTTTCTAATATGAAAAACTCTTTGAGTATTGATCTTAGAAGCAAACCTTGAGTTCTTAGTCATGTGGCTTAATGGTTAGAAATTTTCTGTTCTAGGTTCTGTTTTTATTTTGATATTCTAATTATGTATTCCAGGACTAGTACTGTTAGTTTTATATCTATATAGGGATCATTAATGAATTGCAATGATATTGAAATCCTTATGAGATAGATATGTGCTGTTCATGTTTGAGCTATTTAGATAGTTGAAGTACATGTAGGCCCTTTGACAAGAAGCAAAATCAAAACTGAAACATCTGTGGGGCAGAGCTACATCATCCAGAAAGGTGTGGTGGATCCACCTATTTTCTATTACCATCGATACTTGCTCCTTCAGTTTTTCTTATTTTGGTCAGAACTTATGTTAGTTTTTCTATACTTGATGCACTTGGTATATGGTAATGTAGCTTCAAAAACTTTTTTTCTCTCTTAATATTCATTCTGTGAGCTACTTATCCAAAAAAAAAAATGTATCCTATGAGCTGGGAAGCCTCCGAAATAGTTTATTTAGTGTCTATATGCTAAGCCATTCATAAAAACAATGTCAGGCAAAAGAAGAAAAACAAGAAGAAGTGAAAAGAACAGGCTAAAGAGGAAGAGGCTCTTGAATCTGGTAACAACACCGAAATCAATGTTCCTATTGAGGATGAAAAGCAGCCTGAGTTAAAGAGGAGTTCCAATCTGAACCAAGCTTCACCTGTTGAGAATGATCGTGATCATAAGCTATCTAACAAGAAGTGAGAACAGATTTCTCATTTTTTTTAGTTGATGTATTTGACTATAAGGACAGTTGAGTATATATCCTGTATGCTCAAACTGTGCCCTTGAACTTTTCTTGTACATCTTGTTAAATATATGCATTTACTCTATACTTTATCACAAAAAAAGAAAAAAGAGAAAAAGAAAGAAAGGGAGATTTCTAATTGCTTATATTGTTGAAATTCATATAGTTTACATGTTATTAACATGAGTTTTGTCTGTACATGTGCACAGGGACCTTGGTGTTGATTTGGACAATGTTACTGGGAAAAATTCCTCGGAGGAGAAAAATAGAGAAGAAAAAGAAGAAGTCGACAACTGAGGAGGGTGAAGGAAAAGCTATTGTGGATCAAACTGTTTCAGCTGTGGGAAATAAGGAGGTAGAGGAAAAACAAAGTGAAGTCAAGTCATCTCGAGTGAGAACCTTTGCAAACGGGTTGGTTATTGAGGAGCTACAATTGGGCTGTTTCTTTGCGTTTCCGAGGGTGAAGGAAAAGAGTAGATGGTGATTCTTTTGTGTGAAGAGAGAAAAAAGATTTTAAAAAATCATGAAAATTGATATTTAATGAAATGGTTGTATAGATAAATAATCAAATGTGGGTGTTTTGAAAAAATGGTTAGGTAAAATATAAAAAAAAATAGGTTCATACAAGTTTTTTTTAAAACGTTTTGCTTTCCATTTTTATTGTCTTGTTTCTTGTATGGTTCCACCTTTGGTGGGATGATAAGTGTTGATGCACTCTTTCTGGCTTCTGTTTATTTTTGGTTCTAACAAGCAAGGGCCTCCCCCTACAAAGCTTTGGATGTCCCAATCAGGCATATTTATATAAATTCTTTTTATGCAGCTATGGAGCTAAAAGTGCAGGGAAGAAACCACCAAATTCATGGCTCATGTTTGATGTAGAGTTGGTTGATGTTCGTTGATGATGTTGCTTTTGTGTTTTCCTTGTAAGTTTTTTGAGGTTCTTGCTTTCTGCAAAAATTAGAGGTTTGTTATCATGAGGATGTAAGATTACGAAAAAAAAATGGAACCATTGTTTCAATCTGGGAACTGGTTGAGCAAAAATTTTATTTGAAAATTATTGTGTTTGAATTATATATCAATTACTTTACTCATAAACTGAGTTATAAAAATTATTATTTTGCGCAATATTTTCCAATTATACAATGTGCAATCAAAGTGCTCGTTGATATGTGCTCACTTGGATTACGTGTAATTGTGTAGCATCTTCGTTGAAATTTTTACATATAAATGTTACTTGGTTTATACTTGTGAATCATTTTTTTTTTTTATGGAAAACTTGTGAATCAATTGAAGACTAAGAAAATACTCCTGTATGTTTGAAGTTATGGGAACATGAAACATTGTATTGGGAATGTGAATTTTGAAAGTACGTTATAGGTCCCACATGTTTTGGCTTTTGGATGATGAAAACTAATACAACTTAGTTTTCACTAATCTAAACACCATCTAAGATCCTTCAAAACCGAAGACAAAACACTAATGACTAACGTGACATTGAGATATTTCAAATATTGAAGTCCGAGTGTAACAAAAAGGCCCACATGGGGGACCATCTACAAGGGGAAGCAAAAGGAGTCAATGAAAAATTTTCCATTAACAATAGACATATTCCTTATTAGTTATTATACACTCACCGTCCACACAATACCACATGAACCAATTTATGTGCAAATTGCAATATTAGTAATATATTAAAGTGTGCAATAGTAGTAATGTTGTGTAGTAGTAATACAAAGTGTGCAATGGCAATAATGCTGAGTGTATTAAGATTTTCCGTTATGTAGCTCTTACTCTAATAATGCTGAGTGTATTAAGATTTTCCATGCAGTAATGGCAGTAATGCTGCATGGCCGTCTTCTTACCATTGGGCCCCGTCTTACCAATGTGCGATGTAAATGTGACAGTTCTTTTGTCACATATGAGCCCTTCTTACCATCCTAACATTCATTTCTCTACTTCTCAATTACATCTACTTCTACCAAATCCACGTAGTTAAATCTTTCTAGAACATCCCAGAGAGACATCATTATTCTTTTGTAGAATAACATAAATCCTAAGACAAACTTTTCGAGTCCTAGCACTTAAGGAAAAAGTTTTTAGTGAAAGGCCTTATATGCCCCTTATAATATTGCTTCAAAAACAGAAAATTCACTTAAAGACTCTTAGACTTTAGAGCCTATAAACATGCGACAAAGGAACCCTTTTATACATTTCATCTTCTAGATAACTACGACCAGGGCTTTCAAGTTGTCTGAAATCAAGGTACCAACACTATACAAACTCTCTTAAACTGAGATGGTTGTTGACAAATATATATATGCATCTTAGCATCCTCACCAATCAAACAACATAAATTGATATCTAAAAACATGCAGTGCAACTCACATAAACAAGGGTAGTGCAACTCACGAAATTCAATCTCCCTTTCAATCAAAAATAAAATTCAAATAAATTGCAGCATTTTCCAAAAAATTCAGTTATCAAATTATACAAATCAAAGTCATTCCAATGACCGAAAAATATCTTGTAGTGTAGTTTTTCTAGCATTTTCTATTTTTTTTTAACGTTGTTCATTTTCCATTGAAAGCACTAGATTTGATGCCAACTTGTATCGAATACGTTTCGACCAACTCTCCTGAAAAAAGTAGACATTGTTGATGAATAAAAGGCTTAAGCAAATTATGCGAAAACTGTAAAATATACTTCCAATAAATATATTACCATCAAGGTTAGATTCTGTTTGATAATTTTTGTATGTATGTGCTTAATAACATACATGCCGCAATCATACCTAAAATATGAAAACAGTTAAAATATAAAAAACCTAAAGATTCACGCAATAGTTATCCATATGTGCAAATCTACAATTTAGTACGTACCCATTATCTTGTATAGGATTCAACGGGGGTGATTTCAATGGAAATTTGGTAATACTATTAGTATAGTTGTCTTTCTTTAGATAACTCAATAACTTATCGAGGCCTTTTACCTATCGCAAAGTGAGATTATAAGCAATTATTACGTACAAAACTTAAGTAAACCACATATCAAAATTATTATTGAAAAAAATAGAAAAAGAGACAGTACCACTGTTTGCACATTTTTTATTCGAATGTCTTGCCTAGTTGTGCTTGGCAAAGAGTCCAATATATGTATACATTTTTTTCTTGAACTAAAGTCAATGACACATAAGTACCAGTGACTATTATTGTCATTCATAGGGATATAAATCTACAAGTACAAACAAGCAATATATTAGCATGTGTTAATTTAAAATACACAAGTGTGTTGAGTAAATTTACCTGTTCACAACACATCAATCTTGACATATACTTGTCATCGTCCCTATATGTCCTTTTAAACCATTCCAGTGTGGGATTTCCATCTTCTTCAATCATTTTTTGCTACAAACATATATATATATATATATATATATATAGAAATAACTAAGGAATGAAATACTATAAGCACAACCCGAAACATATATAAAAAATGAAAAGTAATATGTTAATTAAATACTATATGCACAACCAAAAATAATTAAGCAAACTTACCGAGAAATGTGTTGGCAAATGCCACGCATATAGTGCTCCATACTTTTTCTCTTCCAAAGTCATCATGCAAATGGTCAAGTTAATAATCTAGCATAAAATATTATTGTTACAATTAGTGAATAAATAAACAAAATTAATATTATATTTTCCTATTTTAATTTCATAAACTAACCTGACTGCTTATCCATTGGTTAGGGAGCAATGAAAAAAAAGCCGCACGATCACCATACTCATATTTCATGCTAGAAAGAACTTCACTGAACATTATTCATTAACATAATATTTAGTTAGATCTTATTCAAAAAATGCATTAATATTAATTTCTATATATAAACAAAAATGACAAACCTCCCATCTAGATCCTTATTGAAAATATAATTGCATATGATCTTCTCCAATTCAGTAAATGGTGCGAACTCATTGATACTCTCCTCATCAACCAGTCCAAATTCCTAAAACAATATAATATATAATAATTAACATAGGAAAATATGTTGTATTCACACCCTAATTTATTAACGTACACATTAAAGGATTCACCTGGGATGTATCTTTGATTTTTTTCATCTTTTTCAAATTTGGAACTACAGCTTGGGAGGTGACAATTGGGCTACGTTTTAGAGATTTGGTGACTTTACTCTTGGCAGAATGTGTAACACATGATGCAATAATTCTATTGTTATGTGAGAAAGTTAATTGTAGCATATCCACATCCTGCACAATATATAACAAATGAACAAAATTAAAAAATTGTGTAGCTAATAGAAATTCTAAACTATTTTAAAATAATTAACTAGCAATTATTGTATTGCTTACCACATTACGAGATAGGACTGTTTTGCTACCAGGTTTTTGTATGGATTTGCTTAGCCCAACCATGTGAACATTGCGGTCATTCTCTATTGTGTCTTGTATTGGAGATGGTGACACCGTCTTAAATTCTCTTTTAATGGGTACTGTATCATCTTGGTGCATTTTGTCTTGAACTGGAGATGTAGACTTTTTCTTAGATTCTTTTTTAACATGAACTGTATCATCTTGGTCCATTTTGTCTTGGACTGGAGATGTAGACTCTTTCTTAGGCAGCACTTTTGTCTCATTTTTAAGCTCTTCTACAATATCATTTAGGTCCAAATCAATGGTATGTCCAGTATGTTCCCTTTTTGCTACATTCTTTAACTCCAAACAAATAGGTTTGGATGTATCATCTTGGTGCCTTTTGTCTTGAACTGGAAATGTAGACTTTTTTTTAGATTCTTTTTTAACATGAACTGTATCATCGTGGTCCATTTTTTCTTGGACTAGAGATGTAGACTCTTTTTTAGGCAGCACCTTTGTCTCATTTTTAAGGTCTTCTACGATATCATTTAGGTCTAAATCAATGATATGTTCAGTACATTCCCTTTTTGCTACATTCTTTAACTCCAAACAAATATCATTCTTAAATGTTTCCGTATTGTTTGCAAACACATTCTTTAACTCCAAAACAATCTCATTCTTAAATGTTTCCATATTGTTTGCAATGACATTCTTCAACTCCAAAACAATATCTTTCTTAAATGTTTCCATATTTTTTGCAAGGACATTCATGGTGTTATGCAAAACTAGCATATCATCTCGAATACTTGTTAATGATTGCTCAAATCTACGAGTTGCTTCATCAGAATCCTGTGGATTAATTTATAGGAACAATCATAAAAACATGTCCATTATCAAAAAATCATCAAAGTCATAAAATTTATTGAGTGGAAACAATACCATATTTGGCTTGTGTTCATCCCTACATGGCATAGCATGAGATTGATTAATATATTGCTTTTCCAATGGAATATTGGCAGTCTCATATCCACCCTCCATTTGTGTTACTACTAACTATAATAAACATAAAATAAATAATGTCAACTACATACGGTAAAAATTCAAATAAGCACTAGATTTAATAGAATAATAAGTATTCAAACATTATAAAAAATCAATTGTTACCTTAGGACTATCAAAACCTCCAATTGAATGTAATTTCAGCATCCTTTGCTTAACTTCCTCTTTTCCCCCAAAAACAAATACGTGGTCGATGTCGTTTGGAAACATGTTCAACGTCAATTTCAACATTAACGTGTTCAAAATAAAACAACTGCAAATGTATAAAATGTTATAAATTTATAATCAAGATTCATAGAAATTTAAGAAATAAAATTGTATTCTTGAATGTAACTATTTACTACATATTACCATTAATAACAACACGCAACCATCAACTGCTATAAGATTATTGTCTTTATGTTTGCGTACACCTTGAATGAGAAAATCTAGCACGAACTTCGCCCAATTCAAGTTTCTAATCTCTTCAACATTACGGCAAATTAAAACAAAAGACCGTTTCATATAAGATTTTGTAGTGGGACATAATAAAATACCCACTATAAACAACAAAAAATAACTCACAAATTCATTTCCAGATGTTTCCATCTTATTCAACTCATCCTCTAAGAGCTTAATTGGTATATCCCCTTCCACATTTAATCCATATTGTTGGCACATATGATTTATCTCTTCTGCGCTCCCAACAATAGATATATCAACCCCATTTGATTTTATTCCTAAAATATATTCTACATCTTCAATGGAAATCGGTAACCTCTTACCACAAATATCCAATGCACATGAATTTTGGTCAAAATGATCAATTAACCATTTGCATAAGTCTCTATCCAAATTTATAAACTTTAAATCCAACAAACTACCAAACCCTAACTCTTGAATGACAGATTTTTGTCTTAGATTCAATTTGTGAATCATCGAACGAACGCGACCAAGGGTACACCGAGTATCTAATGAAACCTGCATTATAAAATGAATAAAAAGGGTTTTATAACGAAATTTAATACATAGTGATGCATTCTAAAAGTTTCGTAGGTAAATACTTACTTTACGTGGTTTGCAAGGAATATTATGTTTTAAATTTGCATAATTTTCACAATTCTCACGTGCTTCCCTCCTATACTCTAATTTAGAGTCGTCATCAAGATTATTCCACTTTTTTGTAATCTCATCCTTAACCTGTAATTTTAGATTTTCATACTCAAGTATGATGTCCATGAATATGTGAACTAAAAAATAATAATAACCTAAAAAAATATAAGTATTATTCAACTTACAGCTTTGCTTATCTTGACAATGCCTTAAGCTTTCATCATTTCTACTTGCTTTTTACTAAAAATCCAAATTGAACAAAACTCACTTTCTTGAATATAACATTAGGATAAATAAAACAAGTGAATATATACTAAATTGCGTGAATCTTACTAATAAATTATAAATGCTCCAAGTGGTCTTTTCGGGGGCCTAACTTGGGGAGCATCTTGCTCTTCAATGTTCTTCGCTCTCCCCATACTCCTATCGCAATATAACATGAAAAAAAAAAAAAAACAAGGTAAGCAATAACATGCATTAAAAAGTAAATACATTTCACGGTTGAATTTTGAAACTAGACAGAAGGTGAATTTTGAAACTAAACATAAAATAAATTTGTGTGATGTGGACACAAGATATAAGGAGTCTACTATCAATTGGGCCTAAAGACCTAAGCCCAATCTCTTAATTAGTAATTTTCTTTTCCTATATGGATCAGGAGTTAAAGTTCTTTTCTTGTAAGCAATGTTTTGGAACTCTATTAAGAAGCCCTGGGTTCAATTTTATAAGACAAAGTTTAATTGATAATAAAGTTTTCACTAGTGTTATTTCAATTGCTTGGTGCCAACCCTAGCCAACCCTAGGTGTTGACTCCTAGCATTTTCTTTCACTTGGTTTTGAATCCAAGCAAGCCAAGGTGCTAAATCCTAGGTCCCATCCTTTATTTTCTTATTCTTTAATTTATTGTTGCAAATTTTTCGTTTGTCTTTCATCACTGTGTACTTTATAAAAGAACATTAGGTACTCATGTTCATAGTGGAGGAAAAAAAGTCCAACTGGTTTCAAGATACAAAGAGGAAAAGTGATTAGGAGCTCAAAAAATAGAGTCCCAAAAGATTATCAGGATTTTTTTTTTCTTTAAGTAAGTTTTTATTCACATAAAAAAGAGCAAAGATGAAACACCATCAAATACATGGGTTGTGAACTGAAGGTGCATCTAAATCCAGCAAACTAGAGACAGAATGACCACTTGTGGGAGCCATCCAATCATACAAAGTATGTAGAAAAATCAACTTCACAGCCAACATTAATCATTCAAGGACTTCAAATGTCCAGTTATTTTGTTCCTTCCAAATAATCCACATGACACAAGGATTGCATTCCAAATATCACCATTTTTCTGCTTAGAAAACTGCCCCTTCCAACATGCCAACAAATCTACACCCTCTTTGGCATAACCCACTGCACCCCAAAGAGGCATAAAATGAAAGACTACGGATCTCTATCCATAGAACAATTTAACAATAAGTGATCATAGATTCCCTAGCTTGCTTACACATACAACAACAATCCACTATGATAACATAAGCATGCCTGGCACAAGAACTAGGTTATGGATGAATTCCTTTTATACCAAAAAAAAAATGGAGATAATAAGTGAAAAAATTAAAATAATACTTCTTTAATTAGAAGAGTAACTAAGGAAATGCAGTGAAGTCAATCAAGAAGTGTTTCTGAATAAAACCATATTCTCAAAAATTTGACAACTCCTAATTTTACTCCCCACAAACTTTTTTCGAATCTAATTGTAGCTATAAACTAGTTGATGTTCACTACAATGCACTTGTTTTAGCCAAAGCATCAACCTATGCAAAACCTGCTAAATCATCACAATCTATTCAATATTCAACACCCCTAGGCCTTGGCTTAGTAGTAGCTTTTTCATCAAGTAGAGGAAAAAGCGTTGAAATGATTTTTCAACTTTAAAAAATTTTAAATTTTAAATTTGAAAAAAAAAAGGTAATAAAATGATATTTAACAGCTGATAGTGTAGTTTTAAAATAATATAAAAAAATTAAATTAAAAAAAAAAAAGCATCAACAAATATCCAAATAAGCAGGGCCAAGGAATGAGAAAGTTGAGCAAGGAATCAAACAGAGGTGGCATCAATAACAAATTCATCCCATTTTTGTTTGATCTTCTTGAATTGGCTTAGAGAATGACTCCCATGTACTCCCTCTTTCAATAATGTAAGTTTGAGTTGCCAAATGCTCTTATTTGAAAGAAAATAATTGATGCAGAACAGAGGGCTTTGATATTAAAATTTATAAAAGACAGAAGAATTCTCAAGGGGCTATGCAGAGCCACACTGCTAGAAAGTAGAAAGTAGAAACTAATGCTAAAAGAGGGACACAATTTTGATATAGGAGATGATCTAATTCGGAAGGCTGTTTTTATTACAACTTCAATTTATGGTGAACATCATCCAGATAAAATATCTGCTCCTGAAACTCTGAGCAAACTCACCAGGCTTCTTTCAAATTCTAAATTTTAGAGAAACCAACTCTAAAATAGGAAACCAACTCAAAAAAAAATAGCACAAACCAACACTGAAATTGGTGTTCTTACTGCCAAGGTGGTCGGAAAAAAAAAAAAAAAAAAAAAATCTCCTAAGTCCGTAGGTTCATAGTATCGTGTCCTCCCCACACTACCAACCAAATCTAATCTTATCCCAACTTATGGATAAGGGTTCCCACGTCTCACATTCCAAACTCAAAGTATAAATTTTTTTTTTTTCTTTTTTTTGAGAAACCAGTCTGTGAGACAGACCGATGCTTTTATTATTAAAACATAAGAAAACTAATCAAACAGAGCAAGGGGGATAATGTCCCTAGGTAAGTCTTCAACCCAAACCTGAAATTCTAATTCTAGCCCAACCCGGGATTTCTTTGCCAAAGCATCGGTAACCTAATTACAATTTCGTTTCACATGGCATTAGTGATCCAGGCAATCAATGGTGGACTGACAAGCCGTGTAAAGATTAATTTGTCAAATATATAAGAACCGAAACTTAAACAAAACAATAATATCATAAACCCACAAAGTTTAGAGAAATAATATAAACCCATATCAGCGTTAATCATATGTAAAGAGAGAACCTGAATATTGTGGGTGGCACCGCCGATTTAGAATGGAAGAGAAGAAGCACCGCTAAGTCGTCCGGGAAGAGATGAAGCGCCGCCAAGTTGGATTGGATATGAGTGCACCGCTGATTTGAATATGGAATGGAAGAGAATAAGCTAGAGAGCGGCGTCGACAAGTGGATTGGATGAGAAGAAGCGCCTTCGATTTGAGGTTGTGGGTGCGCCAGGCTCTGAGTGTTTCGCCGGGCTCTGAGGGTTTTGTGGGTTGCGCCGCAGATGTGGTATCAATGATTTGAGGGTTTTGTTTAGAGAGAAAAACAGAGCAAACGATTTGAGAAACAGAGCAAACGATTTAAGGGTTTTGAGGCAAACAGAGCAATGGGTAGAGACGCAAACGTGAGACAGGAGAAAGGCTGAAAAGGCTGATGAATGTTTTAATTTTTTTTGTTTATATTTAACCTGTTTAACCAGTAACCTAAAACCTTTAAAATTATATCAACGGACAAGATCAAAACCATAAGACATTAACGGCTCAGATATAGGTGGGTATCGTACCCTCCTTTTTTTGGGGGGTACGGTAGAATGACCCTTATTTATAATTACAAAAAATATTAATGATTTTTCGTACAAATCAAAAATAGAAAGTGATTTCTGACTCATTTTTAGGATTGCAACTAAATATTGGAAAACAAGTAAGTTTTCCACACAAAATTAAAACATTTTTTGAGAAAAAAAATGTGATATGTCGAAATAAATAAAGCATATATGTGGAACCTAAAATTAAGATTTTTAAGACCTAACAAATTTGGCTATCCAACTCTAGCTCATAAAGCTTGGCTGTTTAAATTTGCCTCTGCATCCACCCAATGGTCCTCTCCCCCAAAAGGCTGGGTTAAATTCAACTTTGACACTTATATTACCCAAATAGCTCATACCTCTCCACAATTGTCCATGACTCTAATGGCCAAATTCTCTCAATTTGCATTGCTAAGGAATTGCCTCACTCAATTGGGCTGAAGCCAAAGTTGCCATTGGGCGTTTTATAAAGAAGTTGATGAGTCGATTCCTTGAGATGTTCCACCTTCTTTGGGGCTTAGGCCTCTCCCCTTTTAATAATACTGTTGTGTAGTTTCATGTATATGCATGGATACAATTAAAAACAATTACAATTATATGATTCAAATTACGCATTTTCTTAGAAGATGTTCAAATTATACATGGTATTAGTTTACACTTTTTAAAAACCATATATTTTCTAAAAATATGTAATGGTTTCTCATTATATGTATATATAATTTAGAATTTAATTGTTTTTAGATTTTTCGATTTTTGTACCCAATAATTCATTTGTTACAAAAATTAAAAATTTAAATAGACATGTAGCAGAAAATTGGACTCCAATTGAAATCTAATTTAGAATCTAATTTGATTTTGACTCTTCAATTTTTACAATCAATAATTCACTTGGCACAAAATTAAAAATTAAATGGGATACGTGGCATAAAAATTGAAAATTAAATTAAAATATAATTAAATTTTCTCTAAGTTTTGGCTATATATATATATAATATAGATTATCTAGAATTATCCCAAAAAAAAAAAACAGTAATTCTTCAATTAGGCACTAACTCCTCTTTTATCTATAACTTATAATATATATAAAATCAAAGAATTTGGCTTTTTGTTAATCTTGTAATATAATGACATTTAATTTTAAAGAAATGCTATATCTAAAATATTTTAATAATAAATTATAAGTGGCAAGTTGTTACTCTCTATTACTAATAGACAAAAAAGTAATTTTAAAGATGGGTTCAAATTAAAATTAATAAAAATTTACTACTTTAGATTTTTTGTGAAAATATTATGAATGTAATACTTCCCTAAATTTTAAGGTCTTACAATTTTAGACTTCACTATTTTAATATATATATTTTTAGTTGAATTTAAATTCTATAGAGATTCTCTATAGCATTTCACATAATTACACTCTTCATTGGAATATTGTCAAATTATTTTTCTAAAGCAGATAATTTCATAATATAAAAACACATTTATAATAAATACTTATTAATGGCTATCTTAATCATCAAAGTTTATAATAAGAAGAAAAAAAGAAAAAGTGCTAGTTGAACCTTTTTTTTTTTTTTTTTTTTTTTGAGAAACATGTGCAAGTTGAACTTAATGCACGAATTTCAATGTCATTTAATAAATGCTAAACATGCTCCCTCCTTTTCAAATGTCTAAAGAAACATTTTATTTTATACAAACATTTATTTTATCCTAGTACCAACCAATTGTCGGTGTGTAAAATAAATTCCAATACGTAACTTTTTTTTTTTTTTTTTTGGTTTAATAATACGTAACTGATTAACATATATTGTTGTTATTGCGGGTGATTATTAAAAATAAATACAGTAAAATATTTGTCCTATGCTGGAACTTCTGCCATCCACAAATGGAACTGGGGAATCCCAAAAAAACACCCAGCATTTGGACTTTGGAGATGGACTGACAGAAACAGAGTGAGAGATGGGGATTAGATCCTCTTTGTTGGGTCTTCTCCCATTTGCAGCCATGGTGATGATTGAGTGCCTGGATGTGGGTTTGACCACACTCAGCAAAGCAGCCATGTCCAGAGGGATGAGCAACTATGTCTTTGTTGTCTACTCAAACGCTCTTGCCACTCTCATCCTCTTTCCCTCTTCTTTTATCATCAACAGGTCATCATCTCCTTGTTCATTACTCAGTAACAAAGCCTCTGACTTTCTTTCTTTCTATCTTTCATTGACACTAAAGTTAAGTTTTTTCCTTTTGTTTTCAGGAACAGCAGGCCTCCGCTGACAATCTCTCTCCTCTGTAAATTCTTCCTTCTTAGCTTTGCTGGGTATGTAATTTACTTTATAAGAGCTCCACTTGATGAATTAAGAACTGGGTTTGATTGGTTTTTTTCAGTTTAAGGAGAATCTGTTACCTCTTTTGGGTTTTGCAGGATAACAGTAATGCAGAATTGTGTATTCATTGGCGTAAGCTACAGCTCTCCTACACTTGCATCTGCTATTGGAAATTCAGTCCCAGCATTCACTTTCTTGTTTGCTGTCATCTGCAGGTTCTTTTCTTCTCCTTATTGTTTTATTCACTGTAGTAGAGAAAGAGGAAACTGGAAAGTGCTTGCCCTTCAAGAAATTAAGGGCTAAAGGCATAATATAAGAAGACTTTATGATAAACCATCTGATCACAATAGCGAAATTTATGACTTGGCTCTAACAACATCAGAAACTGAAAGATTTGAATGAATATACTGAATGAGTTACATAGTTGAGATAAGATTTCCAGTTTTACTAAATCTGAGGGACTCTTATGGTGAAGGGTCTTTCTTATGGGAATTAAAGGGCTTACAAGTTAAGTTACAACTTAAGAATTTTTGTGTGTAATTTATTGTGTGTTTGTTTGTTTTTGAATGATAATTAAGGCTTGAAAAGGTCGATTTGAGAAGCTCAAGAAGCCAGATCAAGATCTTGGGCACCCTGGTATCAATCTCAGGAGCATTGATTATTATCTTTTACAAGGGTCCGCGAATTGGCGCTACGCCAATTCAAGTCTCTAATAACTCTCATCGGTCGCAACAATTTCCATCCACTATGCTTGCAACAACAAATAATTGGATCATTGGAGGTTTTTTCCTTGCGACTGCTTCTTTGTCTCTTTCAGTGTGGACTACTGCTCAGGTAATATCTCCAATAAAAAGAACACTTTGGAGCTATACTTCTCTTTTTTCATTCATAATCTGTGTGTAACTGGAACTGATTTTAATTCCGAGTACTAAATTTGAAGGCAGCAATTCTAAAAGGTTACCCTTCAGAGATGACCATAGTCTCCTTCTATAGCTTCTTTGGGACAATCCAATGTGCAATGGTTTCTTTAATTGCAGAAAGAGATCCAAATAAGTGGAAATTAAGCCCTGGTATTGAGCTGGTCTCCATCGTCTATTCAGTAAGCACTTAGGAAACTGTAATGATCTTTAGAGATTGTCTCTGCATGGCACCCTGTTTACTAGAACATCTTATTTAGCAGTTTTTCATTTTGTGTAGGCTGTTTTTGGAAGTGTGGTGACATTTAGTGTAGTAACGTGGTGCATACATAAGAAAGGGCCTTTGTTTGTCACCATGTTCAAGCCCTTGAGTATCGCTATTGCTGCTTTTATGGGTGTCATCTTCCTTGGCGACACACTCCATATTGGAAGGTAATGTTTTCTCTTTCTGGTCATGATCCATTATGTTTTGTTGTGCTGCCAATATTACCAATTGAGTATGCTACTTATCTAGCCTAATTAAGCAAGTTTAAATGTAAATTGTGCTGTATCAATTAGCGTGCATACTGCATCTTGTCCTGTTGTGTAGTTGGATACCACATGGAAAACCAAAAACAAGAAGGATATTATCACTGCCTTTTGTCTTTCATTTCTGCAAAACATGCTTCTAAGCTAAATGGGAAAGAAAATCATTTTATAGAAGTGCATTTCACAGCTTGTTGGGTAGAATAGCTGTATGAAATATTAATACATGGATGTTGTGGTGCAAGAGCAAAATGCTAAGAACACCCTTAAAAGTACTCAATACTAATCAAGTTTGTTAGTCTGTTGCAGTGTAATCGGAGCAGCTGTCATTGTTGCAGGATTTTATGCAGTGTTATGGGCACAATCCAAAGAAGAGGAAAAGGGTAAATTCCATGAAGTTGATAGGCTACAGTCACCCTCCCAGCAGACCCCTCTCTTGGAGAGCCAGACACATGAATAATAAATAGTTGAACTTATTATATGGTGAACATATTCAAGAATCAAAGGGAATGCAGATGTAATTATATAATACTAGGCTTTCACCTCACATTTATATCAATATATATCTAAAAGTTAAAGCGTAGTATTTATTGTTGTTATGCTTTAGTTGAGCCACATCACTGGAGCCACATTAGCGTCCATGTTATTATCTTTTTTTCATTCCAATTTTTCTATAATTGTTTTTAACATTTATTTTTTTAATATTTACATTTCTCCAACCTTTCTCTCTCCCTTACCTTTTCATTTCCTCACTACTTCTCCAACTTTTTTCTCTTCCTTAGCTTTTCATCTCCCCACTATCCTCTACATTAATATAATTTTTCCTCTTTTTCTTCATCTTCCTTTATTTTTGTCTTTTCTTATTCACATTCTATTACTATAAATTTGTCATTATCTCTTCCATTTTATACATAGTTTTTCCTCACAAAAAAAAAAAAAAATGGTTCTCTCTGTCTCTCTCAATATTTTTTGTGGATTTTTTAAAAATTTTTCTTGCAACTCTGCTTTAGGTTGATAATTTTTTATATTCTTCAAAACTCTACTTTGGATTAATGCAATTTAGTTTTGTTTTTTAAATTGTTGTTGTTGGTTTTTTTTTTTTTTTTTTTTTTTTTGTTCTCTTTAATTGTTAAATATTATCTTATTGCGTTTTAAAGAATTAAATATAACATATAAAAATATAATATTATTTTATTATATAGCATGATTTGAATAACTTGGTATTTATTTTATTATATAGCATGATTTTTTATAGTGCTCAATTTAGATGTTAAACTATGAAACTTTACTAATTTTTGTTTATTTTTTAATCTTTTGTGGTGGACAAAGTACTCTTAATAGTTGTATTAGAAGTATTCTATAATGTCATTTATTTAGAAAAAAACAAAGGTTAGCCAAACGAAAATAATCGGATGAATAACAAATTTTAGCTTTTGCAATTTTAATTTTATTATTATTATTATTTTATAACAATGCATATATAAAAATTTAATTCTTAGATTTTGCTAATAATTGTTTATTTTATAATATATTTTGGGTAGACGAAATTACAATTTCTGCAAAGAAAATAACCTTAATAGATTATTAACAACGAATTGTTTTCCTAATTGGTTCAATTAATAATTGTTAAGTTTTATTAATTTTTTTAGTTACGTTTTTCAATGTTTTGGATTGTAGACAGAAAAAATAAGGTTTGAGAAAATTTGTTTAAAACTAAAAAAATAATTTCCAAATTTTATATTCTTTTTAAGGGGTAATTACAGGAAACTCACCTATGATTTGGCTTGAATTCACATTGCCTACCTGTGATTTGAAAAGTGTCACTTTGTCTAATTAAGGTTCACTCTGTTAAGGCTTTGTAACCTAACTCTGTTGAAAATAGAGGTAAATATGTATTTTTGCTCACATTTTATGTCTCTCCTCCTAAAACATAAAAAAACTAAAAAAAATAAGTGAAAAGAAGATCAAACACAAAGAGACAGAGACAGAGAGTAACGTCTAAAATTGATATGAAAATGAAATTGCATGATAGTTTTTAAAACCACGACTGGGTTTTAGTTGATCTGATTGAGATGGCAAGTGTAAATGCAAGGTTGAGTTGCTAAGGCATTACCAAATTTTGTTTTACCAATAGCACTTTTAGATATTCTTTTCTCTTATTTTTTTAGTTTTTCTATGTTTTAAGTTTTTCTATGTTTTGGAATGAGGGAGACATAAAAAGCGAGCAAAAATACATATTTATTCATGTTTTTAATAAAGGTAGGTTATGGAACCTTAGCAGAGTGAACCTCAGCTAGGTAAAGTAATACTTTTCAAACCATGAGTAGGGAATATGAATTTGGGCCAAACCACAGGTGAGTTTAGTGCAATTACCCCCCTTTTTAATGATTCACAAAATGTTATAAATAAATTTTATTAAAAAATAAATAGTTTTGTTAACTTGCCTTTTGAATTTCTAAAAAATCTGAAAAAATTTGTATTATTTTTATTTAGATACGACAAAATTTATATTTATGATTTATGATTGTTCCTATATTACATTTATGATTGTTCCTATAATAAATAAAAATATGATAACGAAATACATTACTCATTATTAAATTAATTTAAATTGTAAATTTTTTTTTAATAAAATCACCATAAAAATAATTATTACGCGCAATATGCAGGTTCGCGGCTAGTTTTTGCTTAGAGCATTTGCAGCAGTGTAGCTATATTGTTATATTTTAGCTACACTGTTGCTAAAATGATGCTCCAGCAGGGGAGCTAAATCTAAAAATTTTAGCTCCACTGCTACAGTGCACATCTAAAAATAGATGTGCACTGTTCATGAGGAGCAAAAAAAAAAAAAAAAAAAAATATATATATATATATATATTTTTTAATCACCCGGTGGATTAAAATAATGCCTCTCATTTACTCTCTCTCTCTCTCTCTCTCTCTCTCATCTTTGAACATCACTCACTCTCCCACTCCGGTCTCTCACTCTCTCACTCCGGCCTCTCACTCCCTCACTTCGGCCGACCTCTCACTCTCTCACTCTCTCAACTCCGATCACCCAAGTCGCCGCTCTGTCACTCCGATCTCTCACTCTCTCAACTCTGATCACCCAAGCCATCGATCCACCCCTTCTGTCGACCCAGCTCACCGACGTGATCGGTGCTTGCTCGTCGTGGGTTTTTTTTTTTTCTTCTTCTTCTTCTGCTGTGGACTGGTGGTGGTGGTGTTGGTGGTGGTTGTGGCCGTGGCTGAGGAAAAAGATTGGAGATTTGGGTTTTTTTTTTTTTTTAGTTGTGGACTGTTGGTGGTGGTTGTGGTTGTGGAAAAAGATTAGAGATTTGGTTTTTTTATTTTTTTATTTTTTTATTCCTGCTGTGGACCGATGGTGGTGGTGGTGGTTGTGGCTGTGGCTGATGGTAGAGGTGTTTGTGGTTGGTTTTTTTGGATAGTGGGATATATTATTTTATTGTAATGGTTATATTATTTTATTGTGATGTTTATATTATTTTATTGTGTTGAAAGCTAAAATAGATCCACTACTGCAGCATGTGTGTAGGTAAAATAGATAAAGTCAGTTTTGGTGGTGCTAAATAGCTAAAATTATAGATCCATTGATGTGGACGCTGTTACAATTTAAACAGAAACCAGTACTTGTCAGGCATGGTGAGTTGAGCCCATTGTTTAGGAATAATACTTAACAAATAGAAGGGCCTGTTTGGTAGCCCATTTCAAGCAATTTTTTGAGCATTTTAAATGCACTTACACACATTCCACATACTTTTTCACCCACATGTATATCAAAAACACTCAAACGACATTATTCAAACTCTTCTACCAAACTCCCCAAACTTTTTTAACCTTGTATCGATATTAAAACCAAAAACAGAAAAGAAAATCAATTTTTTCTCCTGAATGAAAAATCAATCACATATGCAATATGAATATACGATTGTCTAAACAGATTTAGCCCACTAAACCAATTTTTTTTTTTCCTAAATTCAAATGCTACAACCGCAATGTGAACAAATAACAACTGGAAACAAACTCATTAAAGTCATATACAACCAACAGATAAGCCAATCTAACCCTATAAGATCCTAAAGATAGAAAGCTCATAAACTTTGTGGATACATTCCTATATTCAATTATTCAAGCATGTTAGTACATAATGTGAACTATGTGTATGCAGCTCTGTCCTCATCTCCTTTGCTCTCATCTTTCAAACGACAAGCCCGTTCTCTCTCCCTCTTCCCAAATCTGACGAGCCTCTTCTCTAATCAGCTTCTTTAAGTTCCTTTCCCTTTCTTTTGCGCTAGTCCTTGTGGCACGCAGCTGATCCACAATTGTTGCCAATTCAGGTCCCATCTCTACCATTTTCTCCTCAATCTTCTTCCATTCTTCGACGTCAAACCTTGCCCTTGACAAACGGATGCACCAAACAATCTTCAATCTGTTCCTCAACAGAAACTTGATAAAGCCAAATATACGAAATTGGAGAGGTGGGAAATCATAATATCTGAAAAGCAACAATAGCCTCCATTGCATCCAATCAACACCCCAGTCATCACCTTCAGCCAGTATCTTAAACACATCATTCGCAATCTTAAAGCTTTCTGCCAGTTCAGTATGCACAAATGCTTCAAAGATCTTGTCTTGAAGCCAATGAGAACCAATGCTTAGAGCAGCAAGGCTCATAGTCTCATATTTTGGTTCCATTTGCATGATAGTCCCAGAAAAACCATAATTGGATTCCACTTTCACCGCATCATTATCCTCCATAATCATATCAACATCATCAAGATTGCTCTCCTTATCCTCCTCAATCTTAAGTACAGCCTTTATCTCATCAGCCAATATCTCAACATCGTTACCAACCCCAAAGTTCTTGGGGTCAATCTTTCCCCATAGATATTTGGGCTCACCACCCAGATGTGCCATCTTGATCTTCCAAAACAATCTCACAAGTCAACAAACACTACGAGCAAAGTTTCGTTTCTTTCTCCCTAATTCCCTCTATTCTAATTTGAACGCTTATTTATATTAGGCCTAGGTCGGTTTGGTTCCGTTGGATACTAAAGGTGGATTTCCTTTTTCTGTTCGGAAAAGGAATTTATATAAATTTTTTTTTTTTTTTTTTTTTTTTAATAACAAAAGGGATTACTTTATTTTTAAGAGTTAAAAAAAATGAACGGACCAAATTATTTAGAGTACCCAAAAGATTTAATTTTTTTTTTTTAAAGGAGAAAAGAAAAGAGAATGATTTTTTTTTTTTTGGGGTTTGGTTTCATTTGATTAATAAAACATAAATTCAATTTAGTTATCTAATTACAATTAACTCAGATAGTAAAGTCTCTTGTAGTTGAATAAGAGATTTAGGGTCCAAATCTCATTTAAACTAAAAATCAATTATTTTCTTAGCCTGCTACGAGTGGATGCAATAGATTTAAATTCTATTGTGTCTATAAATTTTTTTTTACCATTAGTGAAACATGCAAAATTTTTTATTTAGTTTCTCGTAATAATTACAATTTATTATCAAACTAAGACGTCAATTAGTCAATTAAACAATTTTAAAGTCAATAACATGTTGATAAGACATAAATGTATAAATGGAACACTAATAGAGAATTAAAGAGACAACGAGAGAAGAAGAAATGTTATTTTTGTCTTTTATCCTTACACTAGTTGCAGATCCCACGTGTTGCGACTGATATTATTTTTAGGTGGTCTCATTATTATTATTATTATTATTTTGTAGTTTGGACTAATTTAATAAATAGTAATGTATTCATAATCATCTATTCATTTATTATTGGGACAAGCACAAATGTAGTATATATAATTTTTCTCATACCAAAATGAAAACAATACAATATTTCTCAAGAATTCAAAAGGTGGCAAAAATACTAATTTTTTAATAAAAATTAATTATAACATTTTGTGTATCATTAATATTGTGGGGGCCGGCCCAAAAATGATGGGCTATTCCAAACTCAGGCCCGTCCGAGGAGCGTACTATCAGAGGAAGAGCCTCGTATGCAGCATTACCCAATCCCAGTAGCTCCAAGGAAACCCGTCCGAGAAGTAATTCGTCCTCGGACATCACGAAGCCCAGACGAGAAACTCTGCTCAGCCATTTCAGCTCACCTTCCCCAACATATAAAACGAATTAAATTCAAAATATCTCACGGAAGGCTACCACCACATTAATTGCGCCCCAACCACCCTCTTGGCCGCATTAATGAGGAAAAGACTCCTGAACAGTACCGCCTTGGCCTCTGCAACTCACAAAGGGTCTGATGAGGGCGTCTGATGTGACAGGTGCTCGAGTGGATGCTTGGATGATTAACAGGTGTAAGGCTGGGATGAAAAGAAGAAAAATATATAATGTAGTGAAGTCCCTCAAAGAAGGGACGGCAGAATTGTAAGAGGAACAAAAGAAATAAAATCAGACTTGAGGAATCCTTTTTTGCGTTCTTATTTCCTTTCTGCAAACAGTACACTACATGCATTAGACTTGCTAGTTTCACTGAGGCCAAGTTCTTTAACCCATTCTCTACAAGTATTTATTGTGGGTTGTACTTTGGGCCAAGGCCTGATCAACAGAAGTTGGGCCAGGAAAATCGTGCAACCACAATTGGCGCCGTCTGTGGGAAGAACTAGGGCATCAGCTAGTGCAACGGTCAAGCATGTCAGAACTAGACCCGCACCAAGAGGATCCTCACCAAGCTAACTCCCAACGGACACGACATGCCGAGTCCCAGAGGCAAAATAACCCAACTGGCCCAGGTGAAAGGGGGAATCGTGAAGGGAGTGTGCATACCACCCGGACGAGCCAGAGTCACACTCAGATAGGAAGTCACGTGTCTCAGAGGCGAAATAGTCACCAGGCCATGCAGCGAGAGATAGATGACCTAAAAAGGAAGTTACGACGTGCGCAGCGAAGACGATCTCCCTCTGACTCAGGCGAGTCTTCTAGTCCGGAAGACGTGAGTTACAGACGAAGGTCAAGGACCCCACCAAGCGAAACCTTTTCTTACGAAAAGGAACCACGCCTTGTACGAAAGTATGAGCGCCCGTCCAGCAAAGGCTCGGGGAGCGACGCCATGAAGAAGGCGTTGGATCAGGTTTCAAGATCACCCTTCACGAATAGAATCGAAGGGGCTAAGATGCCAAGACGCTTCAACCAACCGGCGTTCGCCATTTATCACGGCAAAGCAGACCCGGTGGAGCACGTGAGTCAGTTTAATCAAAAGATGGCAATTTACTCGCAAAACGAGGCCCTGATGTGCAAAATCTTCCCCTCTAGCTTGGGATCGATGGCAATGAGATGGTTCAACGGCCTGAAGACAAACTCCGTGGGCTCCTACAAGCAGCTCACTCAAGCTTTTTGCTCCCGTTTCATTACAAACACTAGAGTCCCTCGACCTCTCAGTTCGCTGCTGTCCTTGTCCATGCACGAAGGAGAAACCCTGAAAGCGTATTCGGATAGGTATTGGGAGGTGTATAACGATTTAGATGACAACCATGATAACATTGCTATCAGCACGTTCACAAGCGGCCTCCCCACTGGGCATGGCTTAAGGAAATCCCTCACCGGGAAACCAGCTACTGACGTCCAACAGCTGATGGATAGGATCGACAAGTACAAAAGAGTGGAGGAGGATCAGCTGCAAGGGAAGGGCAAGGAGAAGGTCGTCCCCTTTAAGGCAAATGATTTCAGAATGGAACGTCACAATCCTGGTCAGCCGAGGAGAGATTTTCCGCGACAGGCTGGGCAGAGCACCCCGCAAACAGTGAATGCCGTATTCAGAGAGCCAGTACAACAGGTACTGGAGAAAGTAAGGGATGAACCCTATTTCAGATGGCCGGGAAAGATGGCTGGAAACCCTGCCAACCGTAATCAGAACCTGTACTGCCAATATCATCAGGACCACGGGCATACTACTGAGGACTGCAGGAGTCTGTGGAATCATCTAGATCAATTGGTCCGAGAAGGAAGGTTACGTCACCTGCTGCACCCATCAAGCGGCCATCCCGGCCAAGCAGCACAAGAACCTCGAAGGGACGTGTCTTTAAGACCCCCCACCGGGACGATACATGTCATCCTCGCTGCACCAGGAAGAACTGGGCCGCCCATCCCCAGGGTATTAGCCGTGGATCATTTCCCCTACATGGGCAGGCAAAGAGAGCCCAAGAGGTTAAAAAAGGGAAGCTCTTTGATACTGGGATTCTCGGATAAGGATAAAGAAGGAACAATTCAACCTCACGATGATGCCTTGGTGGTCACCTTGCGGATTGGGGGTTTTGATGTTAAAAGGGTGTTAGTAGATTCGGGAAGTGCGGTGGAGATAATGTACCCCGACCTATACAAGGGGCTAAACTTGACGCCAGAAGATTTAACAGCTTATGATTCCCCCCTCCTCAGCTTTGAGGGGAAGCTTGTCACGCCGAAGGGGCTAATCCGACTGCCCGTACAGACTGGGGTGGAAGTGGTGGAGGTGAATTTTATCGTGGTCGACGCTTATTCACCCTACACTGTGATAGTTGCAAGGCCATGGATCCACAGCCTAGAGGCCGTGACCTCCACACTTCACCAAAAAGTAAAATACCCATCCCAAGGACGAGTAGAAGAGATCCGAGGAGATCAGGCCGTGGCCAGGAAGTGTGTGGTGGCCGCCATTTTACATCGGCCCTCGGTCGAGACCTCGGACTCAAAAAGCTTATAGCAACCAGCCTCCTCGGTGAAGCATAACGAGGGGCTGGCCGAGGAGATAAGGTGTGAAGGCCTAGATAAGATTGCTGTCAGCGATGACCCGGAGAAGTTCTTTCAGGTCGGCTCTGAATTGCCCTTTCAAGAAAAGGAGGAACTGGTCAGATTTCTCAGAGAAAACGTCGACGTATTCGCTTGGGACGCCTACGATGCCCCGGGATTCGATCCCAGCCTTATTTGTCACCACTTGAACGTCAACCCCTCTTCCACTCCGAGGAAGCAGCCACCCCGACGCCCTTCAAAGGAGCACGCTAGTGCCGTGAGAGACGAGGTGGCGAAATTAAAAAGGGCAGGGGCTATCAAAGAGGTCTTTTATCCCGAATGGTTGGCAAATACAGTGGTGGTAAGGAAGAAGACGGGGAAGTGGAGGGTCTGCGTAGACTTCACGGACCTGAACAAGGCGTGCCCCAAGGACCCATTCCCCCTACCCAAAATTGACCGATTGGTGGACGCAACCGTGGGGCACCCTCGAATGAGTTTCCTGGACGCCTTCCAGGGCTATCATCAGATACCCCTTGCGCTGGAGGACCAAGAGAAAACGGCTTTCATGACGCCCATCGGAAATTATCATTATAAGGTGATGCCTTTCGGGCTAAAGAACACGGGTTCGACATACCAAAGGATGATGACTCGGATGTTCGAGCCACAACTGGGCAAAATCATTGAGGTGTATATAGACGATATGGTCGTGAAGAGCAAAAGGGTGTCCGAACACGTGAAAGACCTTGGAACCATCTTCGCTATCTTGAGGGAGCACCGCTTGCGGCTAAATGCCTCCAAATGCTCATTCGGGGTCGGGTCTGGGAAATTCCTACGGTACATGGTCACCCATAGAGGAATAGAAGTAAGTCCTAACCAAATCAAAGCCATTAACAGTCTGCAGACTCCTCGGAACCCGAAGGAAGTGCAGAAGCTCACTGGCATGATTGCGGCATTAAGCCGGTTCATATCACGATCGGCGGATCGATGTCGACCTTTTTACCTCCTGATAAACAAGTGGAAAGAGTTTAAGTGGTCGGAGGATTGCGTTCAGGCTTTCCAGCAGCTTAAGGACTACTTGTCCCGACCACCCATCATGTCCAGTCCGGAGGCAGACGAGGTGCTGTTTGCCTACATCGCCGTAGCTCCCCACGCCGTAAGCCTGGTATTAATACGGGATGATAATGGGGTGCAGCGACCAGTGTACTATGTGAGCAAGTCACTACATGAAGCCGAGGTGCGATACCTACCCTTAGAGAAGGCAATTTTGGCGATAGTGCATGCAACCCGGAAGCTTCCTCATTACTTTCAGGCGCACACGGTCATCGTCCTGACTCAGCTTCCACTTCGAGCCGTGCTTCGAAGTGCTGACTACACAGGAAGGATCGCCATGTGGAGCGCTCTTCTGGGGGCTTTTGATATTAAATATATGCCCAGACCCTCCATCAAAGGACAGGTCCTCGCGGACTTGGTAGCAGAATTCGCTGAGCCCTCTATAGAAACGGTGACCGAGAAGAAAGACCTGTGCGGAAAACTGGTCGGCGCGATTTCGGCCGGGGAAACCATGCATTGGAAGGTCTACGTGGATGGTGCGGCCAACCAGAGAGGATCAGGAGTTGGGATAGTTTTAATATCGCCAGACGGCGCTGTCATTGAAAAGTCATTAAGACTCGGATTCTCGGCTACGAACAATGAAGCTGAATACGAGGCCTTACTTCAAGGAATGGCAATGGTTCAAAGGTTGGGTGGAAGAGTAATAGAAGCCTTCTCGGACTCCAGATTAGTGGTCGGACAAGTGATGGGAGATCTGGAAGCTCGAGATACTAGGATGCAAGAGTATCTGGGACAAGTCAAACGGCTACAGGAGAGCTTTAAAGCCTTCAGTTTAACGCACATCTCCAGGAGCGTAAACACTCATGCAGACTCGCTGGCCACTCTTGCCACGTCCTCGGCACGTAATTTGCCACGAGTAATCCTAGTCGAAGATTTAGTTAAGGCCAGTCCCATCAGTGGAAACCCGACCCAAATCCATCAGATAAGACAGAGCCCCAGTTGGATGGACCCCCTAAGGAATTTCCTCCAAGATGAGATCCTACCGGAGGAAAGACTAGAAGCCGAGAAGATACGTAGAAATGCTCCTCGTTTTTGGCTATCAGAGGACCGCAAGCTTTATCGGCGCTCATACTCTGGACCGTACCTGCTCTGCGTACATCCAGAAGAGTCCGAGTCTCTTCTTGAAGAGTTGCATGAGGGAGTATGTGGAAGTCACACCGGAGGAAGATCGCTGGCGCACAGGGCACTCACCCAAGGATACTGGTGGCCGAACATGCAGAGACAAGCCCAGGAATACGCTAAGAAGTGCGATCAGTGCCAAAGATTCGCCCCAAATATCCACCAACCCGGAGGGGTTCTCAACCCACTCTCCAGTCCATGGCCGTTCGCGCAATGGGGTCTTGATATTGTCGGACCTTTCCCCAAGGCTGCGGGGAACAAGCGATACATAATAGTCGGAACCGATTACTTCACTAAATGGGTGGAGGCTGAGCCTTTGGCCAACATCAGGGACGTGGACGCCCAGAAATTCATCTGGAAGAACATTATCACCCGCTTCGGAACTCCGAGAACACTCATTTCCGACAATGGTCTTCAGTTTGACAGCAAGAATTTTAGGGAGTATTGCCGTGAGTTTGGGATCATTAATCGATATTCCACTCCCGCATACCCCCAAGGAAATGGGCAAGTCGAGGCCGTGAACAAGGTCATAGTGAACGGGTTGAAGAAAAGACTGGATGAGTCAAAGGGGAGATGGGTAGAAGAACTACCGCACGTCTTATGGACATATCGGACAACGCCGCGGCGTTCAACCGGTGAAACTCCCTTCTCAATGACTTACGGGGCAGAGGCTGTGCTTCCAATCGAGAACAACTTCCCCACGTTAAGGTCTAGTTCGTTTACCCCAGGTGATAACGATGAGTTGTTAGGAAGCAGTCTGGACCTAGCCGAGGAAAGAAGGGAAAAGGCCACGATTCACATGGCCTATTATCACCAGAAGCTAAGACAAGGGTATGATGCTAACGTCAAACTGCGGCCTCTGGGTCCAGGTGATCTTGTGATGAGGAAGATTCTTGGCAGCGCAAAGAACCCCTCTTGGGGCAAGTTGGGGCCCAATTGGGAGGGACCATACCGTGTCACATCCGTGGCCGGAATAGGCGCCTACTACCTGGAGGATTTGGATGAAAAAGCTGTACCTCGACCGTAGAATGTAAATAACCTCAGGAGGTATTATTATTAATAAAAATGGCTTAGCATACGTTCTCTTTCATGACTATTTGCCGCTTGCCAGTCTACATTACAATTATTTATAAGTTTTAAACAGAACCCAAGTCCTGCATGGCTCCTCGGACCACAGACTTGGGGTAAATTAATACTTAAGCCGATTATTTATAAGTTTTAAACAGAACCCAAGTCCTGCATGGCTCCTCGGACCACAGACTTGGGGGAAATTGTTACTTAAGCCAACTATTTATAAGTTCTAAACAAAACCAAAGTCCTGCATGGCTCCTCGGACCACAGACTTTAGGGGAAGTTATTACTCATGACAGCTCATAGTTTTAAACAGAACCTAAGTCCTGCATGGCTCCTCGGACCACAGACTCTAGGGGAAGTTATTACTCATGACAAGTCATAGTTTTAAGCGGAACCTAAGCCCTGCCTGGCTCCTCGGACCACAGACTTTTGGGGAGATTATTACTTGTGATAGATTGGGAGATTGTTACTTAAAGGAAATCACTTTTAATACATGCGCACCGTCTAGCACCATCGCGACCCTCGAATGAGCAACCCAAAAACCCATTTCCATTTTGACCGTTTGCCTGTATCTACCTCGTTGCAAATGTTTAAAAAAAAAAAAACGCTATTGACATACATTCTTAGTAAGCAAAACGAACATTTTATATTAATATTCCGAGTACATTAAAAGGAAAGGTCCTTACAAAAGAATGAAAAAACAAAGACAACTCTCACAAAAAAAAAAAAAAAAAAAAAAAAAAAAAAAAAAAAAAACGGGGGGGGGGGGGGGGCTAATCCTTAGCGGGAGAATCTTCTTTCTGCTCGGGCTGAGGAGGAGGAACCTCAATGGTAGAGTCTGTGGCAGGATCCTTAGCCACATCAGACACAAGGACGGCATCAGGCACCGCCAGGTCTTGCTCCGAAGCGACTTGGGCTTCATCAGGACTAGCTCGGATCTCCGGAGGATAGAAGATGCTCTCGGGCAGCCTTAGGGCCGAATCCGCAGGAACTCCTGCAGCGTCGAGAGCATGAGCCCATGAAATGTCGCAGTACTCCCTGCACACCTCAGGGATCTCCTCGGAAAGCCTGGCCTCAGTCTCTTCGGCCCCAAGCTGGCGAGCAGCATTCTTCTCAGCCTCTGTGGCCTCTCGGATCAGCTGGGCCTCCTCCCTTGCCAGCCTCAGCTCATCCTCTACCTTTTGCAGGGCAGTCCTGAGATCCTGCACTGCCTGCCTCTCGGTGTTAAGGTTAAGCTGAGCCGTGTACAGTTGTTTGCGCTGGTCCTCCGCCTGATCCTCGGCACTCTTCAAGCCAGCCTCTGCACTTTTACGTCGGTTCTCCGAATCCTTGAACTCAGCCGTGAGTTTAGTGTGATCATGCCTGAGGGACCCCAAGGCTTTCTCCACCTCTGTCCGAGCCTGGGTCTCAGCCTCAGCCAGGTTGCGGCTATTACGGCAAAACTCCTCAGCCACAAAGACCTGCTGAGTAATCTGCGGACAAAACAAGAGCGTCCTTAAAAGAAAAATATATAATCTAACAGGAGCAAGTAAATGGACAAAGCAGTAAAAGGATTACTTACCAGCGCGAGATCCCTTTTAAGGGATAGAAAGAGCTCGGACTGAGTGCACCGCCTGTAGGCCTCCATGTCCCGAGGAAGAAGTAGGGGCTGCTCTAAGGCCTCCGCCACGTACCCTGCCCGGCCACGATTATACTCTCGGACCGAAGCAGTGTAAGGAATGGCGAGCCCATCCAGCTCCAACTTTGGGTCCCATTGACGAGGGGCGGTGCGCACTTCAGCAAGGTTCCCCTCATCCCTACTGTCCGAGGAGGTGCCCCTTCTGCTCATCGGCGCCCGTGTGGTTTTCTGCTGCTTGGCCGGCTGGACAGCCACCTCGCCCTCCTCAGGCGTGTCCACCGGCCTCTTCTTCTTCAGGTCCGGGATAACCTTAAGGCCAGGGTCCGAGACGCCCTGGGGGACCACAGGGGGAAGAGTTTTGACCTTTGATGGACTTGGTCCCTTCGATGGCTGAACCTTTGATGACTGACCTTTCCCCCGAGAGGTCATCAGCTCCTTTAGAGACTTTCCCTTTCCTGCCATGGGCTCTACCTCTTCGTTTGAAGTATCGTCCGAGCAGATAACGATTGAGGGAACACCAACCGCGGAGTGTTGATCCTGCTCTGCTTCGGGATTAAAGGGCTCCACCGGGGGGTTTTGCTGAACTTCCTCCTCGAAGTAAAACTTGTCTATTTCTTCCTCAAGGGAAAGACGAGATGATTCAGCTCTTTCTTCAACCAAAACAGCAACACCAGGCTCATCTACCGGAGGTAGCTGCTCTGCCAAGTAAGGATTTCTGACACCTGGCAACACCACTGGTGGCAAATCGTGGTCAGCTAGGAGTCCGTCCAGGGACACGTCAATTCTAGCCAGCCTCGGACTGCCGGCCCTTATAGCGTGACCGACCGCCTGAAAAGCGCTGCTCAGAGGCTGGTAACCCAGAACCAAATGGGCCGCGCGCAACTGTCCGTCATGGGCGACGTAAATCTCCGACCTGAGAAGATAGTTCAGCGCTGGCACATTCACAAATCCTATCCGAGGAGCAACGTGATTTTTGTCTGCAAACAAACCAAGAAAAGTGAGGTCAGATCATGAAATTTTCCAATTACAAAGAAAGCCAGAAAAAATAACCCCTCAACACTAAATCCTTTCCCCAAAAAGGATCAATCCTAAAAGCGCCGCACCTGGGTTTCCTGCCCGAGTTGGACAGTGAATACCGTCGAACCACTCCCCAGAAGCAATGAGGAAGTCATCCTTCACGGTCTTATTGGAAATTGGAAGACAAGAGATCAACCTAACGACCTCGTTCCGGGATTTAAGATAATACCCGTCATCCCCGAGGCGGTGGCATTCGTACAAATAAGCCACATCATGCCAAGTGAGGCCTAGATTCATCCGCTCGTTTAGGACATCTACACAGCCTAGTATCTTGAATATATTTGGGGCACACTGATACGGCGTCAACCTATGGTTGAACAGGTATTCCCTTGTGATCCTGCGCATGGGAAGTGTCATCCCTCCCTCTATGAAAGCAATCATGGGGATAACGACTTCTCCCTCAACTCTATCGGTCAATATTCCTTCAAGAGGACAGTGCCGCAGCCCAACCCTCGGGGGAATGCGGTATTTAGCCCTAAAGGCTTCCATAGCGGCAGGAGTTTTTACTAATTTTTCGAATCTACCCATCTGAACTGAACTGAGGAAATGAAAGTAAAGACTGAAAAGAAAAGTAGAGTCCGAGGAAGGAATTGAAACGGAGAGAAAGGCGAAATGTACTGGTACCTTCACAAATCGCTCAAGGGGACACCTGGGAATCTCTCTTGGACGAAGCGCTTCACAAGAACGGCTACGGCGGCGTAACGGACGCAAGTGTTCGTGTATCTCTGGGATTCGATGGAGTTCTCTGGAGCCTTTTGGGGGTTTGAGAAATGCAGATGAAAAAAGAAACTGAACCCCGCTGACGTCTTATATAGCAGGGAGGAGAGAGAAAAGATCCTCCCCGCCTAGAAATACGGGAAGAAACGATGGCCGTTCGATCCACGCCAAGCCGTTGGATGAAAGGAACATAACGCCTCCAGAAGTTAATGGCCACGTCTCGTAAATTGTAGCGCGTCAAAAGTAACGGTCCGCACGCGCGCCCCACGATCTCCTTATTTCCCTCCACTCACAAATATCAAAACCCCGCTTTTCTCCTCGGAGTGAGGTTAAAACCGCAGTTTTGAGGGGCTATTGTGGGGGCCGGCCCAAAAATGATGGGCTATTCCAAACTCAGGCCCGTCCGAGGAGCGTACTATCCGAGGAAGAGCCTCGTATGCAGCATTACCCAATCCCAGCAGCTCCAAGGAAACCCGTCCGAGAAGTAATTCGTCCTCGGACATCACGAAGCCCAGACGAGAAACTCTGCTCAGCCATTTCAGCTCACCTTCCCCAACATATAAAACGAATTAAATTCAAAATATCTCACGGAAGGCTACCACCACATTAATTGCGCCCCAACCACCCTCTTGGCCGCATTAATGAGGAAAAGACTCCTGAACAGTACCGCCTTGGCCTCTGCAACTCACAAAGGGTCTGATGAGGGCGTCTGATGTGACAGGTGCTCGAGTGGATGCTTGGATGATTAACAGGTGTAAGGCTGGGATGAAAAGAAGAAAAATATATAATGTAGTGAAGTCCCTCAAAGAAGGGACGGCAGAATTGTAAGAGGAACAAAAGAAATAAAATCAGACTTGAGGAATCCTTTTTTGCGTTCTTATTTCCTTTTTGCAAACAGTACACTACATGCATTAGACTTGCTAGTTTCACTGAGGCCAAGTTCTTTAACCCATTCTCTACAAGTATTTATTGTGGGTTGTGCTTTGGGTCAAGGCCTGATCAACAGAAGTTGGGCCAGGAAAATCGTGCAACCACAAATATATATATATATATATATATATAAATTTTGGAAATTACTTTTTTAGTTTTAAACAAACTTTTTCAAACCCAATTTTTTTCTACTATACCATCAAAAATACCAAGAAACGTATCAAAAAAATTAATAAAATTCAACAAAACTAAAATTCAAATAAAAAAGAAAGGGAAAAATAAAACTCACATCCAAGTCAAACTCATTCTCCTAAATATGTAAAACATTTCAAACTTGATGTGATCAAGCCAACTATCCAATGCATAATGAAATTAAAAATTTTTAATAAGGTTTTGAAGTAATGAAATAGAAATATGTCACTATTCCCAAGCAAAAGTATTGGTTATAGCTTTATACATAATGATTGTAACTTTTTTTTTAAATTAAAAAAAAAAAAGTACAAAGGGGAAAAAACTAGAGATTTTTTTTTTTGAAAAAAGAAGAAGTATTGTTAATATTGTCATAATCTAATCTAACATGTCAAAAATGAATATATAAATAAATAATTTTAAACTCAAAATTTAATTTGTTTTCTTAAAAATGTCAAATAATACACTAATGAGATAAGGAAGATGCGCAGTACAAAATATTTGTAAATGCTTAAAACAATTACTCAAGCATCTAAAAAATCATATAATAAAGGCATAACAATTTGGTGCAAATTTGTTAAACAAAATATTTACAAATAATGAAAGGAAACTATACAAAGATCATCTTCTTCAAATGCACTAACTGTTTTTCATTATATTGTCCAGGCTTTCTTACTGTTTTCCAAATAAACTAAGACTTGACAACAACACAAATTATGGACATATTATAATATGATTTTTCCCAAAATTTGGTCAACAACATTAAAAGTGTAGGGACAAAATTTGGATTGGACCCAATATAGGATTGGGTTTAGCCCAATAAGCCCAAACAATAAGTTTGTAGAGCGTGAGTGAAAGAACTAGTTCTATCCAATAAGGAAGATAATAACAATTGTTGATTTAAGAGCATCAAACACAATTAAGATAAGAAAATCTGTCCTTGACACGGCCTGAGGAGTTATGTTATAATGTCTTATTGATGAACAAGATTACAAGAGTTTAAAGGACTATTACAAAGATTTCTTAGTTTTTCTGATCTCTTAGTTTTTCTGATCTCTCTTTTTTGGCCACCTTTCTATGTTATATACTATAATCTTGGTATCATCTCTACCATACACGTGTAGGTTAGATTCTAAGAACACCTTCTTATTCCATCCAACACCTCACAGAACTTTCAACTAGCAGCTATAAGGCTACTTAACCACTGTTCAGGTATCACCTCCACATTAATGTGGTTAGAAAGTTAGTTGGGATGCATTTAATGTGGAGGTAGCAGCTTTTGAAAATATTTGTTGCCTCCCTTTACTCATCCCTTATCCAATGTCTGACTTTTAATCGTGATGCAACCTCGAAGGATGTCCAGGATGATAAGACATTCTTACTGACCTCGGACCTCTGTTTCCGAGATGACTTTCCTCCTCAGACATATTTTAGACTATCACACACAATCCTTATTTTTTTTATCATACCATTCCCATAATAACCTTATTTGACCATCCTCGGATTAGTTAATATCCTTGGATTGGGCCATATGTCGAATTTGTTCAGCTTTTAATAGTACCTTCTGGCTAACTAGCCTTTATAATAGCTCCTCAAAATCTTGCTTTTTGACTCCTCGGGAGGAAAGGAGGATTTTGATATCCTCAGCCCATCCCGTTTATGGCTATACCCTGTCTACCCGAACTCCTAAATGCCTTTTTACCTACTCAAGGCACGCTCCTAACGCTTCGATGTCCAGAGCGTGCCATCATTAAATTTTGGCAACACCCTTGTCCCTCACGTTCAACAGCAGGATGTAAATCCAACCGTGGAGGATTTTCTTAGGTTAACGAACGGGAATTTTCCCGCTTGTAACTTCTGTGCCACTATAAATAGCTTTTCAAATCAATTCCTTTTCTTACTTTCAACAATCACACAATCCTAGAGCTCATACACTGAACCTGTCACTCTCTCTCACTTCCCTGTGCGTCTACAAATACTAAAAATTTGTCTGAGGACCTTCTTTTCAAACCTATAAGTTTCCTTGAACCCTCTTAGTTTTTGTTTCAAACTTGTTAATTTCTCTTCAAAACTTCTTCGAAAATGGGTAAGTTCAAGTGTTTAGTTGAGTCCGAGGAGGGTATAGAAAGGTTTAGGGTTAAGTACAGGATCCCACCAACACTAGGCATGAGATACGCTGTCTAGGGGGAATGGGTAGATGCTAGGAAAACAAGAGAGGTGGTCATCCCAATGATCACCTACATAGAGGGAGGAATGATCATTCCCATGGATAACATCACTAGGAACTATCTTAGGTTCTTTAGAGTATCTCCCACACAATGCGCCTCAAATATGTTTAGGGTATTGAGGAGTATAAAAGTCCTAAACGAGAGAATGAACTTAAATTTGACCCATCATGATATAAATTGAGTATACAACCTACACCATTTGACGGGGCAGGGATATTACCTTAAGTCAAGATATCTCAAAGTAAGGTTAATCCAATACCTCCCTACATTAAACAAAGGACTAAAGGAGGATTTTTTTAATTTTTTATGGGGAATGGCATGATGGCCTACCTTGTTCGACTGAGGAGGGAGCACCAGGTGGGGGTATAGTCATAAATTTATGCACCTTGGCTTATATTTCCCTTTTGTTTTACATTATCTCTACTTCTGACAAAATTTCCTTTTACTTTAATGATTTTGTAGACAGACGTTATACCAAATCTCAGCTCAGCTTAGTCAACAAAGAGAGCCTAGATAGAATTTTACGGTCTAAGGTGTTCGTAAACGAAGCCGACGATCAACTACGAGCAGCACACATAATCCTTGGGTATACACCCATTTCTTTGGCATTTCAAGCCCCCAAGTGTGTGATAAAAGCCAATGATCCTCAGCTTCACCATATTAGTGTAGCCTACGAGGGATTTATCGTTCCTAAGGGTATCCCAATTCCTGAAGGTACACCCCTTACTCAACCACTCTTTGTGGGAATCCCTTCAGTGGGAGCATCATTGTCCCAACCCGTTCCTAAGGAAGATGAGGAAGAAAGAGAGAAAGAAGAAGAAGAAAATTTAGAGGGGATTGTGACTTTGTCAGACTCCTCGGATGAATTTAAAGTGTTCAATCAACCTCCATCTCCCGAGAATACATCGGCTGACATTAACTTCCAGCAACAAGTAGACGTCATCACTTCGGACGAAATGGTTATCCAAAGGAAATCCCAAAGAAGTTTGATAGAATTAATAGAATCTCAACCCGGAAAAGGTGCACTGGGAAAATCCATACAGCCCAAACTTCCTCCTCCTCCTCCCAAATCTCCTTTTCCTCCTTCTCAGCCATCTCTGCCTTCTAAACTTGAAACTGTTGATCCAAAAAGGAAGAGAGAGCAGAAAGTTAAAGACGTAGTGGACGCCGGGAGGTCTCATCCTGCTCATGAAGACGAGGCCCAAAGAGCTGCAAAGCAACAAAAGACTAGCCAAACATGGCAGAAAGCCTTGGAGAAGGAAGATAATCAGCCAACTGAGCCTCAGGCTTAGCTTCCAGCTCTAATGCTCAATGGTGAACCCTTGAGGGATGATGTATCACTCAGGAATTTCGATGGAGGTGCTGGGTGCCATATGGCCTCAACTTTGGAGGAGGCTTAATTACTCCCTACTGATATGGCCGAGCTACGGTCTATTAGGAAGAATGAGGTTTTCCTTAACCTCAAAAGGTATCTGGGAATGGTATGATACTATCCCCCATTTTTTTTTTTATCTTTATTGTTACTTGTTAGGTTACTAACCCTTTTCTTTTAGGTTGTCCAAGCCACCTTCAGGGTTGAGGAAATAACCAACTCTTGCTATCGACTGTTGGACGAAGAGCGGGCTAGGCGCGTAGCAGCCATGCAGTCATTCAACATTATCGATCAAAGCAACAAAGATCTAAGGAATAAGCTGATTGAGGAGGAAAGGGCCAAGAAGAGTGCTAAATCGACTCTGGAAAGTGCTCAGAGGCAGCTCCTACGCGACACCAATGATGAACTGGCTTCTTCCAAAGAGCAAATAGCCGCCCTCCGGAAGAAACTAGAAGAAGCCCAGAAGCTCAAAGATCAAGCTGAGAAGTTGAAAGCTGAGGCCGAGAAGGCAAAAATAGAGGCCGAAAAGGCTCGGGACGAGGCTGAATAGCATGGTTACGACGTCGGCATAGCTGAGATTGAGGAAGCCCCGTGGGCGGAGGTCCCTGCCATGTGTCGAACCTACTGTGTTCAGACTTGAGAGGAATCCCTCAACTAAGCCGGGGTTGAGGCTTCTTCTGAGCTGAGAAGGCCAGAAAATATCTACTTCCCACCGGCCATACGAGCCTCGGACATTCCTTCCACTCAAGGTGAAGTGGCCTCTATAATTGCTGACCCGGTCGAAGAAGCATAGCCTCAAGATCTTCTTCCTCCCAATCAGCAGGAGCAAACAAAGGAACCTGAAGTTTCCAAGGAAACATCCTCGGACAAAGCCACAGAGGTTCCATAAGATGGAGCAGTTTCCCAAGGTTTTGAACAGGCCTTAGCTTCAGTTACCATGCCTGCCAAGGAAGCCCCCAAAGAGAAAGAAAAAATGATTCCTACTAAAGCGGCCAAACCAACTAGCAAGACTTCCAAGGACAAGCTTCAGATAAAATTGAAACAGTGAATCTTTATTTTTGTAATGTAGTTACGATTTCTGTAACGAAATTTGTTTTTTCCAAGACATGTTTTAATGAAATATGCATTTTTACTTTCTCAAATTTGTATGAGTTATTTTCTTTATTTATGTAATTCTCATTTTAACTGTCCTTTGTTTGAACATAATCATATGCCATGAAAGTACAAAATTGCTTACACAAGAGGAGAACAAAGTTTACACATATTTTTAATTGGTAATCGGAGTGGATCAAAACCATTGAATCCATAGTACTATTAAGACACATTTTGAATCTATCAATTCTAACAAGTTTAACTTTAAGAGAATGTTATAATGTTTGACCAAATAACAGCCAAGTCCAGGGCATCCTAAAATGCTTTAAGTGATGCTCATGGGCTTACTGCAGTTTGCATCTTTTTTGGGTGATAATAAACCTTGTGATCCGAGAGAGGGAATCAGGAGTTTATTTCCTTTAAATGCTTGAGTTAATGTTCGACTAACACTTTAACAGGTACCATACTGTATTAATTTCCATTAAGTCTGTGATCCGAGGAGCCTAACATGACTTAATTTCTGTTTAATACTTCAATAGATGTCAAGGGGTATTAATTTCCATTAAGTCTGTAGTCTGAAAAACCTGACATGACTTAGTTTCGGTTTAATACTTCAATAGATGTCAAGGGGTATTAATTTCCACTAAGTCTGTGGTCCAAGGAACCTGACATGACTTAGTTTCTGTTTAATACTTCAATAGATGTCAAGGGGTATTAATTTCCACTAAGTCTGTGGTCCGAGGAACCTAACATGACTTAATTTCTGTTTAATACTTCAATAGATGTCAAGGGGTATTAATTTCTATTAAGTCTGTGGTCTGAGGAACCTAACATGACTTAATTTCTGTTTAATACTTCAATAGATGTCAAAGGGTATTAATTTCCACTAAGTCTGTGATCCGAGGAACCTAACATGACTTAGTTTCTGTTTAATACTTCAATAGATGTCAATGGGTATTAATTTCCACTAAATTTGTGGTTTGAGGAACCTAACATGACTTAGTTTCTATTTAATACTTCAATAGATGTCAAGGAGTATTAATTTCCACTAAATCTGTGGTCTGAAGAACCTAACATGACTTAGTTTCTGTTTAATACTTCAATAGATAGGGAAACACATGATACATGATTGAAACGAATTAAAGAAGAACTAAATAGGACTGTTTTTATTAATAATAATACCTTTTTAGGTTGTTTACATTCTAAGGATGGAATACAGTTTTTTCATCTAGATCTTCCAAATAGTACGCATTTATTCCTACCACCGAAGTGATGCGATACGGTCCTTCCCAATTAGGCCCTAACTTTCCCCAGGCTGGATTCCTGGTAGTACCCAAAACTTTTCTCAATACCAAATCTCCTGAGGCTAACGGTCTTAGCTTTACATTGGTATCATAACCTTGCTTGAGCTTGTGTTGGTAGTAGGCCAGTTGGACCATTGCATTCTCTCTTCATTCTTCAATCAAATCTAAACTCTTTTCTAGCAACCCATCATTGCCATCCGAGGTAAATGTATTTGTTCTCAGCGTTGGGAAACTAGTTTCCAAAGGAATTACAGCCTCGGCCCCATACATCATTGAAAAAGGGATTTCTCCCGTTGACTAGCGAGGTGTTGTTCGATACGTCCAAAGGACATGTGGTAATTCCTCCACCTATCTTCCCTTTGCATCATCCAGCCTCTTTTTAAGTCCGCTCACTATAACATTGTTAACAGCTTCAACTTGCCCATTTGCTATCAAATTGAAGGTCATTGTCCGAGATGAGAGTATGGGGAACCCCGAATCGAGTAATGATATTCTTTCAGACAAACCTCTTGACATCCACATCTCTGATATTAGCCAAAGGTTTAGCTTTGACCCATTTGGTAAAGTAGTCTGTGCCGACCAACAGATACTTTTTATTTCCTATTGCCTTAAGGAAATGACCCACAATATCCAAGCCCTATTGAGCAAAAGGCTAAGGGCTAGAAAGAGGATTAAGAACTCCTCTAGGCTAATGAATGTTTGGTGCGAATCTCTGACACTGATCGCATTTTTTAACATATTTTTGTGCTTCCTTTTGCATGCCCGGCCACCAGTATCCTTGAGTAATGGCTTGGTGAGATAAAGATCGTTGTTTGTAGCCGAGAACCCCAACCTCAATGATTTTTCAATGGTGATCTTCTCAGGAGATACCAGAACCAGCCCCACTCCTGATCCCTGTTGGTCTGCTACCCCATCCACATATACTTTCCAGGGTAAGGGGTATTGTGTGGAGATTAGGCCAACCAATTTTTCATCCATGCCATGCTGCTTCATATCTATTTCTACTAGGTCGGTGAGGACCTGGCCTTTTACAGAGGTACGAGGCATGTACTTGATATCAAAAGCTCCTAGAATCGTGCCCCATTTGGCAATCCTCCCGGTATAATCTGCACTCCGAATTATTGACTTAAACGGGAACTGAGTTAGGACAACCACGGTGTATGCCTGGAAGTAATAGGGAAGTTTTCGTGTAGCATGCACTACCGCCAAGATGGCCTTCTCCAGTGGTAAATACTGCACATCGGCCTCATGAAGTGACTTGTTTACGTAATAGACCGGTCATTGTATGCCACTGTCTACATGTATCAAAACAAAACTTATTGCATGAGAGACTACCACCAAGTAGGCAAATAGAACCTTATCCACCTTAGGACTAGACATGATGGGCGGTCGAGATAGGTACTCTTTAAGCTGTTGAAATGCTACAACACACTCCTCGGTCTATTTAAATCCCTTCCATTTATGCAGCAAAAGGAAGAAGGGTCTACACCTATCTATTGACCTGCATATAAATCGATTCAAAGCGGCAGTCATCCCGGTCAGTTTCTAGACCTCCTTGGGATTCCGAGGTGATTGCAAGCTATTAATGGCCTTAATCTAATCTGGGTTCACCTCAACTCCTCTGTGAGTCACCATGTAACCAAAAAACTTTCCTGAACCTACACCAAATGAACATTTGGATGCATTCAGATGTAACTTATGCTTCCTCAGAATTTCAAAAATGTTCGTGAGATCTCCCATATGCTCAGATACCACCTTGCTCTTTACAACCATATCATCAATATAGACTTCAATGCTCCTGCCCAACTGTGGTTCGAACATCTTAGTCATCATCCGTTGATAAGTAGACCCTACATTTTTCAAATCAAAGGACATCACTTTGTAGTGATAGTTTCCAATGGGAGTGACAAAAACTGTATTTTCCTGATCGTCCAGTGCTAGTGGTATCTAGTGATATCCTTGAAAGACATCCAAAAAAGTCATTCGAGGATAGCCTACCGTCGCATCCACCAGCTGATCTATCCGAGGCATAGGGAAAGGATCTTTGGGACAAACCTTATTGAGATCTATGAAGTCCACACACACACGCCATTTCCCAGTTTTCTTTTTCACCACCACCATATTAGCTAACCACTGAGGATAGAAACTTCCTTGATAGCCCCTGCCTGTTTGAGCTTTGTTACCTCATTTCTGACAGTCTCGACATGTTCTTTGGATGGACGCCGAGGTGGTTGTCTCTTCGGAGTAATGGAAGGGTTAACATTTAAATGATGACAAATGAAATTTGGATCTATACTCAGGGCTTCGTACGCGCTCCAAGCGAACACATCAACGTTTTTTCTAAGAAATTCAACCAATTGCTCCCTCTCCTGCAAAGGCAGTTGAGCTCCGGCCTGAAAGAACTTCTCCGAATCATCGCCAATAATTACCCTTTCTAGATCTTCACATTTTGCTTCATCAACTGGTCCATTGAAGGGCAACGCCGGAGTTTCTAATTGCTATAAACCATTATCAGCGATGGCCGAGATCTCAGCCTCAGGCCGATGTTGGATGGCCGCTACCAGGCATTGTCTGGCTGTAGAATGACTTTCTAATATTTCCAAAACCTGGCCTCCAGAGGGGTACTTCACCTTTTGGTGAAGAGTGGAGGAAACAGCTCCTAGGGTATGAAGCCAGGGTCTGCCCATAATGGCTGTATATGGAGAGAAAGCATCTACCATGATGAAGTCCACTTCCACCACATCTGGGCCAATCTGCACTGGTAATCTGATCTGACCTTTCGGAACGACCATTTTACCTTCAAAACTCACCAGAGGAGAACTATAGGCTATTAAGTTCTCAGGTTTTAAATTTAGCCCTTTATATAGGTCAGGATACATTATCTCAGCACCGCTGCCTTGGTCAATCATCACCCTTTTTACATCGTACCCACCAATTCTAAGTGTAACCATTAAAGCATTATTATGAGGCTGTATGGTTCCAAGTTTATCCTCATCTGAAAAACCTAACACTAATGGGATGCCCATCTTGACTCTCTTCGGCATTAAACTAGATTCCTCAGCTGGGTAACGGGATACCGACATTACCCTGGAGGGACAAGATCCGGTCCTCCCTGGGGCAACAAATATAACATTTATTATGCCAAGCGGGAGTCTTGAAGAAGCATCTTCCCGAAACTTCGAACCCGTTTGGCTTTCCCGACCACTGGAATGATGCAAGAGTTGCTTTAACTTCCCTTCCCAGACCAGTTAGTCTAAATGGTCCCACAAGTTTCTGTAATCCTCGGTAATGTGTCCATGGTCCTGATGATATTGGCAATAAAGGTTTTGATTACGCCTCATAGGATCTCCTACCATCTTGTTCAGCAATTTAAAAAACGGCTTATTTTTAATCTTCTCCAGAACTTGTTGTACTGGTTCTCGGAACACAGCATTAACCACCTGGGTATTGGCAAATCCTGGCTACCCAACAAAGTCCTTCCAAGGTCAGTTATTATTGTACCGGTCCGACCTGAAATCCCTTATCTCTCCCTCCCGCATGGACATAGATAATAAGAATCCCAAAGGCCAAGGAACCCTGCTACAAGTGATAAAGCGAGCACCAAAGGCCCGAGTGAGCATCTTAAAAGAGTCAATAGAATTCGCATTCAGACCATTGAACCATCTCATCGCCACTGGGCCCAAACTAGATGAAAAGACCTTACACATCAAAGCCTCATCTTTGGAATGAACGGTCATCCTTTGATTGAAATGACTAATATGTTCCACTGGATCTGTTCGACCATTATAAATGGTGAATGTGGGTTGATGGAATCGCTGAGGAAGACTCGCGCCTTCTATGTTTTGTGTAAAGGGTGACTTAGAAACTTGGCTCAGCGCCTTGTTCATGGCATCGTTCCCCAGGCCTTTGCGAGGCAGGCTCTTGTGTATACGTCTATGGTGGTACTCCTCATCGTAGAAGAAAGACTCGCTGGGCGGAGTTCTAGATCTCTGTCTATAACTAACACCATCTGTCTCCTCGAAGAACAACTTGAAGTTAGACGATGAACGTATTCGCTGTGCATGACGCAATTCCCTCTTCAACTCATTGATTTCACGTTGGATGTCTTTATTGTTCTTTGCATGGGGAACACGGCTCTTCCCTCGAGACTGACTTTTACTAGTATGAGCTGTGTGCACACTTTCCTCAGGATCTCCTCTCTGTTCGAGGCTCCTACGCGGATTGCTATGTTGAGACCCCCTTGATTCTACTTGGTATAGATTAGCATCCACCTGGTGTGGACCTGCTTCTTCCATCTTAAACGTTGCACCCGAATCTCTTTCAAAATAGATCAAGTTCTTCCCACAGACGGCGCCAATTGTAGGGACAGAATTTGGATTGGACCCAATATAAGATTGGGTTTAGCCCAATAAGCCTAAACAATGAATTTGTAGAGCGTGGGTGAAAAAACTAATTCTATCCAATAAGGAAGACAATAACAATTGTTGATTTAAGAGCATCAAACATAATTAAGGTAAGAAAATCTGTCCTCAGCACGGCCTGAGGAGCTATGTTATAATTTCTCATTGATGAACAAGATTACAAGAGTTCAAAGGACTATTACAAAGATTTCTTAGTTTTTCCGATCTCTCTCTTTTTTAGCCACCTTTCTATGCTATATACTATAATCTTGGTATCATCTCTACCATACACATGTAGGTTAGATTTTAAGAACTCCTTCTTGTCCCATCCAATACCTCCTAGAACCTTCAACTAGCAGTTGTAAGGCTGCTTAACCACTATTCAGATATCACATCCACATTAATGCGGCCAGAGAGTTAGCTGAGATGCATTTAATGTGGAGGTAGCAGCTTTTGAAGATATTTATTGCCTCCCTTTACTCATCCCTTATCCAATGTCTAACTTCTAATCGTGATGCAATCTCGAAGGATGTCCAGGATGATAAGACATTCTTACTGACCTCGGACCTCTGTTTCCAAGATAACTTTCCTCCTTGGACATATTTTTGACTATCACACACAATCCTTATTTTTTTTTATCATACCATTCCCATAATAACCTTATTTGACCATCTTTGGATTAGTTAATATCCTCATATTAGGCCATAGACTCAATTCGTACAGCTTTTAATAGTACCTTCTGGCTAACTGGCCCCTACAAAAAGTATTTAGTATTGTAAATAAAATGATAAAAAAAAAAAAAAAAATACTTGCATCAAGGAACATATATGAAATTATGAATTAGTCAATAACAAGACAATGGGAGTACAAACCTCATTAAAAATCAAACCAAAAATGAAAAAAAATTGAGAGAAAGAGAGAAATGACTTTTTTGTGTAGGAAAAAAAATATGCAGAAAATAGGAGAGAATGACAAATTTATAGTAAGAAGATGAAAATAAGAAGAGCCAATAAAGGAAGATAAAATGGCAAAATTATATGTAAAATTAAAACCTTCTAAAAGGTATATATGTATAGACAATACTTAGTTATAACATTAAAATTGAAGTAGATGAATATGTATAGTTAAATCCTCCTAAGATAAATTTGTAAAACTAATATATTTATATATTTAATATTGTCAAAAAATTAAAGGTAAAAAATGAATATGAAAAATATAATGATGCGGCAATGACGTGAAGGATGAGATGGTTTAACAAAAGCGTAACAATAATAAATATTATGTTTGAACTTTTAGATACATATAGATAGATGCGCAGTAGCCAGTAAAGAGAATCACTCACTGCCTCTCCTCAGCATGATACTCACGGGTACAGCCTCTCCTCATCATGGAACTCACGGGTACAGTGGATTGTCGGGGTCGCTTGTACGTATTGAAGGTGGTGGTCACGGTTTACCTTGCTCATTGAACTGAAAATTTTATTAAGAGAGAGGAGCTACAATAATTAGGCCAACATTCTCACATTTTCTTCATTATGGCAGCTAATTGATATTGGAGAGGACAATGAAAGAAGCCTCATGCCAGTAAGTTTATCGAAAAGAAAAAAAAAAATCAGCATAGGATTTTCTCCAAAATGGCCTCGTGCAAACGGCAAACACATGCACCCTTTTCCCAAGGCATTTATCAAGATGCCCCCATGATTAGGGCATTCAACAGAATCCATATCTAAAGGTAACTAAGAACCTCACATTCCAATGTTCCACACAACTCACACCCAATTGTTAACAAAATAAGGATGATATTTGTAAGAACCAAGTACAAGAACTCTGGGCCTTAGATCCCTTGGGCTCACAATTTATTTGTAGTGGGTTTAAGGATTTCCTACAATGGGTCGTTCTCGGCAGAGAGACTCAAAGCAACACTCAGCTGAAAAGCTCTCTCTTTCACTCCTTTTCTCTCCATTTTTCTGAACCCCTTCTTCTCCCAACTTTCCTCTATTTATAGCCAAGGTTAGTGGGGAGACCATAATTATGTTCATCGTTAGTGCTATTGAAGGTCCAGTATTATCTGGTTAAAGTGGCTGTTTTAGGTGAGAGGGCGGTGCAGCATTTATGATCTTGGAACTTGGCTCCATTTTCACCGATTATGTTCGGCGACTCACGTTCCCGTGCATATCATGACCTTCCCGGGTATTGACTCATGCGCTCTACCGAGAAATGTTAACCGGTCAACCCCGGGAGCTTAATAACCAAAACTTGTTTTTGGCCCTAAGGCAGTTTTAAGAAGGGCATAAGGTAACGGGAACTATCTGCTGGGCCTGCGTCCAAGGCTGGTATGGGCTTGGGCCCGGGGCCTAGATGGGTCTGGGCCCAAGGCCTGTATGGGCTTTGGGAGCTCGGTGCCGTATAATAGCCCCCCCTTGATTCATACTCGGTTGCCGAGGAGAATCAAGGAACTGCCTGGGCTTCTTGACCTCGGGAATCTTTTAGTCTGGGACTTCTGGCTGTCATTTCTCATTAATAGCCATCTCAAAAGACGCGCCGTTTCGCGGCGCCAGGCGCAGACGTCATTATTGCCTGACGGTTCGTGAACCGAAGCGGTGCGCAAATCGGTTACGCTTGGCATTTGCTGGGTCGCTCGTTCGCTGTGCCCATTTATTGTTTGATCAAGCGTTTCATCTTTCCCCATTTCTTCTGGCTCTATAAATAGTTCTTCTCCAAACGTCACTCCATTTTTCCTTTGCCTCTGATTTTTAGCGCCTACTCTCTGCCGACCACATTTCTGTGTGCTTGCTTGCTCAGCGTTCTTTTCCTCCTTAGAACCCAACGTAAGTCTCTTTTTCCCTTCCTGTTCCTTCAGCTTTGTTTCTTTGATTTTATTCTTGTAGTTTTAGGCTTTGTAGATGGGTTATTCTTACCTTCTAGATACCCCGGCTGCTTTGGCCAACTTTAGGAGTAAATTTAGTATCCCCCGTGACGTGGACGTGGCTTACTGCCACGAGAGTGATATGGAACTCCACCGAGGGCATGGTACAGCCTTCTTTCCTTTGATGTCCATCTTAGAAGGTGGGGTTAGGTTCCCGGTAGATCCCCTCCTGATAAGCACACTTACCTACTATGGGCTGTGCCTCGACCAGCTTCCCCCCAATTTTTACCGGGTAGTTAGTTGTGTCGGCCAGTTAAACCATACCTTTAACTTACAACTAGATCACCATGATATTAACCAAATGTACAGCCTTTGTGGGAGCAAGTCCACAAATTACTACTTAAAGACAAGGGATGCTCGGGTACGGCTGATATCGTGCCTACCCGATTCGAACAGGAACTCCGCCGGGGAGTTTGTCAGGGTGCGCGGCAATTGGTTTGCCGGGGAGATCCCTTGCCCCCTCACACGGCGTGAAGTGGGTTCGTACCTTCCCCTTCTTGTAGTTGTTTAAGTAAAAGAAAATCTTTTATCGTTAAAAGCTAACGTGTTATTTGTTCTTCTGCAGACGGCAAAGTGTTTACTCAGGACCTCAGAGCCGTCCACGTCAAGGACTTAAACTTCGTCCTTCGTTCCGAGATCTTCGTGCACTGGGACGGGCAACTCCGGGCCTCACACCTGATCCTCGGCGTGGAACCGGTTTACTCCACTTGGCAATCATTCAAGCAGGCGTTGTTAGTTGACAGCCCCCTGCTCTCGTACATAGACGTCCGGTACGTGAACTTCTTGCCGCCGAAGCTTACAACCGGGGAAGCGAGGGAATTTGGTAGGCGGTTCACTACCGCGGACGAACTAGTTCCCCTTCGAGACGATTCCGCGGAGCAAGTATCCCGGCGCCTTAGAGAGAGAGCCCACGAAGCTATACAACAAGGGGACCAAGCCCAAGAGCAGGCCCATCCCGAGGATCCACCCGCCGAGCATCAACAGCAAGTGACAGACGCGGCTAACCTGCTAGCTGAAGCGATCCAGCCCGGTGCAAGCATGGTGGCAAGGCGAATAATGACCCTAGACAGGTTCGTGCCTGGTGCCCGGCCGACCAACCAGCCCCCGCCTACCCAAGGTCGGGGTCTAGTTTCTCAACCTCCTCCAACCTCGCAGTCCGGACGTGCCCGGAAAAAATAGAAAGTGGCCGAGCCACATTCCACGGCCCCGGGGGACGCCGCTGTCCGGACTCCTCCCCGACCAACAGGGGGGATTGTCATCCGTGAGCCGCAGACCGAAGCCGACACGGGGGGCGCATCCTCCTCCCAAGTGGCTCCGGCGTGGGAGCCGAAGTTCCTTCTGGATGGCAAACCATTGCCATCAACGGCCTCTGTTCGGATATGGGATAAGGGCGAGGGCGGCCGCATTGCCCAAACCTTGGCCGGAGCTCTCCAACTTCCCGAGGACGTGCACGCCTTTGAGGACGGGTCCGAGGAGTCCGTGGGGCACCGGTTAGAGTGGCACGCCATTGCGGTAATTCTTTTGTCTATTTGCTCCATGTAAATTTCCTTTTGCCGCTTTGCTAACCTTCACGCTTGCTAGGCCGCTCAACTAGCTCACATCGTGGCTGCCCGGGCACGGGAGCTTGACGAGGAAAATGAGCGCGAGAAGGTGGCGCGGGAGGCAGCAGTAAAAACGGCTAAGGAAAAGGCCAAGATTGCTGAGTCTGCCGAGAATAAGGCTGCTGCCGCGGAGAGGTTCCGAGCATCTGCCGAACAGAGGTGTACTGACCTCCTGGCCAGGCAAAATGAGACGGAACTTAAACTGGCCCAAGCCCTCAGTCTCAACACTTCTCATGCCGAGGAGATAGCTGATCTCAGGGCGGGCTTGGCGGCCGCGGAGCAGAAGTGGTACGACGTGGGCTTTGCCGACGCCGAGAACTCCGCAGAGCCGGTGGTGGCTCGGGCTCGGCATATGGGTTTCGAGGCCGGGTGGTTTGCTGCTCTTCAAGCAATGGGAGTTCCTGAAGACTCGCCGCTGAGAGACCCCGGCCAGATTCCATTTCCGAGTCCTTTACCTGCCGTCCAGAACGCCCCGGCTGCTCTAGATGAGGAGGAGACGGCCAGTATGAGGGAGTTGGTTGAGCAAATAGACTCTCATGCTGAGCCCGAGGAACTGGAGGCTACGAGCACACCGACCGTGCAGGAACTTCTTGACGAGGCCCAGCCTTTCTCCCTGATCGTCCAACAGGAAGTGCCACCACCGACTCAACCCCCTAGTTGATTTTATTTTAGCTTATTTTTATTTCGTTTTTATTTGCCTATGTCACCGGGATGTGGTGATTGAACCGTTGTTTTATTTTATTGGTTTTATTTGCCTATGTCACCGGGCTGTGGTGACTGAACAATTGCTTTTACTCTTTTAATTGGAAGTCCGTTTTCTTTTCCTGTTTCAATTTTGTTGAATGGAATTATATCCGTTTGTGCTCTGCTTGAATCACACCAATGCTATGGCCGCTTAATAGAATGTACCCCCGAGAACCTGTTGTGCGGAGCTGTGAGTAGTTTTGAGAGCGCTATTTGGACTTAGTTTTTGTAAAAAGGGTTAAGTTTTTATCAGGTTTTGGTTTAACCGAGAATTGAGTTTCTGTCCTTCGAGCATTTGTTTGCAAAGTTTCCGTTTGTCCGGATGTTTGATTTTAACCGAGAATCATTTTTTTTTTTTGCCCTCATAGATTTAATTACAGGGTTCACACATGCTCGGTGATTTTGACCGAGTCGAAAGTCAGGTTTCTGCCCTTAGGGTTTTTGTTTGTAAGGTTTTCACCTGCTCGGGGATATTGATCTAGCCGAGGGTCAGGTTTCTGTCCTTAGGATTTTGTTTGTAAGGTTTTCACCCGCTCGGAGATATTGATCGAGCCGAGGGTCAGGTTTCTGTCCTTAGGATTTTGTTCGTAAGGTTTTCACCTGCTCGGCGATATTGATCGAGCCGAGGGTCAGGTTTCTGTCCTTAGGATTTTGTTTGTAAGGTTTTCACCTGCTCGGCGATATTGATCGAGCCGAGGGTCAGGTTTCTGTCCTTAGGATTTTGTTTGTAAGGTTTTCACCTGCTCGGCGATATTGATCGAGCCGAGGGTCAGGTTTCTGTCCTTAGGTTCTGCTGGCGATTCTCTTGGTGTGCGGCTACAGGGTAAAAAACAGCAAAGACAAAAAAGTTCATCATACTCTTAATCTTCATAGAATACAAGTTTTGGCTTACATCGATGGTTACGCGTAGAACTTCTTCAGGTTGTTGGCGTTCCATGGTCGGGGGAGCGGCCTCTCGACCAGGTCCTCCAAGTAGTAAGCCCCTGCCCCTGCTACGGCTGTGACTCTGTATGGTCCCTCCCAACTCTGAGCAAGCTTCCCTGCAGCCACGTCCCGCATGTTCCCTACTACCCTTCTTAACACCAATTCCCCGGCACTGAATTCCCTGGTCCTTACATTTCGGTTGTACCTTTGCGCTAGCTTCTGCTGATACTCGGCAAGACGTACGGTCGCAGCCTCCCTGCATTCTTCTAGCCAATCCAACTGCTCCATCATAAGGTCGGCGTTTTGTACAGGGTCAAACCCAACGACCCGCGCACTGCATAAGCTCACCTCGGTCGGTATCACTGCTTCTGCTCCGTATGCCAGAGAAAATGGGGTTTCCCCCGTGGATCTCCTGGGGGTCGTGCGGTAGGCCCACAAGACACTGGGTAGTTCTTCTGCCCACCTTCCTTTCGCTCCATCCAACCTTCTCTTGAGCCCGTTCAAAATCGTCTTGTTTACTGCTTCAGCTTGGCCGTTACTCTGGGGGTATGCCGGGGTTGAATACTTGTTCTTGATGCCGAGCTCGCCGCAAAAGGTCCGAAAAGCGTTGCTGTCGAACTGTAGCCCGTTGTCTGTCACTAGTGAATTCGGCACCCCAAACCTTGTAACTATGTTTTTCCACACAAACTTTTTCACGTCGATATCCCGAATATTGGCCAAGGCTTCAGCTTCAGCCCACTTTGTGAAGTAATCCATGGCCACCAATACAAAACGGCGGTTCCCCGTTGCTCGGGGGAATGGCCCGAGGATGTCAAGCCCCCATTGTGCAAATGGCCACGGGCTGCTGACAGGATTTAGATGTCCGGCAGGCTGATGGATCATTGGGGCGTGCCTTTGACATTGTTCGCAACTCCGAACGTATTCGGCGGCGTCCTTCTGCATCTGTGGCCACCAAGACCCCTGCGTTATTGCTCTGTGTGCTAGAGATCGTCCCCCGGCATGCCCGCCGCATACTCCTTCATGCAGCTCGGTTAGAAGCTCCTTAACTTTTTCAGGATGCAGGCACAAGAGGTAAGGGCCCGCGAAGGACCTTCTGTACAACTTTCGGTCCGAAGACAACCAGTACCTGGGCGTCATTCGTCGAATCTTATTGGCCTCGGCCTCATCCTCTGGAACTTTATCTTCAGAAAGAAAGTCTATGATCGGGTTCATCCAGCATGGTCCGGCCACCGCCACCCGCGCAACTTCTACTCCGGCCTGGTCGAGGGCAGTCTGCACACAGATGCTTGGTTCCCTTACAAGTTCAATCGTGATAAGCCTCGGGGTGTCCTCGGTAGCCGATGAGGCTAACGTCGCAAGAAAGTCAGCATGCTTGTTCTGCGACCGGGACACCTGGGATATCTTTACCTTTCCAAACTGACCGATAATCTGCTTTGCCGTACTCAGATAAGCTTTCATTCGAGGATCTCGAGCCTCGAAGTCCCCAGTGATCTGATAAACGACCAGCCGAGAGTCTGAGTAGATTTCTACGTCCCTGGCGCCCAGCTGCAATACTGCCCTTAGTCCGGCCAACAGGGCCTCATATTCGGCTTCATTGTTCGAGGCTTTGAACCCCAATCTGAAGGAATGTTCCAGTCGCATACCCTCAGGGGTGATTATGACAATACCAGCCCCGGCCCCCATAGCGTTTGATGCGCCGTCCACAAATAACCTCCACGGGCGAATCTCCGCACTACAGATTACCTGGCCTTCAGTCTTAGGTGTGAATTCTGCGATGAAATCAGCGAGAATCTGCCCTTTCACCGAGCTTCTAGGTCGGTATCTTATGTCAAACGATCCCAACCGAGTCCCCCATTTAGCAATCCGTCCTGTGAAATCGGATCTCTTCAACAGTGATTGTAATGGATACTCGGTGAGGACGAACACTGTGTGTGCCTGGAAGTAGTGTGGTAACTTCCTCGTGGCGTGTACCAAGGCCAAAACCAACTTTTCAAGAGGCAGGTACCTTGTCTCGGCATCGACCAAGGTCTTGCTTACGTAATACACCGGTATTTGCACTCCCCGGTCCCTTAGTAATACAGCACTTACGGCATGATTGGTCACTGCAAGGTACATAAACAAATCCTCCCCGGGCTCCGGGGCCGTCAACCTCGGCGCCTTTGCCAAATACTCCTTTAGTTCTCGAAAAGCTTCATCGCAGCTCTCGTCCCACTGAAACCCCTTCCACTTCTTCAGAAGTTGATAGAATGGCCGGCAGCGATCGGCAAACTTGGAGATGAACCGGTTTAAGGCGGCCAACATCCCGGTGAGCACCTGCACCTCCTTAGGGTTGCTCGGTGGTTTTAGGAGATTGATTGCCTCTATTTGGTCGGGGTTAGCCTCTATTCCCCGAGTGGAGATCAGATAACCCAGGAACTTGCCAGCCCCCACTCCGAAAGTGCACTTTTCGGCATTGAGGCGCAGCCTGTGTCGCCGTAGTATCTCGAACACTCCCCGAAGGTCTTCAGTATGCAGCGACTATTTTCTGCTCTTTACTACCATGTCGTCGATGTAAACCTCAACCGTGCAACCAATTTTCTCCCGGAACATCCTTGTCATCATACGCTGGTAGGTAGCTCCGGCATTCTTCAATCCAAACGGCATGACCTCGTAGTGGTAGTTTGCGTTCGGGGATATGAATGTTGTCTTCTCTCGGTCCTCGGGTGCTAAGGCAATCTGGTGGTAGCCTTGGAAGGCGTCTAGGAAACTCATTCTCGGGTGCCCGTACGTGGCGTCCACCAACTGATCAATCTTGGGCATCGGGAACGGATCCTTGGGACACGCTCTGTTTAAATCGGTGAAGTCCACGCAAACTCTCCATTTACCGCTCTTCTTCTTTACTACGACAGTGTTTGCTAGCCATCTCGGGAAGAATATTTCTTTTATGGCCCCGGCCTCCTTCAGCCGCTGGACCTCCAGGTTTACTGCATCGACGTGCTCCTTTGACGCTCTTCTCGGCTTCTGCTTTTTCGGAGGAAATGACGGGTCCACATTGAGTTTGTGAACAATGAACTCGGGGTCTACGCCGGGCACTTCATACGGGTTCCACGCGAAGACATCTATGTTCTGCAACAGGAACAACAACATCTCTACCCTTTCCCGGTCATTCATGCTTGTACCTATCTGGAAGTATTTGTCACTATCTGGGAGAATTCTTACCTTCAGTAACTCCTCGGCAACGTCCGCCCCCTTTTCCTGGGGTATCTGTAATTGCTATGCAGTCTCTTTCTCGGCGTGCTCAGCTTGGCCGAGCTGTTCCTTTTCCCACTGGACCGCGGCTATGAGGCATTGCTTCGCCACCTGCTGATTCCCCCTTACCTCTACAACTCCGTACTCAGTAGGAAACTTTACTTTCACGTGAAGGGTGGACGGAACAGCCCCCATGGTGTGAATCCATGGCCTCCCCAGGATTGCGGTGTAAGGTGCGAACGATCGGACTACTATGAATGTAACTACAACTTCCTTGCCCTCCATGTCCACTGGGAGTGAGATTTGCCCCTCGGGAATCACAATTCTCCCGTCAAACGAGACCAATGGCGTGTTATACTTCGCCAAATCCTGGGTTCTTAACCCGAGCCCTTCGAAGAGGTCCGGATACATGACGTCAGCCCCACTACCCTGATCAATCATCACCCTCTTCACCAGGAATCCGCCTATCCGGGCTGTCACCACCAAAGCGTCGTCGTGGGGTTGGATTGTCCCTTCGAAATCATCTTCTCCGAACGAGATGTCTAGCCGTCCAGCCCTCTTTTGCTTCTTGGATGATTCTCCCTCCGCGCAAGCCACTGTCATCACCATCCTAGCCGCCGCTGCCCCTCTCGGTGCGGCATGAATGACGTTGATTACTCCCCGGGGTGGTGGAAGGGGATTCCTTCTCTGTGGTGCGCCCTGCTCGGTCTCCCGGTCAGTGGAATCTGCTACAAACTCTTTCAGGTGCCCTGCCTTCACTAACTGCCCGAGATGATCTTTCAATACCCTACACTGCTCGGTGGTGTGCCCCTTGTCTCTGTGATAAGTGCAGTATAGGCTTTGGTTCCTCCGAGATGGGTCGCCTCCCATTTTGTTCGGCCATCTGAAGAATGGCTCGTTCCTTATTCGTTCCAGTATCTTGTGCACGGGCTCTTTAAACAACACATTAACCCCTTCGATCTGCACCTCCGGCTCCTGCATTTTGAAGTCCCTTTTCGGCTTTGGCGGCAAGAAGCTTTGCCGAACTCTCCCTGAAAAAGGGGCTTTCCCCCTGCTTTGCAGCCGGTCGTCCTCCAGGCGTTTGTACTCCTCTATGCGTCTCATCAGTTGCCTCATGTCCTCCGGGGGTCTTCTTGTCAGCGACTCCCGTAGTTCAGAATCCTCGGGGAGCCCCATTCTGAAGGTGCTAGCCGCAATTTTCTCGTTTCCCCCACCAATCTCATTGTAGAACTCCCAGTATCGGCTGGCATAACTCCGAAGGGTTTCCCCGACCCTCATTTTCATGGAAAGCAACGCGTCGACCGGTTGTTGCACTCGGCTGCATGTTACGAACCTGCTGCCGAACTCCTGAATCAGCTCGGCGAAGCTGTGTATAGAACCTTTCCGCAACCCATTGAACCATCTCAGTGCGGTAGAGCCGAGACTAGAGGGGAATACTTTACACATCAATGCATCGTTGTGCGCATGCAACGACATCATGTGGATGTAATGACTGACATGCTCCACGGGGTCTGTCCTCCCCTCATAGGAATTGAATGGTGGACGCGTGAATCTGCTCGGCATGGGTGCCCGTTCAATCTCATCTGAGAATGGAGACCGGGCCGCCATCCGCAAGGCCCTGCTCATGGCATCCATCGCGGCGTTGTGGTGCTGCCGCTCCTCTGGCGACTCTGACCCGTGGTTATCATATCCATGTGACCGGGAACGGTCCCGTCCAAGACGAATATCCTGGGAGTGACGACGTGACTCTTGAGAATGGGATCGGTCTCGGTGTTGTTGCGTAACAGGTCGGCTGGAACCTTCCTCGCCACGGTTCCTTCTGGGTTGGGGGTTGTGGTCCCTTTCGTGGCGCCGACCCCTTGCCTCCAGCTCCAAGTCCATTACCAATCTGCGCAACCGCTCCAGCTCCCGGTCTCTATCATCAGGTTGCCGATGTGCTGAGACGTTTGAAATCGTCCGGTGCGTTTGGTCCGATCCTTCTCCCAATCCAGACCCTTCCTCTCCTCTTGAATGCTCCCTATCCTCCAGCCGCTTCTGCCTTCTCTCCCTCCACGTCGATCCCCGGGAAGATCCTGCGGAATTGCTCGGAACGTGCCCTCTTGAACGCTCCTCAGACATCTTCTTTGCTTGAGTCTCACTCGAACCACAGTTTCGTAGGATGGCCCCACGGTGGGCGCCAATTGTAAGAACCAAGTACAAGAACTCTGGGCCTTAGATCCCTTGGGCTCACAATTTATTTGTAGTGGGTTTAAGGATTTCCTACAATGGGTCGTTCTCGGCAGAGAGACTCAAAGCAACACTCAGCTGAAAAGCTCTCTCTTTCACTCCTTTTCTCTCCATTTTTCTGAACCCCTTCTTCTCCCAACTTTCCTCTATTTATAGCCAAGATTAGTGGAGAGACCATGATTATGTTCATCGTTAGTGCTATTGAAGGTCCAGTATTATCTGGTTAAAGTGGCTGTTTTAGGTGAGAGGGCGGTGCAGCATTTATGATCTTGGAACTTGACTCCATTTTCACCGATTATGTTCGGCGACTCACGTTCCCGTGCATATCATGACCTTCCCGGGTATTGACTCATGCGCTCTACCGAGAAATGTTAACCGGTCAACCCTGGGAGCTTAATAACCAAAACTTGTTTTTGGCCCTAAGGCAGTTTTAAGAAGGGCATAAGGTAACGGGAACTATCTGCTGGGCCTGCGCCCAAGGCTGGTATGGGCTTGGGCCCGGGGCCTAGATGGGTCTAGGCCCAAGGCCTGTATGGGCTTTGGGAGCTCGGTGCCGTACAATATTGATATGTCCCTTATGCCATTATTTGTATGATAAAATTATTCAAACATTCCCCTTGTAATTGCTGGTGGACAAACCCTCTGAAAAGCATGCCACTGCTAGAGAAGATATTTCATAGTATAAGGAAGAACAAAAATGGTATTATATTTTTTCTTTCTAAATTCGAATATCAGCAAAGTTGAGATTCCATTCACATCCAATTTATGGTAGCTATTACACAAATATATGCCTAGCATCTCTCTCCAAAATTTATAGAAGAGGGAAAATGTTTGCTGAGGACCACCCCCTTCAATTCTACAAGCCGTATGATTTCCTTCGCTACTTGCAAAGAACAGAAAACTATCAATCCCCAGTAAGGTACCTGCACCAAACCGTTCTCCAGAGCCAATGTGTAACATCACATACTAAGAAACTACAAACATAGAGCTAGTAAGTCTGGCCTCTGAATCTGACATCTTCCTATCCAGATGTTATACAAAAGACACACACAGGCAGCGCAGGCTAAGAAAATTAGTTCAAAATGAACCTATGATCCACCTCATGACTTGAGATCATCAGACATTGCTGATGGTATGCAGTGTGTTGCAAGAATATCTAGAGTAGCTTCTTTTGCAGTCTTTGTCCGAAGAACCACTATCTGCACAAAAGAACACTTACGAATAAATGAGAATGCAACATGTGTGCGTGTCTGTATCACACATATAAACACAGAGAGAGAGAGAAAGAGAGGACCTGCTGATAATCTAAATCAAATTTCAAAAATTCATCTTCACAGCTCTCTACCATGGTGGCCAAGCTCTTTAGATTCTTCACAGGCTTACCATTAAAAGCAAGAACCTACACAAATATATAAGCTACAAAAAACTCAGTGACCAAAGCAATACAGCAACTAACATCAAAGCACTTGCGGGAAACAGCTATTACGGACCTGGGTGTTGACGATTTCCTCGTACCCAATGTTGATATCAGCAACAAGCACCTTAAACAAAACATTAAAGGTAAAAGCCAGAATTTTGAGAGAGAGAGAGACAGACAGACAGACATATAGGCAGACAGAAAGTACCTGAGAAACCACAACAAGCTGCTCATCTGGTGATTGTGGCATTGAATGCAACAGTTTATCCAAAAGCTTGACTGGAGCTTCAAATTCATATTCTTTTCCGTACTGCGCATACATGCAGAAGGACGTCAGGATTATGAAACACCAAGCAAAAACTTTGCGAAGTCATTCATTACAATACTAAATTTGGTAATTAGATGTTTGAGATCAAAATAGTAGGCTGCCAAATGCATGTGCAAGTTGCAACTCACAAGGACAGAATACTCTTCATAAATAAAATAAACAGATTAGGGCATTATCAAAAGCAAAAGGTAGATGATATATTGAAAGCTCAAATGCCATTAAAAGTTTGAAATGAAATGCATTTTTCCTTGCATAAGAAACCATCAAAATAAAGAAGATTTACAGAGCCTAAACGTGTGCAGGTTGAAATACTAGGAACAAACAGTTAGAACCTCTAATAAATAAAAGATACATCACATCAAGCCTAGAATAAAAAATTAAAAAAAAAAAAAACTCATTTCCGTTTTATGGTAGTTAGAGCCATTTTGGTAGGGCTTTTGCCTTTTAATACAAGAAGCTGCAGCAGCATTAAGAAGCTACCCTAAATGGTGCCTTATTCGATGACAACCCAACTGCAATTGGAGCTCATCCTCACACATTCAAAGTAACAGTGATCCCAAAGCAAGAAGGAAATATATTTATTTTCCCTTGACAAGTATCATGCTCTAAAATATTGTAAAAGCCTTCAGATAAAGAAGATTAATTGAACATTGTTTTTCAATTAGTAGCATACTGTAACATATTATAGAAGCCAGGTAGATAAAAAAGACTAGCAGAACAGGGTTCATGGGGATGAATTGACGCAGCAATCAACCAACCCAATGCAACTGCATATGCTCAAAAGACCAAGATGCCATGTCACTATAGCATATAAAATTTAAAAAGTATAAAATTGTTAATCATTAGAAAATTGATGTAAGATAATCAACCATCCTCATCATTTCATGCAAAAAGAAAGAATTGAGATCTCAATTCAATCAGATTAACTAATTACACAAGTTGTACAGCCTCCATCATGCTAAAGTTCTTTGGATGTAAAATAAAGATCAGCTAGAACATCAAGAGAACAAACGGTAGATGCAAAAGGTATTAGATCATTGCCTATGCAGACTTACATATTACAGAGAAATAAGCACACAAAGGGATTCAAAAGTTTAACTACAAACCTCAGAACGAAGGTATGGAACAGATACAGTAGTAAAAACAAATCCACCAATGATATAGTATGAGGGAGGCCTGCCTTTGTTGTGTGCTGGAATAAGCCTTTTGTGAGTTGCAAGATCAATGTCAAAGTTGAGAATTTCAGAATTGCGGAGTACTTTAATTGCTGCATTATCCCCAGTGTACTTCTGGGTGACAAGGTAACTAAAACCTATGCGCTCTCCATGCCGAAAAGGAACTGCAATATCACCAAGGAATAGGATGAAATGCCATATCACAAAAGGTTCAAAGTTTGAAGGAATAATAAAGTAACAAAAGACAAGTATAGAACTTCACATGTTTACATTTAAAACCCTAACGCAAAATTTGCACATGTTGTCAATGTAAAGCTATGATGTTTATGTCTTTATTGACCCCATAACATCCTATTATCTCTCAAAACAGGGAGTGTCAATGGTGATGCACTTGAAAAGTGTTTTCTTTTTTTCCCCTACAATCACAAGACATCATGCTTACCTGTTCCATCATTAGCAATATCAATCCCATCAAAGCTAAGAATAATATCTGATGGTTGCAAAACATTAGATTCTGGGGCAGTGGGGTCTATTCTTCTAATACGAACACCCTTCTGATCAGGTTTCATACCCATTGACCTCCGCAAATCAGGATTCTCCATCTTCTGCCACTCAACCCCAAGGATAGGGAATCCTGGCACGTTATGAATGATAATCAGATTCAAAGGGGAAAAAACTAAGTAGCTGTGATTATTAGAATTGTATAATTACACATGAATGAAGAAAAATCACAAGGTGGATCACAACTTTCAAAAAGTTAGTAACAAAACTTAATAATCAAACCTGTGACTAAATTACCTGTATATCCTCCATTCTTCTCATAATCCTGGATGAAGTGCATGATGACTGGTGTTGGTATCACATAACCTATATTCTCTACATCTTCATGTTTAAGGGACTGAAATGCAATACCCACACAATTGCCTTTATCATTGAAAGCAGGCCCACCAGAATTCCCAGAGTTTATAGCAGCATCTATCTGCAAAAGCAATCATGAAGAAAGGTATCAGGACAATTTTTAAATGTGCAAACCACATTATTAACAAACTGCTGGCACCACGAAGTTGTAACCTGCAAGCCCAGAAGCTCAGTGGAACCATGAACATAAGAAAGGATCTCTATTCGTGAAACAACACCACTTGTAACAGAAATTGTGTCTCCCCCAATTGGGTAACCCACAACAGTGACAGCATCTTGAAGCGCAGGTAAATCCCCAAATTCAACAGGTGACACCCCTTCCCAAAAGTCATCATCATCGACCGTAAGCATCGCTGCAACATTGCATAAACCAAAACTTGAAGTCAATTAAAAATACCACAATTTGAGCCCACGTACAAACAAAATAAAAAGGCTACAAAAAGACTTTACATGTGCAGCACCAATGCACCTGTGACCTTACTTCACAACTTCCCTCTCTCCAACCCCCATCTATATTGAATACAGTATTGACAACTTTGCTAATGATTCATCCTTCCCACTCTCTTCAGGTTTTCTTTTTTTTTTTTTTTTTGGGATAGGTAAATAGGGGGAGGGAAGATGGTGGGGTTCGAACCCCAGCACCCAAGCACCACAAGAGGTGTTGAAACCAAGTTCATAGTAGGCTTTTGTTAATCTTAACATCTACCTCTCTCACAGTTTACCATTACCGTTAGTGTTGCGAATAAGAATTGCAGATAAACTTTCTTTGGGGTGGTATGGGGAATGAGATGAGGTATCACTTGGCAGGGTGGGATACGGTGTGCACACCTATTGCTAAAGGTTAACCAAGCACTTTCAGGAAAATGGTTATGTCGCTTTGCGTGGAGGAGTTATTATGGAGGCAGGTAGTTGCTGTAAAATATGGAGAGAAGGGGGGAGGTTAATGCTGAAGGAACTCATGGTTGTGGCTTATGGAAAAGTATTGCAATGGGGTGGGATGAGTTCCAAGGGAAGGACAGCTGAGTTCATTTTTGGTATGACAAATGATGTGGTGTGCATTGGTTCAAGATGTCTCAGTTGGTTCCTTGTGGGAAAGACAAAATGACAGGGAATAGAGGAGCTGGGATGACAACTTTGTGAAAGACTTTAATGATTGGGAGTTAGAGGAAGTAACCTCTTTCTTCAATGTTCTATATCTATTATAAGTATATTCTCACATCCTTTCTAAAGAGGGTAGAGATTGATTGAAATGAAGTTTGAAAAGGAATGGATTTTTTGATGTTGACTCATTAAGTCATTTTACAATGCCTTAAGGGGCCTTGTGATATGATTTTTCCTTGGAAGAGTATTTGGTGTGTCAAGGAACCTAGGAGGGATCTTTCTTTTGTGGACGGCAACACGAGGGGAGATCCTCACTAGTGAGAATCTTATTAAGAGAGGATAGTAGGATGGTGTTCTATGTGTCATAGTAGTGGGGAGACAGAGAGCACCTTCTGTTACAATGCAGTGTTGCATTTGCATTGTGGAGTTTCATCTTTCATTCCTTTGGGTTTCATTGGGTGTTACTGGGGTAGTTCCTAACCTTTTGTTTGGTTGGAAAAAGTGGGTCGGCAAACATTCCTCAGATATTTGGAACTTGGTTACATCAAACTTCATGTGAACTTTGTGGCAGGAACGGAATTGTTGTATATTTGAGGATATGAAAATTATAGGGATATGAATCATATGATATGGTGCTTGCTAGATTATTGTTTGTTTGCTCTCAAGCATGGGGCTTTAGTGAAGTAATCTCATTCCTGAGTTCCTAGAATCATTATCTTAATGTACATAACCTTTGTTATGCTCTAGACTCCTAGGCTTGTTCAATAAAATACTTACTTAATTGTTGCCAACATTTTCAACCAGAACAACAAAGCCAAAAACTTGTTCTCAATGGAAACAAATGCAGAATCCCCTAATCTCCCAATGCAACACATATCAACACTACCACAAAAACTCATCTCAGCACAAACTTGCTCCCCAAAACTAACTAGCCCATGAATTAACACTTCCACTCAAATTTTAAGTTTTTTTTTTTTGAAAACACAAATGAAGCTCAAATATCTATTCCAAACAAAATCACCAGAAAGAAAGGAAAGGCGTACCAATGTCGCATTCGGTGCCGATAGCGAGGACGGTAGCGAGGAACTTGGTGTCGGAACCACGCTTCTTGAGCTTCACCTGAGTGAAATGCTCGACGGAGTGAGCGTTCGTGAGGATTCTCCTCCCGGCGATGATGAAGCCACTGCTACTCGAGCTATACTGCCTCTTTCGCTGCCACGGCAGCGAGAAGTTCGGCTCCGTGTGCACGCAGAAAACCTTCACCACCGCGTCCATGGCCGGAACCACCCTGGCCCCCAGTCCATCCCCTTCTCCGACCACCACGTCGATAAACTCTCCGCCGTTCTCCAACACCCTCGGCGGTTCCCTCCTCTGCAGCGGCTGAGGCTTGTCGGGATTGAGACGCTTCTTAGGGCGGCCGCGGGGACGGTAATCGTCGACGGAGGTGGTGCCGTTGGGGGAGTCGATGAGCTCGACGTTGCCGACGGAGAAGACGTCGTCTAAGGCGGCGGTGGAGGTGGTGGCGGTGCCGGAAGGGTTATCTAGGGTTTCGGCAGAGGGGTTTTTGGGCTTACGGCCTCTTTTCCGCTTGGTGGGCTCGCGGCCCATATTGGAAATTCAAATGCTAAGAATGAGAGAGAGAGAGAGAGAGAGATTCAATGGGATAAGGAGAAAGAGGTTAGAACAAAGTTGCAGAGAGAGAGAGAGAGAGAGGAAAATTGGGGAGGAGGCGAGCTAGGCTACGCTACAGTGACAGAGAGACAGACTCGTTACTTTCGTTACGATTCGGTTTTCGGAATTAAATGTGTCCTGTCGTTTTTTTTTTATGTATATACGATTTGCTGCTATTGTCGTTTGTTTTCGAGTCAGACGACCTGTAGTTCTACTATGTCGTTTTTTAAAATTCAAAAAAATAATAATAATAATAATAATAATAAATTATTAAAAAAAAAAAAAAAAAACCTTGACTTGCCGTTTCAGTTTTAACATGAATTTCCCTTTTTTTTTTTTTTGGGGTATTAAAGTCGTAGAAGTATACAACTGCAAATTGAATGAAACAGTTTCCAAAACGTTATTGGCGGGGAAAAAGGCTGTAAGCCTGGACAAACAAATCAAGCCAGACCAATTCAACCAAGTCCAACCCAACTGGGCCAGGCCCACATAGCTCTGGTCCTTAGTGCCTTATGCCTAGTCATACATAATCAAAGCAGCTCTTCCTATTGTTCACTCCCTTAATGCGGCTGATGGAGGTTCATCTACTTCTCACATTCCGTGGAAAGTTGGTACATTGAGGAATATCCAAAGAATTATTTAGGAAATCAGTTTGATTCTATCTCAGATCATTTTGATTGAAAAAAGGAAGGATCCCAAATAATAATCTTTATTCATAAGTCGCTCATTCAGCTATACTTCAGAAACACGATCAAAATGTACCATGCATAGTTGCTCCACATTCTTCTCTAACTACTTCTCATTAATGGACTTTTGGTGTATGCAAAGGAGTGTAGTTCGTACAATAAATTCCTACCTCTCTCTCTCTCTCTATCTCTAAGAAGTTTAAACTTTTCAAAACTCCATGAAAAGGAAATGATTCAATTCCAAAGTTTGTCAAAGCCATTTAGAGGTGAGGCTTTGCTTCTTCCCTATCAAGGAAAGCTTATCTCCCAAGGGCCTCTACTCAATCTTTTAGTGTGGGACAATGTCAAGGAGAGTAGGGAACGCATCAAGGTGGTGAAGAACAACATAGCTACATTAGTTTGGCATTTCTCTCCGTGAGATAATTAAGCTTGGAGCATTACGACAATAAATTAAGAGAACTAAGCTTTACCCAAAGATGCCAGGTACCCAAAGTGTACACATTCATAGTATTATATAAAAGCATATAAATTTGAATCTAGTCTTTTTATTTTCCCAGTTAAGAAAGAAGAAATTGCATGTAACCACAATTGACATTAGGGTCTATTTGGTTGGAGGAATGGAAAAGTAGGAGGATAAAAATTATTTAGTTTTCCCTTGTGTGTGTTTGGTTGGAGGGATGGAAAAATAGAAGGGTGGAAAACTCTTTTGTTTGGTTGAAAAGAAAAGTGGAATGATAAAAAATGTAATTTATATAAATTGACTATTATACCCTTGTTACATAATAGGTTAGAAATAAATTTATTTGTACTCATTAAATAATATAAAATTTACCAACAATTATATTTTTTAATGAGAAGTGTTACATCCACAACATTTTTCGCAATACTTTCACAACAAAATTTATGTGGAAAGTTGTTACTAGTTCTAATTTGAACCCACCACTAAAATTATTTTTTTACTCACCAATATTAACTAATAACAATCTGTTACTTAAAATTTATTATAAAAATATTGTGGTAACATTTCTCAGTTAGGATTTTTTATTCATTATATTATTTCTTCTTTCTCAACCTTCATTTCATCCATACGTTTTTTTTTTCTTCTTTTTCTCCTCCACACACGTTGTCCTTATCTCTATCCCCCTTCTTTTATTTTCTTTTTCTTCCTCATTCAAGAAGGTTCCAGCACTAGTAGACGTAGCTCTCATTCTCTCTTTTTTTCTCCAGTGCTCTCTCTCAGTTTTTTTTTTACTTGATTCCAGAACGGAGTATTTGTGTAAAAGTGTTGTGAGAGCACTTTTCTCTCCGGCCTTTTCCTCCCAATTTGGGAGGATGAAAATTGTGGGCCCGAGAGAGAACTTTCTCCAGGGTTTTCCTTCCTTCCCATTTTCCTTCTTTTGCCAAACAGTGGAAAACACTGTTTTCTACCCTATTTTCCTTCCTTTATTTTCCATCCTTCCTATTTTCACCCCAACCAAACACAGTGTAACGCACATCAAAGTATAATTAGAAGAAACTTGCAAGAAATTGAAGTACATTTAAAGTATGAAGACACCTGACAATTGACATCAAATTATAGGAGACAATTATTATATTGACATTTAGTACAAAATTGAAGTTCAATTAGAATCTAATTTATATTCTTGATTGAACTTCCTATATAAGATAAGATACAAGATAGGGATTTATAAATTGAGTCTACTCCCTTTTTTTGGAGCACATAAGACTATTAAGAGTGTTGAAGTTTTAGTTGCTTTTATCATTGCATTTGGTTTCATCCACTGAATAAAGGACATGTCTAGCTAGACTCATTCATTTTTCACCGTCAGTAGGTTTTGCACTCAAACCTACCTATCAACAAAACGCACCCAAAGAAAAAGCTCAGCACACAATAGCCCCCTTACTTTGCTGCCAATTAAAGTTACCTTATAATGCAAGCTTATCTTTACAACTCTAGAGCCCCTAATGTTTTCCATTACAATAAACTGATATAGCCCCAAAAATCATTAAAGACAGCACAAGTTAGAACCAATGAATCATGATCCATAATAAGGAAATATATATATAAAAAACATGGTCAAAACACACCTTTAATCAAATATGTGGTCACGTCTGTACTGTACCAAGTCATTTTTTGGATAAAGAATTAAGTTTCATAAGTTTGTTTATTTTAGAAACCAAGCACGAAACACAGCTTAATGGTTTTTGTTCCTCTTTAATTATATTTCTCCCATTGTGGGCGACCCTTTTCTTATTATGTTTGCTTAATCTTTACTTATGCCCCCCGACCAACCCTTTTCAAGTCTGCCATTATTCTAGCCTTCTTCTCTAGCTGCCTCACTATTTTTTGGCTTTAGGGTTGCCTTGCTTTTTTATGCCTTGAGTTTCAAACTAATAGTTAAAAACTTAAAAGGCCTACCTATAGCCTTTATTTATTTATTTATTTATTTTAGAAAGTTATTATTATTATTATTATTATTTAATTATTCTACTCTTCCTTTCTTTCTCTTACAAGTCTATTTGTTAAAATATTAATTTCAGTTTTAAATAGTAACAATTGCCTTTCATTGACTTTAGTAGTTACACCAACTAAAGATAAAAATAAATAAATGATTTTTTTTTTTTACTTTATCTATAACCGCCCCACCCCCCACCCCCCCAAAAAAAAAAAAAAAAAAAAAACACAAACAAACAAAAATAATCTACTCTTTGCTCAAGTTTCCAATTAAGACCAAGGAACATTTCAAGTCTACTTTTTTTCTCTCTTTTTTAGTACAACTATACATTTATTTAGTTTACTTTTTAAAACAAAACAAGCCAACAAATATAAGCTCAGCCAAAAATTATATATTGTTCATTTGGGAACAGTTTATATACATTTTCTCTAAAAGTATACTAAATTATACTTGTATTTTGAAAAAGTGAAGTTTTAAAAAACTATACATAAAAGTTAAAAGATAAAATTTGAGCTTATAAATTGATGTCAAGCAAATACTAAGGTCTCCAAATATTTTCAAGCTCTTTTGTTTGTTTTCATTTGTCATCTCCATCGCTAACTATTATCCTTCTCTACGCTAGCGTGTACATTTAACACCTATCACAAAAACCATAAAGCTTTGAAGGAGAGGGTATTTAATGCAAATTTTTTGAAAAATAGACCTGCCTTAAATCCCTTAAACTTATTTTTAGAAACTCACAAGTCAAATAGAAATACTTCTTGCTAGATCACCTAGTGTACTTTCTACATGCAAATGATGATGTAGAAGTATATTATTGTGCTTTACAATTGTACTAACAGGAAATTACGTCACTATATTGGCTATCTTAGGGGTGTCAATGTTTGATCCAACCCACAAACACGGCACGAATTTGATATGAGTTTTTGCGGGTTAGGGTTGGGCCTTAGTGGGTTTGGGTCATAAACAAGTCAACCCAAATGTAACACGATAAGAAACATGTCATAAGCGGGTCAACCCGCATGACCCACAATAGACACGTTTGACACACCAATTTATTCGTGTTAACCCGAAATGACACATTTAACACAACTCATTTAACTTATATAACAAATAAATATTCATTTTATTTTAGATTTATCAAATAATTTTTATATCTAATCTATATTTTAAACTTAAAAAGAAAATAAGTAATTACAAAAACTTACAAAGGATATAATTCAAAATTGAAATGGGTCGAACACTTGAAGTGTATGGACTACTTTTAGGATGTAAAAAAAAAAAAAAAAAAAAACTTTTAGACAGATGTTATATTTAATATTAAGCAAGTTAAAATGGGTTGTGTCACATTCGCGTTAACCCAATACAACCTATTTATTAAGCATGTCAAGTGGGTTGGATTAGGTCAACCTACCTTATTAATAGGCTGGGTTAGGGTTGAAGGATCATAACACGATTATTAAATGGGTCAGGTTCGAATTGAGCTATACAGTCAAATATTCCTACCTTGGTACAACACAAACCCGACACGCTAATCCGAATTGACACCCCTGAACTATACTTCCCATAATTCCAACTTTTAATGGATCTACTCATTGAAAGTAAAACAGGGGATATCCACGAAAATTCCAGCTACCAATTGTTATACCAAAGTTATATAATATAGTCTCTAAAAGACAACACTATAGTTCAGTTTTTGTGGTCCCAACGATCAATTAAATTATTTTAGGTCAGGTATTACTTGTGAAGGATTAAAGAGAAGAGGTTCATTCTGATTGTTACCTTATAATAATAGAGTAAGAATCCGATTGTTACTCTACGTCAACATTGACTCTTCCCCTCTCCAATCTCTATGAATCAGAGTAATGTTTGTGGTCCTAGAATCTCCACAAATCCCTGTCATTGTTTTCATATAGCTGGTATTATTTCAATTTGGTCCTTGTTGTGGTCCAACATTGTTAAATGTTGCAGTTAGACTAGAGTATCACTTGAATAAATTGGATAAAGCATTTGAGCATCCACTTTTCATCAATATTTGTTGCTGAAAAATGGTAGATTAATTGTTACTTATTACTGTTAACTAGGTAAAAGATTATACAGTTGCTTTAAGATTATTGCTCTTTATCTTCAGGTCAAGACATCAATCGGTTTTTGGTGTTGGCAAATATTGAATTTAAGATCTAACACCAATTTGTAGTTTTTGGTGTAGATAGGAATTGAGTTCAAATCTTCTGTTCCACTTTTTCTACTCCACCAATAAAAACCTGTCACATGTTCACCTAATTAATTAAATACTACCATTATTAACTTATTAATACTACCATTATTAATTAATTAGGTGAACATATGACAAGTTTTTATTGGTGGAATATAGGGTGGAGCAGAAAAAGTGGGACAGAAGATTTGGACTCATAGGAATTAACATAAAATATCTTATTCGACAACAAAAGGCATTGATTTTTTTATTTTTTAAGATACTAAATAATTAAATGAAAAATGGAAACAACAAAATTACGTGTTACGTTGGGCACGCAATGTCACGAGTGAGCCGTTTGGTGCATGGCGGTACAGTAATACACTCTCACATGCTTTTCTACGAACATAAATTGGGACTACAAAATGCACTATTAAAAAAAAAAAAAAAGACTATAAAATGCAGAAAAGGTATCTATTTCAAAAACTCTAATACCCTTAACTCAAAAAAAAAAAGCTCTAATACCCGTAAAATTTATAATGTTATGGAAACAACTTTTTTTTTTACAATACATTTTATAATTATTGAAATAATGGCCTAATGGGTGCTGAAAAAAAAGTCTATATATATTGTAGGGACACGATTCTCAAACGACCCAACAATGACGTTGGGCTCGCGCGTGAAGGATCCCTCACAATAAAATTTGTAGAGAGTGGGCTTGAAAGGCTAGAGTTTGGTCACAGGGCGTTTGTCCAAACCGGATTTTAAGGAACTTAGATAAGGAAAGGCTTCAGCCTGGATTTCCAAGCCCCACAGCTTTATAACTTGATGGATTGGACTCCTCGGATCAGGTCCGAGGAGCACTTAATGTTTTTCTCCGGTTACCCGGCGATGGGTTTTTCGTGATGGTGTACATATATTGTCCGGGCATTCTTATCCCTGGAGTTTTTCCAGGAAGGGAGATGGGGGATCCCCTTTCTAATTAGTTTACCTTTCCTTTTATACTAGCCTACGTTTGCTGTCCCTCGTCCACGTGTAGGGTCAACTTTTCCAGGACTGATATTTGTCCCGTCAATCTAATCCCAGAATTGTTGGGGATGGTTAATAAAGCCTAAAAATCAGGTTCTGTTAGGTGCAGAGTCTTATCAGTGAAGGGTATTAAGGACAATTTCCCTAAGATATTTTCTGATCTTTAGGGTTTGCCCGTATGCCACTTTCATCAATGAGACTTTGGGTCTGCCGAGGACCAAGCTGTCTTCGGCTGTATCCCCGGGCCATTTTGAGCTTCTTATCTTTGAGCTTGGGCCATGGCCTTCTTCGGCTTGGGCCTGTGGACTCCCCATAAGCAAGCGGGCCGGGCCCATAAATTATTGGGCCCCACATATATATTACTCATAGTTTACTATTTCAACAATTTCGAAATTTATTGTAAAAAAAAAATTGTCTATGATATTATTGTACAAATTTTCACAAAATATTTTGCGATAGTAATTTATTAATGATAGATAATAAAAAAATGATATTTGTGATAAGTCAAGATAAAATTCAATAAAAAAATTTCAATTATATTGTTGTGAAAATCAATAAATTTAACCTAACTATTATGAAAATTAATGAGTTGAGTTATTCTTTTTTTTTTTTTTTGGGTAAATTTTCAAGGGAAAATAAAAGAGAAGTATTCAAGGAATAAAAAATGAAAAGTAAAGATAAATTTAAAAAATTAAAAAAAAAATCTTTCAAATTAAAAAAAAAAAAAGTTAATAAAGTCGTAATCAAGTAGTATTAAGATTTTTTAAAATATATTAATACCCATTTTTGTAATTTTAAGAAAACAATACCCATTTTCAGTTTTAAGGTTAATAATGGGTATTCACTATTTTGTACTAATACTTTTTTTTACCCAAAAAAAAAAAAAAAGAAAGAAGAAACTTATTAACATATTTTATATAAAAAATCAGAATCTTCCTTAAAAAAAAAAAAAAAAAAAAATTCAGAATCAATTTAAAACTAGGAAAGAGAAAACATCAAAGAGTAAAAAAGAATTGCTACAGAAGAGTGAATGAGTGAGATTCATGTGAGTCGCTACACACACTGACTCTCTCTCTCTCTCTCTCTCTCTCTTTATCTCACTTTGAATCAAAAGCAACAAACTTGTTAAAACCCAACAACCCCTTTTTGGTGTTATATTTGAGCGCTGAGCCTTCTTCTTCTGGGTTTGGTTTTAATGGCTTCAAGTGCTTCAAGGTTCATCAAGTGTGTGACAGTTGGAGATGGGGCTGTTGGGAAGACCTGCATGCTTATTTGCTATACAAGTAACAAATTCCCCACTGTATGTTATTGCTTCTTTCAAAGATCCATCTGGGTCTTCTTCTTTTTTTTCTTTTTTTGGATTAATTTATATATTATCTTTTTTGGCATTTTTGTGTAGTTCAATTAGTGTATGCATCTGGGTTTTACAGATTTTTGCTTTTTATGATTTAATTATAGAGCAATTGCTCTCTCTCTCTCTCCCACACCAAAATATTGTTGAGCAATTTACCTTCTATTTTATTATTAACAAATTTATGTTTTTTCTAAGGTTTCAACTTCTTGTTGCTGTTCTGTTGTTCTTGTTGTTGTCTGACTCTTTTTAGTTCTTAATTATTTTTTGAATTTGAATGGCTTTTTATTTTTTGTTTATCAGGATTATATACCCACAGTGTTTGATAACTTCAGTGCAAATGTGGTGGTTGAAGGCACCACTGTTAACTTAGGACTCTGGGACACAGCTGGTATCATTTATTTGATGGTTTATGATAACATTTTTAGCTTTAAATATAATTTGCTCTCTACTTGTATCTTAAACTGAGCTGAAAAGTTCCCTTTTTTTATTTGAAAATTTTAACTTGAGCCTAAAAATTTCCAATTAGATTTTGATTTTGTAATAAAACAGGTTTGTTATGTCTTATTTGTTTTCAATGTATTTCACAGGGCAAGAGGATTACAATAGATTAAGGCCATTGAGCTACAGAGGAGGAGATGTCTTTGTCTTAGCTTTCTCACTAGTTAGTCGTGCAAGCTACGAAAACGTACTTAAAAAGGTGAATTTACCTGATAATTTTATATTTTGACTGAGTTGTCTTTAGCATTACATTTCACTGTAATTATGGTTTTGCTGGGATGATTTGTAATTGTAAATAAACGTGATTTCTAATACTCAATTTCTTGATCAGTGGATCCCTGAACTTCAGCATTATGCCCCTGGCATTCCCGTGGTTCTGGTTGGCACCAAATTGGGTAAGTTAAAAGGAATTGATATTAATATGCACTTTGAACCCTACCTTGTTTGTGGCTAGTTTCTTGTTATGTGCAATCTTTCGAAACTTGTATTTAGTTACTCATCGTTCAGTATGACCACTTCTTTTCTTGCTTTCTTCCTACTAATGTAATGAGTTTGGGCTCCAAAAATGTATTTGATATACTTTGTACTGATTTTAGCATTAAATAAAATCCATAAATGCATTGACAGCAGCTCTCTGTGAAGGAAAATATATATTGTAGGTGTCCACCGTCCACATGTTGTGTATCAACTAAACCTGACCCTAGTATGAGAAGAAGCCTGTTTTGTTAAACATGAGGACATGAATATTCCAAAATTTTCAATATTTTTAGAAGTTTGTGATTTTCATGTAGTAATATTAGTAATGTGGTGAGAAGGGCAAGATCTTTTTGATAGGGACCCTGCTATGTTGGCTCATGAATGTCATCTTGGTGCATGGAATAAGGTCATATCCCATTTGAAAGTAGTACGGTGTTAGGAAAGTAGCAACCTAACCCAGATCTAATAACTCAAAACACTCAGATTTACATGGTTCACCCAAACCTAGGATTGTGTCATTGAAGTTGCTGCAATTTTATTATGACGGGTATAACCGGAGTTATAAGGATCATTAGCATAAATACAACCCCCCCCCCCCCCCTATTACTAGGGCTACATGTATGTGAAAATTTACAATAAAAAGCCTAGGGCATTTAAATTGTACTTAAATACCAGAAATACCCCCAATAATTGTATAGGCACCAATTTTGTTTGGGGCCTGGCATAACCAATACAGTAAGTTAGGCTCCACATACATCCCATCACATGGGATAAATATCAAGACAGGGATCGTTCATCCTTCTGTACTCTTATGCATGATTAGCATAGTGCTCTAAAAGGAATACATTCCCATAAATTAATTAGCTAAAAGGGATGGCTTTTTATCCATTAGTTTTTTTTCCCCTCTATTGGAATTACATTTAATAAGATTGCTATATAAAATCGTTGCATGCCTAAAATTTGTGAAACTTAAATATCTTTCTCTTACAATTTTTTGATTCTTTGATTTCGATGGATCACGCTTTGTCACTGATCCAAACAATCTAGTTTTGAGAATCCAAATTTTTTAGTTCAAAGATATCATTTCACCTTGTCGTCTATATTTATTTGATATAATGAAAGAGCAAGCTCAACATTTTAATAAGCTTAATAAAATTGATGTTGCAATTGTCAATTCTAATAGGTCTCCTATCTTTTGCCAAGCAATGGGATTTCTATCTCTGAACATTCTCTTCAAATGGGAAATTTTTGTGGGTTGGGTATCTAATAAGCAGGACTAACATAGAATTTATGAAATTTAACTACTGCATAAGAAAACTTTAGAACCTTTAATGCTATTTAAATATGTTATTTTGATCTGATCTGAATGAACCAATATCTGTGATGGTAGCTTTCATATTAGTGTCATATTTCAAAAAAACTTCTCATTTTCATACTATTACAATCAATATTCTGGTAACAGTGACAAACAGAAAATTTTCCATTCCAATTAACAATTATGTAGATTGTATTGACATTTGTCTTTAAATTATTGTGGTGATTAGTTATTTGCAGTAGTGCTGATTTCTGCAACTAATGCATGGTTTATAATGGACACATAGATCTTCGTGAGGATAAGCACTATTTGGCTGATCATCCAGGAATGGTGCCTGTGACGACTGCACAGGTGTGGTTTCATCCAGTAGCTGCTGTCTACAACTTGATGTTTATGGTTGGTTCCATTTCTGATAATGGTTTTAATATAATCAGGGTGAGGAACTCCGTAAACAGATTGGTGCTGCATATTATATAGAATGCAGCTCAAAAACTCAGCAGGTATGTATGAGCTGGCATATATATTCTTATCATGTGATTGATGCAACGGTATATTTTCTGCTGCAAATATGAGAAAATGTGGAATGCTCATGCAACCAAAATAAACTATATTGACCAAAGATATAATGTCAAATTGATTATTGATTTGTGTAAATATTCTGGCAGCAGGTTTTAATCAAGTAGTAGCACCTAGAAAACTGACAACTTAAAAAGATGGGTATTTCAATCTTTGGCACATTTCTTCATTTTTTTTTAGTGGGATCCTAGAAGAAATAAAAAGGAATCAATTACCATCATCCCATTTATGCTGTAATAAAAGTTCTACAGTTTAGCAGATAATCATTGCTGCTTTGAATATTTTGACATATTATTGAAAAAAGTAAGACCTGGGAATATTTTATTTCAAATGAGATACATATCCAAAAAAATAAAATTATTGGTAAGTTACACATAAAGGTGGGACCTTGGTGCGATGGTAAGTGTCCTCTGCCCAAACACTATGTCACAGGTTTGACCTTGGGAATTAGCTTCTCTAAAATTTGTGGGCAAGACTGCCTACCAGACTCATAGAAATAGGAGCTGGGTTGCCCTTTTTTCTGTACACATCCTCCCCATGGGTATCCATTATTGAGGGAGGAGGAAGTGTCATTTAAGTTAGAACTCGTTGGCAATTGTCAGTTGAGGGAAAAAAAAATCCAACTGATGTGCTGGTTTTGTGGATTTTGTTAGTTTTATTGATTTTGGGTTTGAGACTTGTTTAAGTTTACTAGTTTGATTTATTTTGGTATTTTGAGACTTCATTTTCATAAATTTGGAAATTTTGTTTGAAGAAATAAATAAAATTAGAATATTAGGCTCAATTGTATAAATTGTAATCATTTATTGAACGATGGACTTAAATAGTTGAATGAAAACCTATTTTTTTAGAGAAAATAAAATTATGGCATGACAAAATGACCATTTAAGTAGCCTGTATCATGACCCTTTTACTCTCCAAACAGATTGGATAGTTGCAATGCTTGTAATGAATTTGGGTGTTACATTTCTCTCTCTTAAAGAATCTTGCCTGCCTCTCTATTTACACATAGTTTGATTGCTTTGGGGACTTGTCCTCACTATTCTGTCTTAAAAGGTTACTACAGGTTGTATCTGTCTTTATGCTGTAATTGACCATTTACATTGCAATTGCAGAATGTGAAAGCAGTTTTTGATGCTGCAATCAAGGTGGTTATCAAACCACCACAGAAGCAAAAAGAGAAGAAGAAAAAGCCACGTCGCGGATGCCTATTGTTAGTACTTTCCTTTCTTACAATTAAGAGACTTTTCTACCATCCTTCGATTATACAGTTTCTGGGCACCATATCCCACTCTGCGTTTGTGAATTACCATCCTAAATGAATGTAGTACAAGTGCTCTTATGTATATATATCCCACCCTTTGAAATTCAAACTCTAGTAAGGTTGTGTTGCTTCTGCATCATTTTTTTCTCATGTTACTGCCGATATAGCCTTTTCTATAATTAGCATCATTACTCTCGATAGTATTTTGTTAGTGCCTGACTATCTGCTAGTGTAACCAAAAGTCATCTTTAACTATCCTGTTTCTGATATCTTTTGTATCCTTCATGCTTCCGTTTCTTGGGAATAATCTGGTGCTTAAAACTGCAGAAATGTTTTTCGTGGGAGCAGTTTCGTGTGTCTCAAATGAAACAATCTACCTAAGCTTTGACCTTGGCTATGTCACCCAGAAGATTTCCATTGTAGTCAGGCTGTAAGGATCCTGTTAGATTTATTTCCATGTGATGTCTGAAGAAATATCGGAGCTCTATGGCTATTTTCTTTCACTTTCTTTTTCTGTTTTTATTTTTATTTTTTATTATTATAATTATCAGGAAATCGTATATCCTTGGAAACTAATCTTTGTGTTATTTGTTCATTGTAAAGAATTGAAGTTGAAAGGTTTTTCTTTTTCTTTTTCTCAAACAAGAGACTGGTTTGCTATTCATAGTAGTCACTTACTGGTTTCAAATTAGTTGTAAAAAGCCATTAAGCTTCCCAAGGTGAAATGGTGAATTCGTTAGAATTCAGTTGCCCCATCAACTCATACTCATGTATTATGAATGGATCCGACTCATACTCTCATGTATGGAGTGCAACAATGCGTTGAATCGAATGTAACAAAGAGTATTACTTCAAATAGAATAAAATGGAGGAAGAAAAATATGCTCGACTAACCTTGAGTAATTTGTTGAGGTTGTTGTATGAAGATCTCCAGATGCACTATTTACAATTTCAATGTTACCAATAAAAAGAGTATTTAAAAAAAAAAAAAAAAAAAAAAAAAAAAACTGTAGCTACACTCTTACAGGCCGATGTTTGGTATTTCGTTGTCATAGAGATCGATAATTGAGTCATCTTTGCCACTGGAAGAATTATGTATTTATGTTGGCCGTGGAAGCAATGCCTACTTATCTTTTTGAAGCAATGGCGTAATAGCCCATACGAGCTACGGTCTATTCGGAGAGATTTTTAAGGTCTACCTCATATCACAACATTTTTTAAACCCTGCACATTTAGGGGTTTCCGTTTGCGATGGCTTTCATATGAAATATTTGATCCACAAACTAAAATTCGGTGGTACATGAAGACCGCTGAGTAAGTGGCATTTCATCTCTCTCTCTCTCTCTCTGTGGGCTAACCAGGTGTACAGAATATGGTATAGACATGTCTGCACATGTATACACAAAATGCAGTTACTTTTATTTCATTTTTAAGAACTTTTTTTTTTCTTTTTTCTTTTTTCTTTTTTCTCATTTCTATCTGAAAAAAGAGAATGAAACGAGGTGCTTCAGGTGCTGAACAAAATTGGGGAAGCTTCATATCATAATGACAACTGACAACCATAATGATAGCTAAGCAGCCTGATTAAAAAAATAAAACATAATGGCATAAATGGCTCTTGAGTCTTGACCAATGCCTCATTCAGATCCAATGGGAGAAAAAGTGCCTTACATTTCTGCATCAACGAGTACCAAGGACAAGAACTAAATGAATATTTTCTCTTTTATCTCTTTTTTTCTTCCTGTGGCCAAAGGAAACTGGCCTTATCAATCAATGCAATATGCAACATATTAGTTCAGGAGAATCAAATAAAATCTTACTTCTCTTATTTAGCTACCGAGGAATGGAAAGAGTTACATACATGGAGAAAACACTAAAAAAAATTTCTTTTTGTCATTTAAAAATTACTCTTTACCAAAACCTTTTCCCATTGTTCCCCTTTGCACAATCCAAGAAACATTGCAGAGATCCTCTCTCTTTGGTAACTAGACTTGCATATTAGAACTGGCAAATACAGAATCAAGAACTTACAAGCTTTCATGGGTTACCAAATTGTGCATTACTCAAATCTATTGCCATGATTGCTTGTAACTATCCCACCCGCCCTCAGGCTCCTTCCTCTTTAAAACACCACCTACCTGGTATATCCTTGCTTGCTCATCTGCTATAGCCTGTGAACTGGCAACAGAAAGTTGCCTTGGTGGAAGAGAAGAAGTCTCATCTCTGCCTTCTACATCTAAGACTCCAGGCCCGGCATTGAGGTCTAACCCCTGCCTTCCCCATTTCCTACTGCTCTCAGCACTACTGTTATTGCTACCATCAGGGAAGCTAACAACATAAGGCCTAGGGTAATGGGATGGAACTGCACCAGCAGGTCCTAAAAACTGTGTATGAACTGCAGGGAAGCAAACCTTCCCACCAGATGATGAATCCATGTATGTTGTTGAACCACCTGAAAAAGCGGCTGAACTCAGCGGAAAGGTTCCAAAAGGAAAGACGGGATACTGAAATGGGCTGGAGGGGAAGGGCACGGCAGGAGATGATGACAACACTGGCCCCCTGTAAACATCAGGACTAAATGGGTTGCTGCCACCAGTGGGACCCAACAACCTCTGTGGCCCACCAGTTGCAACAATAGGGAAAGGCTGCTCCCCTCTATCAGGAATGATTGATGGAATAACTCCTGAATAAGTGCTTCCTGTAGCAAACCATGGTGAGAAATTTCCCATTTCTGTATTGTTCATTCTAAGGCCAGAAACAGGTGGTTGGGATGGCTGACTGCTCCTACCAAGCAGGCTAAACGGTGAAGGTTCAGCGCTCATCTCATCAACAACAGGCCCATCGTTCAAATCAAAGTCCCTGCGGACACTCACAGCATCATTAAGAGGACTGCTTGATGATTTAACTGGCACAAGAGGGACATCCGTTCTACAACTATTGCTAGTTAAGTAATTGCCCATATCAGATGCATCATCAACACGATTCAAATCAAGATCAAGTACTCCAGAGAAACGAACAGGAGCAGTACCCATTAGTTCTTCACGTGCCATTTCAGGATTATTTATTGGTCCAGATAAAGTACCTGGCTCAGGAGCAGAATCTCGACAAGCCAAATCCTCAAGAATTCTTTCATCGGGAAAATTCAAGTCAATATCCAATGGAGGGCGACTCTGCTTGCCAACTGTAGCATCAGGAGGAGGAATGTTTGCAGTGCCATGTGGCATCTCAGGAGCCTTCCGGGGTTCAGCAGGCCGAAAGGCACTAGTAGCTGCTGATCCCTTCCAACCAAGTTCCCCTTTACTCTTCAGTAGGTCATCTGGCGGAACAAATGGCCCTTTTGCAGCAGCAGCCACTGTAATTGAAGCAGGAAGGCCACTAGTCACAGAAGAAATAGGAAAAGGTAACGGGCTAACCAACCGAAGGGCAGTTGAACATTCTGTTGCTGTCAAATTACTTGCCTCCCCAAGTTTTCCATCATCACTAGCAAAGCCTTCATTCAAATCAAATTCCATTCTTGCCTCCATATCTGACGCCCTTACGGCAGACATAGAAGCAGCATCTGCAGTTGTAGATGTACATTCTTCAGTATCTTCAACTTCCATGCCAGTCAACTTGGACCCCCTTGACTGCTCACATTCTGTTTCTTGCACAGGCAATGCACGAGACACCTTGTGAGGAACTGGTCTACCACATTGCACAAAACCCTCTTTGCTTTCCAACTTCTCGTCCAGATACTCACCTTCACGATCCGTAATAGCTAAACCTGAACCAACTATTTGATTCTCAGGGATTGTAGGAGCATTACCTTCCTGCATATTACTTCGTATTTCAGTCAGATTAACATTACTTCTCACATCTGTTTCCTTAGTCTTTTCAGTCTTCAATTCATTGACATTTCCGGGAACCAGATCTTTCCCACCACCAGAAGGACGGAGCACTTCTTCATTGGTTCCTTTCACACTCTCAGAATGTATCATCAAAGCAGGAGGCTTCTGCTCTGTCTTCACACCACTGTTCAACCCTTCATTTACAAACTTCTTGTCATCACCATCAATTTCTAAAGATAGGTGTGATGATGAGCCTTCAATGACTTCATTATGGACTTCTAGCCTTGCAGACACATCAACCTTATCTCTATCTGACAAAGAATCACTCACCTTTTCTTTAGCATCAGGAATGGCATCTGCATTCACCCCATCAACTGCCTTTTTCTCCTCAAGATGTTTGCCTCCTTCAATATCCATGGTTTTCTCTACTGTGACTGCGGGAGAAGCCACTGAAGCAGGTACTGTCATTTCAGTAGATTTTCCATTGCTTTCTTTGCATGGGATTGCAGTTTGCTGCAAATCCTTACTTGAAGAATGAAAACTTCCACTGTGCCCTTCTACAACTTTCTCTTCAGACATCAAAGAGGCTGAATTACCTTCTCCATTTTTAGGACCAACATTACTGGAAATTAAACCCTGCTTCTCATGCTCAACATCAGCACCATCATTACACTGGCTACGGTTTTGAGCAAGGTCATCTGCAGGAGATGATTTGACTTTGGAATCACTGCCTGAGCAGGAGTGTTCAACTGCAAGTGTGTTTCTTTGCGGAGAATCAGCAGGTGAAACCACATCAGACTTGGACATCTCTCCAGCAGCCACACTAGCAAGCAGGTTCATTCCACCATCATCTCCAATGGAAATAGATGCATTAGCTTCTGAGTACTTGACACAACTTTCAATCAAAGCATTTATAGAGCGTAAAGAACCCTCCTCTGAATTCCCTAATTTATGTTCATTCCCCGATGATGTGGAAGCAGCTTTAGCTTCTGCCCACTTTTTACTGTCATCACCACTCCTACAGCGCTCTTCATCTGTAATGGCAGGAGGTGATCCATCACCCTCATCAGAACCGGTCAGTACATCTTTGAAATCATTACTTTGCCATGATTCAGTTTTCAAATCTGAAGTAATATTAGCTCGATAAGCATCACTCTTTTCTTTCAAGCTACGATCAAACTGATCATGCTTCTCTGAAAGCACAGGAGAAGAAGCTCTGCTATGCAAAAGTGAAGGATCTTCAAAAGATGCTCCACTGGCACTTTGTGCAGGACTGCGAACTCGATTTGGAATCTTAACAATCAATTTATGACCGTTACCCTCATTGACAGGCCCATCAAGTGCCTTTTCACATGGCAATCCAGATTGTAATTGTTTTTCTGACGCCAGATGTTTTTGCGTGGAACTCCTGCTTGAACAACTTTCCCTTTGAACTCCAGATAAAGCAGAGCCAGGGAGGCCATTTATTGACTTCCGATGCCGTGAAGAACCACCTGAGGTCTTATTTCCACTCATTGAACCAGCAGTAGGGCTCCTTGCATCCTCCTTCCCGGAAAGTCCAGTTTTAGTATGGTCACTAGAGCAAGATTGACTATTGTGAGACTGACTAGAACTGCTGCTTTTCTCATCCTTCACTGTTGCCTGAGGGGGATCAGAGGTGAAACCAACAGCATTTCGACCCTGACCATCTTTTAGGTTAGTACTTGCAGGCGCAGTTGATGGCACTGTTTTCATAGACCCTGGAGATGCAGACGCAGACCGAGAAGTGCTCTCACCCTGGACAACTTTCACTGGGGCAGTTTTGGATGCAGAGAGCTGTGCAGGGCTCTTCACAGCAACATCAGAGGATGCACCTGATTGTCGATTCCCACCAGGGGAAACTTCAGGAAGGCGTGATCTTGCAGTCCAGGTGACACCCTGATTTGAACCCGACTTTGCATCATTGATGTTCATTTCAGCCTCAACACGTTTCTTCCATGTGTCAACTAAACTCCTAGCTTTCTTCTGGATTTCCAGGTTCTTATGCGTACGCAAATGATTCACAGACTTACCAATGTTGCACATTTGTAGGGCTTGAAGGTTTACAGGCAGCTTATCAAGTGCACGAAGTAAAACCAAGAGAAAATCCTCAACAGATTTATCACCATCCTTGAGGCCACTAGCATCACCAATCTTCCCTTTATGGACTTCCTGGAGCCATTCATCAAATACAGGCAGACCCCTGAGTTGCACAAACCGATTAAGCCAATCCATCTTTTCTGTGGCTGCAATAACACCAGCAAGCATTGACCGCCCGGCTAAATCTACTTTCTTCTCATTTCTGTCTAGCAGCATCAGCTGCAACAATCTCTCCACCCCTTCAGAGTCTATAAGGCCTCCTTTCTCTGTAATTTTGGCAGTCTCAGATTTTAAATTACCATCCAGTCTACTGTGTCCAGAATCCACATCATCTGTTTTTGTAGTACGCTCTCGTTTGACAGGCTCAGTGCTCTGATCTCCCCGCTCCCTTTTCTTTCCCTTAACTTGGGAAGGAATGGAAGAAGCACTATTCTGAACACTATCCGAACCTGCTTTTAGCTGCGATGTTGATGTCGGACCACTCATTGGCTTTGGAGATCGCCCGCCTGGCTGCAATGTTGCATGCATTTCAATTCGTGTGTTTTCTAACAGCTGATCTACTTCTTCCTGACGTTCCTGAGAGAGAAAAGACATTAAGGACCTAAAGATTCAGCATGTGAGAGCAAAATGAAAGATGACCAAGAGAATTTATATAAAAAAGAGAACTCACATTAATATAATCTTGATCAGTTAGCCACCATAAACACTTGTTTGTAATGTCATAAACCTGCCGACAAACGAATGACGAAATCCCTGATGGAAGCTCAACACCTTTAGGAAGGAAGGCAACTTTACATGGATGAAGTAACGATGCAGCAGGAATCTCATCCTTATGAAAGGAATAGAAGATTTCGTTTGGCGCAGCTTCCAATAGGACGCCTTTGCCAAGCTTTACTTCAGCAGGTCGATATAGCCAGTTAACACCTAACTTTAACTTATCCTCTTTACTCGTAGTCAAACAACGGATTATACCAATGAAAGGTGGGGAATCCTGAGGCGGTTTAAAAAGAGCACAGTCACCAACACTGATCTTGCGTCCATCCTGTAAAGTTTAAAAAAAAAAAAAAAAAAAAAAAAAAAAAAAACAGTTAATAGAAAGAAGAACCAAAAACCAAAGAGAGGGGAAAAAACAGGATTCTTCCTATTTTATCATAGAGAAAATAACATATAAAATAGATGGCAGAAATTATTAACAAGACAATAAAAAGTAGTATCAATGATTAGTCACTCCCAAATAAACAACTGAAGGTTTTAGAAATGTATTTTCACTCTCATATCATAATTGGGAATCCACAAGGTCAAGAGAGAAATAAGCACCAAATACACATCACTGATTACATTGATTAGCAAGCCAAAGATTAGATTATGCAACTTCATTATTAGAAGAATAAAGATAGTATTCAAATCCATCCGCTACAGTAAGCAATTTTTCAGAATTTTCAAAGTATAAAAGTAAAAAGTAGGGAGTCAATTCAAGATAATCTCTATATTGCCAGACTAGTAAAAAAAATTAAATGTCTCATGTACTCTGACTGCTATCTCTTTTGAACAGAGTAATATAATTTATTAAAATATGCCAAGAAAGCGCGAGACAAGTAGAAGCACATGAGAAAAAACCACCTAAGCACTAAAATTTTAAAATGTTAAGGGCCAGTAAATTTAATAGTCATTCTAACAAGGACTACAATGCAAAATAAAAATTAATATTTTTTTTTTTGTTTTAAGGGCCAACGAGGAGAACTCTTCAAATACGCAACTAATCCCAAGCATGTCTATAACAATAGCAGGCATTTGTTTAATTGATAATTACACATGCACCTGGTGGAGCCTGAACCCACAGGCTCAGCCTCCACCTTGCTCTTACAAGGGGAGGAGGTGCCATTTGAGCAAGACCTTATCGGCTACAATTACTTGGCAATTACTAGGATAAATCCCACCAATTTACCATCAAAGAGGTAACTAATAGGATTCGAGCTTGGCTCATGCTTCTTGAGGTGCCTTAACTCCAAGATTTGGGGCAAGGTTCCTAGCCCCTAGGCATTTCTACCTCTACTTAAATACCATCACATGAATCCTATTCCTAGCACCAATATTTATGAAACTACAAACTGAATCCCCCCATCCCTTTCCCTTTTCAAATTCCTATTTACAGGTCAATTGGGAACATTCATTGAAATTTTTTTAGCTCATATATATAATTAAATACACCGAAATAAACCTCCTCTTTCATACTTCATCGGAAGAAGAAGGGCCCATTTTCAGCAATTCAAATAATTGAAACAAAATTTCATTAATTTCCTATAATTCACACCCAAAAAAAAAAAAACCCCCAAAATCAAAACATTCATTTTCTCAGAAAATCAGGTTCATTTCCTACTTTCTAAACCAATCAAACCCAGAAACCCCCATCAATTCACAACCCCATCATTTATTCCAAAACCCACAAAAAAATCAAACCCAACAAATAGAATCAAACAAAACCAAACCAAATTAAATCAAATCAAATAATATAATTAAGACAAAATAAAATAAACAGACCTTGAAGAATGAATTAGGCTGAGAAACAAAAGAAGAAGAAGAAGCATCAGCTGGGATCAAATTCGCTGGACGCGTGGGGACACAAGTCCACATGTGCCGAGTCGTCGATTTCCTCTCCTCACCATCACCACCGCCACCACCACTACTCCCATCATGCACCTTCTGCAGCATAGCCCTCTTGCATTTTCCCCAATCCTTCGTCCTTCAATCCCTAAATTTTTTTCTTTTTCACTTTCCACGAAAACCATCAATTCCCCCAAACACCCTCTCCACTTTCTTTTCTACACCACCAAAATCCCCCCCAAATGATTTTCTCACAATTCCGCAAAAAAACCCTAGATCGATCCGAAACCCTAGCTAGCTCCCACCATATCTTACGCCAACAAACAAACTACCAAACAAACTTAATTCAATAATAAATATAATAATAATACAATCCCTAATTTGCTTCTTTTTTTTTTTTTTTTCAAAAAAAAAAAAACTTCGACTCCGATTTTCTGTGCCCGATTAATCGGCCTAATTGGAGCTCAGATCCGCCGAACGAGAAAGAGAAATTTTCGGTCTCTAGAGAGAGAAAGTTAGAGAGAGAAAGAGTGAGAAAAGAAGTGCGAGAATCTAGAGAGAGAGGGGTAGACGGGAAAAGGAAAGGTGTAGTTTAGACTTGGCAACGGGGCTGTCTTGTGTTGGGTTTGGTTTGGGTTAAAGTCTGTTACGGATTCGGGTTTGATTTTTCGGAATCGGGTCTTCTTCTTTTCTTTTTTTTTGGGTTTTTCAAAGCAATGCAATATATATTGTGTTGTTTGTTAGGTGAGGTCAACTGATAATGACCCTTCATTTTGTTTTCTTTTTTTATGCCCTACCCTTTTTTTATGAGTTTTATCCCCTTATTCCCCACACATTTACTATCATATTCTATTCTTAGTTGTGTTTGCCAGTCCCTTTTCTTGGGCCTGTTGAATTTGCTAAAATGCTTGATTTTATCCTCTAAATCAATTCTTTCTTTCTTTTTTTTTTAGGAAAAAAAAAAAATCACTGATGGTAATGTTTACAAATCACTTTTATTATTTGTGGCTATTTTCTTTTTATTTCCCATTTGTTTATATATAATTGTCTTTATAATGATTATTTGAACACCAATTGTTGTTTATTTTGCCATAGTAATAAGAATTGAACAACAAACGAAAAATTCCTCTTTTTCTGAATAGCTTCATTGCTTAATTGATTATAGTCTCAATACAGCAAAAGGTTTTGAATTTTTGCTGTAAAAGCAGGGAAAAAAATGCCTCTAATCCTTGTAGGTTTCTGTAGGTTAATTTTAAGAGCAATGTATGAGTTATAAATTTTCATTATCTTTTACACAACTTTTTAAGACGATAAGCTTAATGACATCTAATATTAGGAGGGAGTCCTGAAATTTCTGTAGAAAGTGGAGACCATAATTGGGTTGGGCAGAATTGTCCCCATACTATCTTAGTAGACCAATGCCATCATCTATAGCTAAAGCGAGCCATTTAATTCAATGCCTTCTCAACCACAAACTGCTCAATATAAATTATCCTTGGTACGCAAGTTATTTGCCTAATCAATTAAGTTCTTATCTTAAGCCACAGACAAATATAGTACAAAGTGGTGGTACTGGAAGCTATAATGAATTTTGAGTTGGCTATCTATCTTATTTAATTTATGCCAAAAGTTATCCTCATAAACGCACATGCATTAACAAAGCGCTGAAACAGGGAGAGTTCCTTATAATCATGGTACAAATTTGCTCTGTTTAACCAATTGTCCATGCCTGATGCCCCCACCTCTAAAAGGGGCTAGGAATGGTGAAATTGCTGGTTTTTCAATTGCATCGAGACTTCGAAAAAATAAATAAATCTTTATGCTCCATGTCACAGTGTTTCCATCATCTTATTATAATCCATGTTATAACTTCTATTTCAGGAAGACATTCAAACTCTTCCCACAGCCATTTGCACCCATCAACAATTAGTATACAGCAACTTGGGTAAATAAACAAAAATACAACATCCAACCTAAATAAAAAATTAAAAAGAATGTTTACAGTACCAAATAATTCGAACAATACAAAGCTAAGGCCTCTCCTGAAGAGTTGTCAATGATTGCATAAAATCATACAGATGATGCACAATTTCATTCATTGAACATCAAGACTTTTTAGCACAATAACTGACCATGCATATGTAAACACACACTTCAGAAGAATGATTCCTCAAAAAATGAAAAATGGTTAACCAAACAGCTCCTAGATGTGGCTTGTGGGAAAACACCATGTAATAAAAATATTGATCTTGATGAGTAGGAACATTGGAACAAAGTCTGGACAGAAAACCAAACTGGATCGAAGACTAATATTAGTGTTAATAAATAAAATAAAATGAAATTAGAATACAGCATCAAGCATAGCAACTAAACCATGACAAAACAAGAGTTCAGTTGCCAAAATTTGATGAGCAGTCAGCTTTATATATATATATGTGATTAGAAGGTAGAAGGGGAAAGGCAAAGAAAGATAAATTAACAACAAATCACATACAAAAGGTGTTGGCTTATAAGCAGTTTAGTAACCCAACCTCCATAAAAGGAAGTGTTGGAAAAGGAAGGGATGGCTTTGGGTCCAATGTCATATATAGTTGTTGCACTGAATACCAGTAAAGGAACCAATTTTGAAATGTCTGGGCAACACAGACTGCATGCTTTCCAACAGTTAAAATATCTACAAAGGGGAAACTGATCTGCAGCCACCCAGAACAAATTCAAGGAACAAATAGCTTGTAGACCCCGGACAGATTACATTTTGATACAGCGAAGGGATGGGGGTCGGAGACTATGAACAACATCAGATAACTCACTTACCACCCATCCTCCGAAAGCACACAAGTTAGATGACAACCTCTGGGATTAGCCAACACCCATCCTCAAAGCACTGAAGAGAAGAAATTAAATAATAATTAATATAAAAAGTTAAGAATGGCAGCTCTAATGTAGAAATAATAATAATAATAAATGAAGATAAATGCATAAATACTATGGAAAAGACAGTAACCACAATGAATTCAGAGAAAAAGATAAATACATTATTAAAATAATAATAAAAAGTCGAAACTCCCTCTATTTAGCTACAGAGGAATGAAAAAGAGATGCATACATGGACAAACACTGAGAAATTATCTTATGTCATTTACAAACTATTCATTACCAAAACCTTTTTCTAGTTTTCCTATGTAATATCCAAAAAATCTTAAAGAAACCTTTATCACTCTCCTAGGTGACTAGACTCACATGTGCTATATATACAGAAACGAAAACTTACGAGCTTTTCATGGGTCACCAGATTGTGCCATTACTCATTCCTACTGCCACGAGGGCTGCTTGTATCCATCCCAACCTCCCTCAGGCTCCTTTCTCTTCAAAAGACCACCTGCAACCTGGTACATCCTTGCTTGGTCATCTGCTATGGACTGTGAACTGGAAACAGACAGTTGCCTTGGTGGAAGACAAGTCTCATCTCTTGCTTCCAAGTCTAATCCTCCAGGCCCGGCATTAAGGTCTAAACCCTGTCTTCCCCATTTCCTACTGCTCTCAGCGCTACTGTTGTTTGCATCAGGGAAGCTAACAACATAAGGCTTAGGAAAATGAGAAGAAACGGTACCAGCAGGTCCTAAAAACTGGGGACGGACTGCAGGGAAGCAAACCTTCCCACCAGATGATGAATCCATGTATGTTGTTGAACCACCAGGAAATGCGGCTGATGACAGTGGAAAGGGGGTTCCAAAAGGGAAGACAGGGTATGGAAAAGTGCTGGAGGAAAAGGGCACTGCTGGAGAAGATGACAGCACTTGCCCCCTGAAGACATCAGGACTAAATGGACTGCCGCCACCAGTGGTACCCAACATCCTTGGCGGCGCACCACTTGCAACAATTGGGAAAGACTGATCCCCTCTATCTGGCATAATAGGCACAGCAGGATAATTGCTTCCTGAAGTAAACCATGGTGAAAAGTTCCCAATTTCTGTATTGTTCATTCTAAGGCCAGAAACGGATGGTTGGGATGAAAAACCACTCCTGGAATGCAGGCTGAAAGGTGATGGTTCAGCACACACCTCATCAACTAAAGGCCCATTGTTCAAATCAAAGTCCCTGCGGCCACTCACTGCACCATTAAGAGCACCACCCGATTGTGACTTAACTTGCGCAAGTGGAATATCCATTCTACGACCGTTGCTGATTGAGAAATTGCCCATATCAGAAGCATCATCAACTCGGTTCAAATCAAGATCAAGTCCCCCAGAGCCACGAACAGGTTCAGAACATATCATTCCATCACGTGCCACGTCATGATTATTTGTTGGGACAGATGAAGAACCTGGCTCCTGAGCAGAAATCCGTGAAGCCAAATCCTCAAGGGCTCTTTCGTCAGGTATATTCAAATCAATATCCAACGCAGGGCGACTCTGCTTGCCAGCTGCAGCATCAGGAAGAGGGGCGTTTGCAGTGCCCTGTGGCATTTCTGGAGCTTTCCTGGGTTCAGCTGGCCGAAAGGCACTAGTGGCTGCTGATCCCTTCCAACCAAGTTCCCCTTTACTCTTCAGCAGGTCATCTGGTGGAACAAACGGGCCCTTTGCAGCAGCAGCAACAGTAATTGAAGCAGGAAGGCCACTAGACACGGAAGAAACAAGAAAAGGTAATGGACTAACCAATCGAACAGTGGATGAACATGCTGGTGCCGGCAAGCTATTCGGTTCCCCAAATTTTCCCTCATCCACAGTAAAGCCTTCATTCAAATCAAATTCCACTTTTGCATCCATATCTGATGCCCTGGCAGCAGGCATAGAAGTTGCATCTGCATTGGTTGATTTACTTTCCTCTGTGTCAACTGCTTCTGTGCCAGTCCTCTTAGGTCCCCTAGTCATTTCAGGCTGTTCTGTTTCTTGTGCAGTTAATGCAGGTGAAATCGTGTGAGGAGCTGGTCTAACCTGTTGATCATGACCTGCTTTGCTTTCCGAATTCTCCTCCACGTACTCACCATCATGATCAGTGACAGTGGAAGCTAAACCAACTGAAGTTCGATTCTCAGAAGTTGTAGGGTCATTACTTTCCTGCTCATTTCTTTGTTTTTCAGCCTGATTTACATGATTCCTGGCATCTGCTTCATCAATCTTTTCAGCCTTCAGATCTTTTACTTTCTCTGAAGCAATATCTTTCCCACCACCAGAAGGCACCACAACTTCCTCTTTGGTTCCTTTCACATCTTCCATATGCATCATGGATAAAGGTGGCTTCAGCTCTGTCTGGTTACCACCATCCAGACCTTCAGCTGCTTCCATCTGGAACTCTAGAGCAGAAACTACATTGAACTTATCTTCATTCAACAAAGAGCAACTTGTCTTTTCATTTACATCTGGAATGGCATCTGCATTCACCTCACCAACTGCCTTTTTCTCCTGAAGTGATTTGACTCCGTCAATATCCATAGTTTTCTCTACAGTGCTCACAGGTGAGGAAGTCATTGAAGCAGCTACTGTTATTTCAGTAGATTTACCATCACCTTCTACACATGGGTCTACAGTTTGCTGAAAATCCATACAAGAACTACTTAAATGACCATGGTTCTCTCCTGCAGGTTTCTCCCCAGACAAAGAACAAATAGATGTGCTTTCAACAGTTTTTGTCCCAATATTACAGGAAACAACACCCTGCTTCTCAGGCTCATCACCAGCACCATCATTAGACTGGCCTTGGTCTTGAGCAAGGTCGTCTACTGGAGATGATTTAACTTTGGGATCACTACCTGTGCAGGAATGCTCAACTGCAGGGGTGTTCCTTTGCGGAGAATCAGTAGGTGAAACCAAATCAGACTTCGACATCTCTCCAGCAGCCACACTAGCAAGGAGATTCATCCCAACATCATCCACAATGGATATAGATGCATTTCTTTCAGAGTACTTAACACAACTATCAATTAAAGCATTTATGGAGCGCAAAGAAGCCTCCTGCAAATTCCCTGATTTTTGTTCATTCCCTGATGATGAGGAAGTAGCTTTAGCTTCTGCCAATTTTTTGCTGTCATCTCCAGTCCTGCAGCGCTCTTCATCAGTAACAGCTGCAGGGGATCCATCACCCTCATCAGACCCAGTCAGTACATCCTTCAAATCATTACTTTGCCAGGATTCAGTATTCACATCCGAAGTAATATTAGCTCGACAAGTATCGCTCTTTTCTTTCAGGGTACGATCAAACTGATCATGCTTCTCTGAAAGCACAGGAGAAGAAGCTCTGCTATTCATGATTGAAGGATCTTCAATTGATCCTCCACTGGCACTTTGTGCAGGACTGCGACTTCGATTTGAAATCTTAACAATCAATTTTTGACTGTTACCCTCAATTGAGGGGCTTTCAAGTGTCTTTTCCAATGACAATCCAGACTGTGATAATTTTTCTGAAGCCGGATTTTTGAGCAAGGAACTTTTGATTGAATTTATTTCCCTTTGCGCTCCAGATACAGCTGAACCAGGGAAGCCATTGATTGATTTTCGATGCCGTGAGTTCTTATTTCCACTCATTGAACCAGCAGTAGAGCTCCTTGCGTCCTCCTTCACTGAATGTCCCCCTGTTTTAGCATGGTCACTAGAACATGATTGACTGTTGTTGTGCGACTGACTAGAACTGCTGCTTTTCTCATCCCTTGCTGTTGTCAGAGGGAGATCGGCAGCATTACCAACAGCATTTCGAGCCTGGCTGTCTCTTAAGTTAGTATTCACTGGTGCAGGTGATGGAACTGATTTTATGGACCCAGGAGATGCAGATGCAGACCTGGTGATACTCTCCCCCTGGACAATCTTCACAGAAGTAGTTTTGGATGCAGAAAGCTGTGTAACTGAGCTCTTCATTGCAACATCAGACGACATACCTGAGTGTCTATTCCCACCATGGGAAACTTCAGGAAGGCGTGATCTTGCAGACCAGGGGACAGACTGATTTGAGCCAGACTTCGCATCATTGATGTTCATTTCAGCCTCAACACGTTTCTTCCATAGGTCAACTAAACCTCTTGCTTTCTTCTGGATTTCCAAGTTCTTATGAGTGCGCAAATGATTCACAGACTTCCCAATGTTGCACATTTGTAAGGCATGTAAATTTACAGGCAGCCTATCAAGAGCACGAAGTAAAACCAAGAGAAATTCCTCAACAGTTTTATCACCATCCTTGGGGCCACTACCATCACCAATCTTCCCTTTATGGACTTCCTGGAGCCATTCATCAAATACAGGCAGACCCCTGAGTTGCACAAACCGAGTAAGGCAATCAAAATCATCCGTGGCAGCTATAACACCAGCAAGCATAGACCGCCCAGACAAATCTATTTTTTTATCATTTCTTTCAGGCAGCATGAGCTGCACCAATCTCTCAACACCATCAGAGTCTATTAGCCCTCCTCTTTCTGTAATTTTTGAAACCTCAGATTTTAAATTGCTTTCCAGTCTAGTATGATTGGAATCCCCATCATCAATTTTTGTAGCACGCTCTCGTTTGATAGGCTCAGAGCCCTGATCTCCCCGCTCCCTTTTCTTTCCTTTAACTTGAGAAGGAAGGGAAGATGCACTATTCTGGAGACTATCTGAACCAGCTTTCAACTGCGATGTTGATGTTGGACCACTCATTGGCTTTGGAGATCTGCCACCAGGCTGTAAAGTTGCATGCATTTGTTTCTGCGTCTTATATAACAGCTGATCTACCTCTTCCTGTCGTTCCTGTAAAAGAAAATTAATGAATTTCCATTGTGCAAGTAAGAATATTCAGAACTACCCTAAAGAAATAACATATGTAAGCAAGGAGACGTATCTGCAAGAGCGTTAAAAACTCACATTAATATAATCTTGATCAGTTAGCCACCATAAACACTTGTTTGTAATATCATATACCCGCCGACACACAAATGATGAAATCCCTGATGGAAGTTCAACACCTTTAGGAAGGAATGCGACTTTACACGGATGGAGTAACGATTCAGCAGGAATCGCATCCTTATGAAAGGAATAAAAGATTTCGTTTGGCGCGGCTTCCAACAGGACGCCTTTGCCAAGCTTTACTTCAGCAGGCCGATAAAGCCAACTCACAGCTAACTTTAGCTTATTCTCTTTACTCTGAGTCAATGAACGAATTATTCCAATGAAAGGTGGGGAATCCTGAGGTGGTTTGAAAAGAGCACAGTCACCAACACTAATTTTGCGTCCGTCCTGAGAAGTGGAGGCAAAAAAAGGAATTAAGGCAGTTATAAATTTGAAGGTCTTGAGAAAACCAAACGCACTTCCACAATCGATGTACATTACAAACAGAAGGGCAGAAAGAGGACTTTCATTGGCTAGTTGTAGGCATTATAATGCACTCAGTTTGTCTAAGGAATAATTTCAAATAGTAATAAGAAATCTGGCAGTCAAAAAAGCAATAACACTTAACTCGTGTCAATCAACGGCTAAAGTAGAAGAATTTGAACTTAGGTGACTTTTTAAGGCCTTTTAACTCCATGCCAGAAAGCCACCAAGTCTAACCCTTAGCAGTATTACTTAATGCCTATACATACCAATACCAGTGCCAATGCCAAGCAACAATACATACTTCTTCTGTTTTGATAATTTCTTGATACACGTCATTAAAATAAACTTATTGAAAGTTATTTAACTTGATACTGTGAACATAAACATATTGATTCAACAAGAATCTACTGCTCCTAAGCAAGCAACAAATGTCTGCTCCTATGCAAGCAACGAATGTCTCAAAAACATAAAAATATATTATAAGTTTTCTCAACTCAATTGACCGACAATGCATGCTAACCTTGGTGTATTTTCTGTCATCTAGAATCTAAATATTTACTCCATAAACTAATTGCATTTTTATGTTCACTTAAAAGAAGCTGTTCCTGTGAACGTGACCACATTATGATGTTGTTAAGCATTAATAATATTTATATCAGGACATGAGCCAAACAGGTAAAATACCAGTCAACATAGTCCAATATCGTGTCATCTGCAATGGCCCATCAACCATATAATATCCTGACCATGAATAAACATCCAGAACTGACACCTAAAACATAAGAACAACCAGATTGTAGAAAAATTTTAATTCCAAATGTTTACATAATTTCCCATCAAAAGGAGTTCCCTCCCAAGAGAAATTTAAATCTAAAGGTCATTGCAGAGCCGAAATCCTTCCCTGCACTCATTTAAACAGTTCAATAGAAAAACTTTATCCCCACATAACACAAAATAGGTAGAAGATTTCAGCGTTTTCAAAACCCATCAACAGTTAGCCAAAATAGTAGCTTTCAATACCCCTTCTAAGCTTCTCCATACATTTCGCAAAACCAAGTTCATTTTTGCATTACATCCATCACACCAATTCAAAAAAATGGGACTCCATTTCCAAATCAATCGAGCCAACACACACACACACACAAACGATTCACAAAAATTGGGTTCATTCCTTCAAATCTAAATCAATCACATTAATTCACACAAATTTTCATTCATATCAAGAATTTCCCCCAACACCCAAACCAAAACAGAAATAAAAAACAAAAAACAAAAAAAAAATTCTTTCTAAATCGATCAAGCACAAATACCCCACCTCATCTTCTCACTTACCAAACATGCCAAATCATCTCAAGTCCCAAACAATCAAAACCCACAAAAAAATTTTCTCACACACCAAACAGTCAAATCCAACCAAACAAACAAACAAACAAAAAAATTTAAATAAAAAAAAAAATAAAAACAATCAAAAGCAAACCTTGCAAAACGAATTAGAGGAACACAAAGTGACCGAAGAAGAACCATCGGTTGCGGTGGCGGAAGCAGCTATGGTCGCACGCGTGGGGACTGTCCACATGTGCCGATTCCGTTTCCTTTCCTCACCAACCCGCCCATGCAGCATAGCCTTGCATTTTCCCCTTTCCCAACTTCAATCCCTACCAAGAGTACCATCAATTCCCCAAAACCCCAAACCCACTTCTCTCTTTTCTTTTTCCCCCAAATTCTTCACATTCGCTTAATCAAAAAAACCCTAGATCGATCCCTAACCCTAACCCCCCACACGCACCATTTCAATTTCAAAAAACCCCGAACCCTAAATCCGCTTTCTTCTTCCACTCCCCCAAAAACCTCAAAAATTTTCGATTCCGATTTCTAGGGTTTCCACGTCGAATCCGATTAACCGATCTAATCAAAAGCCTCAGATCCACAACGACCGCGAGAGAGAGAGAGAGAAATTCGAGCCGCCTTTCGATTCAGAGAGAGAAACTGCGAGAATCTAGAGAGAGAAAATAGCGAAGAGAGAGAATATCGGAGAGAGAGAGAAAGATAGAGAGCGAGCCTCAGACGGCAAAAAGGAGAGGTGTACTTGGTACTTGGGTAGAGCAGAGTTCGGGCAGATCGGGCAGTTCGGGCAGGAGAGAATCATAAAGTTACACGCTTGTGACGCAGGTTATTTATGATTGTCAATTAATTTTTTAAAGGGAATGTGACTGACTGACTGAGCACTTTCAGACTTTCATTTTCTTTTTTATTTTATCTATTTATTTATTTATAAGATTTGGGCCCATTTGGGGTAAGGAAGTGTGTGAAGAGAACTTTAGAGAATCTAAATGCTAGGTATTGCACACAAATTTATATTATTTATTAGAACTGTCTTGTGTGGTTGATTATGATACTATAATTTTAAAAATTGGTATGGTTAAAAAGAACATTTTTGCTCCTGATTCACAATTTTTGATTGGTTATAGCCGGTTTTTTGACATATTTTGTAAGTTTTTATTAGATTAGATTGGTACTTGGTTCTTGGTTCGACCAACCGGTATAGTCCAAATTTTTAAATCATGGTAATTATTGTTCGTCATGTCACATGGATCCGTCATCTTTTTATTTACTATTCAAAATCTACCATGTGGTCTGTCCAAAAAAAAAAATCTACCATGTGGGACAGTTGTAAAATATGTGTTTTTGTGTGTGGCATGGTTGAAGTGAGAAATGTTGACCCATCCAGGGGCTTTGACTTTGAGTTTCCAGACAACTTCGGGGGCTCTGAGATTTCAAGGCCAGTTGATTTAATCTTTCTGTGTGACTTGTTTGGTGTTGTAGGTTATTTTTTTAGGGTTAATCGGGCAGTGATTGGGTGACCTGTAGGTGATGGATGGGTATAGGGTGGGAGGGGTAAGATTGTAATATCAAATTAGGTAACATCCACATGAGGGCAGATGATGGAGAAGTTAAGGTTGTCTTGAGTTGTTCCAACACACTCTACTAAAAAGTAATAAAGGGATGATGTAAATGTTCTGTTTTTGGCAGGAAAATGATTTATGAGGTTGTTGCTTAAGTAAGCATAAGGCAATTCGAGATCATATGGGGGCCTGAAAATCATGTACCATTGGAATTCTCAAACCAAAAAATAAATACATAAATTTGGGGATTTTTCTTTCCATTGTTTTTATTTTGAGGTGCCGCACTGCCACCTAGTTACATTTCACATGGATAATAAATGTGAGAGGTGGAGATGGTTGAGTTTGGATCCTCTACCCTTCAATGTGTTAGAACTTAGAACCATGATGTAGTATTTATAGTCAAGTATTGTTACAACTCTATTGACAAAAAAAAAACACCACTCAAAGTTGGGGTGGTCCACTAATTAGGGTCTTGATATAGATAGATCTTGAGTTCAAACATTCAAAAGTAAACATTTGACAAAGGTTTAGTTTCATAATTATTGTATTATACCACCCATAATTATTGGTGATCTGGATAAGACTTGCATCAAACTATGATTCAACTCAAACTCAAAGTTGGGGTAATCCACCAATTAGGGTCTTGATATAGGTGTAGATCTTGAGTTTAAACATTTGGAAGTTACAAGTTGGCACCAATTTAACTTTAAAATTATTACCACTAAAAATTATTGGTGATTTGAATAAGACTTACATCAAGCTATGACTCAACCCCCTACCTCAACTTCTTTATTGTTCAATCGCTCAAACAACAGTTTCTCAATAGATAAAAGAATTAATATATTTATCAAAATAAAAATTGTTGCACTAGTCACCCCTTGCCTTTTTTTAAAATATTAAAAAGAAGTGCTTAGAACTATATTTTAATTGATTTTGATTATACCTCAAGATCACCATCATTACTTAAGGCAATCTATATAGTTGATCACAAAAGGAATCTATATAGTTGATCACAAAGGAAGAAAACAAAAAACAAAGTAATTTTTAAGGTCAAATTCTTTTTGTTGGTCATCTATATTTTATTCTTCTTGTGCAACCTGTATAATGATGGTATGGAAAAATCATGCCAAACTGCAAGTTGGAGAAACATCATCACAACAATATTAAGTTTATGAAGGTCTACAAATCAAATGTAAAAACATCGCTTTCAAAAGTTACAAAACCATATTTTCCCATTAAGGCATGTGGGGTGCTTCTATATTGACAAAAGGGTCCATACTTTTTTGATGGGTTATGTTGAGTTTGTCCATTTGTGCCTCCATCTTTTTCCAAAACTTAATAATGTGTCTTTAAAGAAAAACCAGGGCTACTTGTACTATCAACTCTGCCCATCTTGCAAACCCAAATAGATGGGGAATTACAATCTAGGCTGTCTTAATCTTTAACTTCCTATTCATGTATCTTATTTCGTGCGTGCACGGATATCCAAACCTGGGCAACACCAAATTTGCATATGGACCCAGCTTCTATTTCCTCTTATCAGTTTTCCTTGCCACGTTAGAAATTTAAAACATGTTTGTGAGTTTGGTGTGAAAAAAACAATAAAAACAAACGACATGTTCTGTAATTTGCATCATATACGTTATTATCATTCTGGACACCTAGTAGAGCAAGAGGCAGAACGATTGAAGGCACAGATATAAATGCATAAACCTAGAATTGTTGTAATCTTTTAACCATTTTCACCATGGCAATAACAGAATATTTTTAACATATCATTTAATAATTGTAATTGCAAAAACTAGCCTAGCTGTGGAATTATGTAATTGGCTCAAAGTCTCTATCAACATAAACAGACCATGTGGTGCAAAATCTATCTATCAAAAGAGTATAAAGTCAATATGATGGCCTAGTTTGAAATATCACATATACCCACCACAAACTGTACGCCTAAGACTTCTGATACTATTCCCAGTACCAACCTTCAGGGAGTAAATAACATCTTTAATTATCGAAAATAAAGTTTATATATATAATTAATTAATAAGTTTTATTAGAAAAAAGAAAACATCAAGTACACAGGAAGTATTCTAGACAATACTAGAGGCTCATCACAACTGAATACTTTAATTACAACGATCAACAAACTCTAATAAGTTTGAGAAAGAGAGACTTTCTGATGCCAACAGCCAATTGAATAGATTTCGCAGAAAATATTATTTCAGCCAAAAGAAAAATTAATACACACGTACGTATATCAACTTTGATTATTGTCATATCATCAGCCAATCGAATAGATTTTGCAGAAAATATGATTTCGGCCAAAAGAAAAATTAATGCATACACATACATATATCAACTTTGATTATTGTCTTATCATCGGAAGAACCTCATGCATTTAAATTTTAAAGCCATGAACCTCATCGACCTAACTGATGATAGTACACAAAGAATACTAGAGTCTATACTTCTGCTGAAATGCATGCCTAAACCCAAAGTTTGATAATTTAGCACAACCTTATAACCAAAATAAATAACAAAATTAGACAGAAGATTCTCAAGTCCGAAAGATTAAATATTCCAGAGCACTACTGATGAAATATTTTGCCTTTATTCAAAAGGCAAAATATATTCCATACAAATTAAATATATTCACGATTTTGACTTGTTTAAAACTATAGCAAACAGTGTAAAGGACCTTCAAGCAGATCATGTCCCTGGTGCCAAAACTCATGAGACTACAAAAGAAGGAAATTCAAAAATGAAAATGAGACAGAGATTACAATGCTCAAACATGATAGCCCAAACAGAATATGCATTATGTTCTACATATCCACCAGGCGCGAGCAGTGTTAATTATGTGCTCAAAAACATCACTAGTTCATTACAAGAAAACTAATCTCAGAGATAGGAAACAAGTACTCTGTCAATTCATGAATTGCTGCAATTTGTCCATTTACTTCATAACAGTGATACTAGGTGATTACAAGAAGATTCAAAGTTGCACCCAGAAAAATGTGGCCAGATTGCAGTCCACAAACATACCCAATACAGTGTTTAGTGAATAGACACAAGCTGGAAGTTATCAAAGAGCATTTATCATCCTCTTCATCTCAGCCGACCTTCTAGCATCAGGTTCCTCAATCGCTCTTTCAGTGAGTACTTGCTTGATACGACACATTGACTTCCTCACCTTAATTTCATTCAACAACAAGAATCACCGAAATGCCAATTAGTAATTGTGGTTCCAGAAAGATGGAGGAAAAGTATTAATACATGCAACAAATTTAATGCCTAAATCATTATATTCCAAAACTTGTTTTTCATGTACTCAGTCTACCAATTGAAACACAGTGAGACAAATCCAATGTGGTATTTCTAGTTACAGTACTTAATGTGAAATGCAAGTTGAATTTCAGAATAAATGAGTAGCTGAAAGCAATGAAAAAAAGAGAACAATGCCAATTGACCCCTAACCATTTTTATATAAAATGTATATAACCAGTTTCTAGGTATGATCTAACATACTAAACCAATTAGGAAATCCAAGAATTTGTTGCAGCAATTTCTAGACATGATTAGGTTTAATGCTAGGAAACTATTTACTTTTCATTTTTCAACATATCATTAGCTTTTCCTCCTAGATAAAATTTTGATCAATTTCACCCGCCTTATTTTGGCAAAGCAATCCAAATGGCAATTAAAGAACTAGATGGATATAACTAAAATGATGCGGATATAACTACAATGCCAAAGCTATTTCATGTAATACAAGTCAGTGGCTGAGGTAGAACTAGATCATGGAGTCAATTTCACTTTGCTGCACTCAATACTTTAGCAGTCAAATTTTACCATGAACAAGAAATGAGAGATTCTCTAAAAAGCCAAGTTCCAAAAAGAGTTCTTCCCTCTACATTAAAAGAACGTCAAGTATTTAAAGTAGCATGTTTAAAATATTGGTAACATTTGTGTTCAGATGGTTCCCAACCTCTCGCATTTATGGCACTTAGGATGCAATCTGATATTGATATTGGCAAAGCTATAGCTTGCACTCCATTTTAACATTGTAATTCTGCCCCTCTACTTATCAAAAAGAAATTCTGCCCCTGTATATAAGACCAGTGAATCCATTCCGGTCAGAAACCCTCCCTGATAGATGGTATATTGTTTGTTATCTACAGGAAAATTCTTGTTTTTTAGACTACGTGATCTACTCAAGGAAGCATCAAGCAACAGCAGACAATGATTAGCTAATTTAAAAAAAAAATAAAAATAAAAAAACCATCCATTTTCTGAAGGTATTCTCTAATCCCATTAGAATGCCTAACATATGGAAAGACACATCTCTTAGAAGGCCTGACAAATGGCCAACCAAATACCACAAACCAATGCATGAGGAAAGGCAATTCCAAAGCAAGGTGATGAGATATAGAAGCTTGGCACTAGAAGGGACCAGAATGGGGTTCACAGCATCCATAAGGGTGTTCCAAAAGGTTAATTGGGTATTAATATACATAAGTACTTACCTTCTTAAATTACTTGGAAATGGAATTGGATTGTCAAGAGCGTTGAAGCTCAATTGGCATCTCCTGGTGTTCCAATGAAGACACATTCATGATTCAAATTCCCCTAACCCAACTATCGAATCATCAAAAAACTTGAAAATGGAATCGGATCACTTAACTTGTTGGTAATCACTAATCAGTGAGAAAAGAATGAGACTAAAAAATTGTTGGTTTTTTTTTTTTTTTGGGGGGTGGGGGGGTGTGCAGATTTTAGACCGTTTCTGCCTTAGATTTGCACAGCCAATTGGATCACTTTACTTGGTAGTAGATTTAATGTGTCTTTTGTTATTGTCACACACCAAAAATGATCAAAATATTTACTGCTCTAAACATACAGAATAACTTTTAAAAATAAACTATTTCAGTGAGTAAGAATGAGTAAAATTGGTGGATGTCACATTCTCTCGCATACTTTGGGCCATCTCTACACTAAGTATGGACTGCAAAGTGTAATGCACAACTTTCCAACATTTTTAGGCTGGTCACCCAAAGAGTGGAACAACAAGATTGTAAGTACTGTTATCTATTGGCATAAGGTATACTTAAAGAAGATTTTAATATCTCAAGAGCAATGTCTTGCTTCACTTTGCAGGCACATTTCATGGTCAAATATTGTATCCAATGCATTAACTCACTGGATTTGAGTTTTATTTATCTGTTTAATAATGATAATTTTATTTGTAAAAAGAATGCATTCACTTGCTATGTATTAAAATGAAAAGAAATAAATCATTACATCAGTAAAAATTTCAGTCTGCACAGAAATTGAATTCAAAGAAACAACAGGGATTCCTGTTCACTAAAAAGGATTCTTATAATTAAATAAATGAATTTGGTTGCTTTATCCAGTACTTACATGGAAACCAAGAAAAAAAAGACTATTGGTCATACTGATACTGAACCTTTAACATCAAATTTCAGTTTATATAAGTTCATAACACTAAAGTCCTTGTATTTATCTACTGGAAGAGTATCCCAATAATTTTTCAAGAAATCTATTACTAGCAGCGCGAGTTTTAGTGATGTCCTGTATTTGGAGTGTTACTGGCTATCTCATCCGAATTATGCTAAACCTCTGACAATTAGCCAAGCATTCAAGGAGCCAAAAATGACTACAATTACATAATGCGTCAAGGGAGAAGCAAAGTAACAGCGTTATACCTTGGGAATGCGCTCTGGGTTAGGAAACCGTAGATTCTGTGAATGAAGCATCTGTCTTTGAGTCATCAGCATATTTTTCTCCTTTAACAAGACATACCATAGCTTATTAAGATCATCCCAAGACTTCAGTCGCAGTTCAGAAGCCTTCCAACTACGACCTGACAGCACCAAAGCACTAAAAGGATGATTATCATTATACATCATTGGGAAAAACAGAAAATTTTCAGAATTAAAATTGTTCTAGAAGTACACTGATTCACATGATAGTGAAGAACTACAAGCAATATGATCTCATGTGCAAAATGATTTCAAAATGCTTGTTTATGTCTTGTATACTTATAAAGTGTTTTTTTTTTAATAAGTAATAAGAGTATTATTAAACAAACTGTAAAACAAAAGAAAGCAAATATAAGGTGTTCATGATGGTGAACACAAGGAAATGCAACAAACAAACAAACAGCATCAAACAACAAGAAAAAACTTAAAATGCAATACTAGGAGAAGCAATAAACTCCAAGATAGTGGAACAATCCAAGAAGCCCCAACACCTAGACCAATCAAATAAAGTCTTCTGGCATAGAGCTTGTAATTGAGCCAAGGATTTCTCGGTATCCTCAAAAGAGCGTCGATTTCTTTCCATCCCAACAATCCACATCAAACAACCAAGAACCATATTCCAAATGTCTGAATTAAATTTTCCCAGCCAATAGCTCCAACAATACACCAAACTTTCCACAAAGCGTGGCATGACCAATTGGGTCCCAAAGATTTGAAACATATAAACCCAGAGAGAGTGAGCTACAGGACAATGGAGGAGGAGATGATCCACAGTTTCCTCATTCCGATGGCACATACAACACCGATTCACCAAAATGCACCCCCTAAGTTTAAGATTATCCAGTGTAAGGATCTGCCCATGAACCGCTATCCACACAAAGAAAGCCACCCTCTTAGGGATCTTAGCTTTCCAAACACCCTTCCATGGAAAATTGGAGGCAGCTTCACCCCTCATGTTATGGTAATAGGACTAGGTATCAAACTTGCCATTCCCGTTGAGACACCACTGAGAAGTGTCACTCCCACCACCCCTAGGGATCCAAGAATGAATGAACTCAAGGAAAGAGAAGGCAGCCTCTAATTTCCTTTCATGAAAATCCCTATGAAATCTCAAATTCCAAATTCTATCATTTCCGCCCTCCAGGAAGCATAATACATCAGAAATACAAGCTTCCTTGTCATTAGAACACACATACAGCTAAGAATAGAGCCTTTTAAGTGAGTTATCTCCCACCCACTTATCATGCCAAAAAAGAATATGAGTGCCATCACCCACCACTAGGGCCACATGTTTGGAGAAATTCTCCCAACCATCATGAATACCACGCCACAGACCACATCCATGGGCCCTACTACATATTTTAGTAGTCCGCCCCCCTTGACCCTCTCCATATTTAGTTGCAATAACCCTCCTCCAAAGATGAGAGCCTTCTCGTCCAAACCTCCATAACCATTTCCCTAACAAGGCTTTATTAAAATGCACCAACTTCCTAATCCCCAAACCCCCCATATCTATCGGTAAAAACACCTTCTCCCAAGCCACCAAAGGATATTCGAAACACTCCTCTGAAGATCCCCCATAAAAAATTTCTCTGAATTCGCTCCAATCTATCAGCCACAGCTACAGGGATGACAAATAATGATAGATAGTACGTAGGAAGGCTAGAAAGAGTACTCTTCAACAAGGTAAGTCTACCCCCCCTTTTATAAATAAAGACGCTTCCAACCTGAGAGTTTCTTCTCCATCCATTCCAATATAGGATTCCACACAGATGCTGTTTTGTATGGGGTGCCCAGTGGCATTCCCAAGTATTTCATAGGCAGACTACCCACCCTACATCAAAGTATACTTACAGTGTACTAGGGCTAATCCCTTTTTTATTTTCTTTTTAATGGAATCTTATTACTAATTAAAAAAAGACTTCAAATTTTGACAAAATTTTATCTTAAAATTATAAAAAAATTCAAATAACTTTGAAGCAATGACATTTTAATTCATTATTTAAATCTATAGGAAAGGATTTGCCAATGGCCCTTGACCAAATAGCCCCTCCACCATCCATAAGTATGGGGTACCTATAACAAAAAACCCCAAAAAAAAAGTATGGGGTAGTTCGTGAGGTTGGGGGGGTTCCAAGCCCCCTTTGGTGAGTGAGTTAATTTACCAAGCACAAGACTGTTTGATAGAAGGATTTGATGCGATAAAAGTAATCATGTAAAACCTGTACTTTTGTTTTTTGGATAAGTTAGAGAATAATTTATTAGAAAGAAGGATTGCTCAAATGTGAGCTACCTTAAAGAATTACAAACAGACACCGATGAGGTTAAAACATTAATTATAGAACTACAAGAAAGCCCCCCAACCCAAGGACCTATATCAAGCACCTGGGGTTTGTGCTATCAACCCATGGATACCCAGTGTTGTGTTTGTTTTCATTCATTTCCCACATTTTGATAATTATTAACTATTCTCAAATGTGCCTTTCAAAGGTAAATACCATTTAGCTTATTTGCCTAATCTCTTGAATGACTTTAAAACACTTTAATCTTTTTCTTTTTTCCACTTCGGTTGAAGGTCTCTTCAGTGTTAAATGAACATCAAGCATTATCATGTTTCCACCCTTCTATTGCCACAGATCCATTTCTAATTAACAGACCTTGTTCTTATGGATATTATAATAATTATAAACATAAAAAAAATAAAAAACCAGCTATACGTTACCACTGAGATCTAGCTCAAATGACACCTATTCTCCTTGTAAGAACAAGGCAGAGGGTGAGGTATTGGATTCAATACCCATTGGGTGTATGTAATTAAAAAAGGTTGTCCCAGTAAGTCACACTCCCACTGCTGCAAGCTATAAGGTGTGTGTAATTACCAATTAAAAAAAAAACAGCTATATATCTTATAACATAAAGCCATGAATAATAAATTATTACGACTACTAAAAGCAATGAGCAAACAGAATGAAGGAACAAGAAAACGCCCCATACCGTAGACAACAGGTTTGTCATCATCTATATTCCTATCAGCCTCAAAGAACTCTTGCAGAGGGTTCCTTGCTACAGAAGCAGCTGCAGCTGTTGCATTAGTTGTTTCTGATTTAGCCGCTGCAAACAGTGTTCTCCCAAAAATTCTTGACAATAGCATTATTGTTATCACCTAGCTGCATCACAATGCAATTACAGAAACAGAATCAGGAAGCGCTCTCACAGCAATTATCCTATGTAGGCAACATAAACACAAACTAACACTTGGTTTGTTTCGATTTTGGAAAATGAGTTGCTTTCAAGAAAACATTTTCTAGATAACTAACTCATTTTCTTGTATTTGGTAGTGATCCGGAAAATGAGTTTGAAAACGTTTTCTAGTGTTTTGGTATGTGTAGAAGATCAGTAACATTTCTTGAAATTCAAAACAATTATATGAAGCAACAGAGCAACACTCTCATTCATGACATGTATATTGAGTAAAACAACTACATAATCAACAATATAACATACAATAGTCCACAAACATTTTAAAATATTTATATAAAAAATCAAATATGCTTCTCATGGTGCAAAATAACCATCTTCCATTCAAAATGTTCAATATGCCAAATTTTCCAAATAACCATCTTTTCTTGCTAGTTGCTACAATGATAGTCACAAGAAAAATAAGACATAATGGAAGAAGAAGAAAATATCATAATACAAGTTTCATATCCTTTACAAACATATCCCCATATACCTTGTGTACTCTGACAAAGCATGCAAACTCACTAGTATAAGTTATAATTATATACAATATTCTAGAAATGAGTTTCTAGATTTGTTTCATATGGTTGGACTTTGGACCAACTGGAAATCAAAATAAATTTTAAAAAATTAAAAAGGAAAATGAAAGATCAAGTGCAATGGAATTTTGATCCTTGTGACACAAATACTTTCTCTATTGACAAATAATAGGGTAAAAATCATGTTAAGTGATACAAGGACTTTGGAGACTTCTACGAGACACTAATGAAGGAATCCAACAAATCTGTTCTAGTCAAATACTGGAAATGGAAACCACAAAATTGAACCAAAAGGAAAATCTTGTCACCTATAGAATTACCTTCCCCCCCAAACACACGCACACAAAAAATGGTAAATTATACCAACCTCCCATAGGGGGCATTTGGTTCGTTGTGATGTGTCCTTGATATGATACACATTACGATGATGTAACGCACATTATGATGATGTGACATTAAAAATTTTGGTTTATTTTATTTTTTCTAACATTACCATAATCTAAAATTACAAAATATATCACATCACCTTGATCTCATCACCTTCCTAAATAATGTAATGTTGTATTCTTGTATTCAAATTACATTCATGTAAGATTACAATAATATAACATCACGGCAAACCAAATGCCCTCTTAAGGTTTATCGAAATGACACTTTTCCCAAAAGTTGTATGAAATGGCACTCCCCCTTGACATTTGTATAAATGCAATAGTCAACAGTTAGGTTTTCATTAACAGAAGATACTATTTAAAAAAAAAATAAAATAAAATCCAACTGATTTATACGTATCTCAAGAGTGGGGAGGAGTGTCATTTCATCCATAATCAAGGCCGGCCCTTCCCTTAGGCGAGTTAGGCAATTGCCTAAGGCCCCCAAGTGGAAGGGGGCCCCAAAATTTTAGAAAAGAACCAACCGGGTAGTTTCAAATGAATTACAAAAATAATCTGGCACATCCTTTTAACCAAAAACAAACAAAAATTTTGGTAAATCCTATTAAACATTGGTTCTAAACAAAATCATTGACCAAAAAACAACCAGATAAACTACAAATCCGGTCAAAGAGATTAACCACAAAAGAATCACAAATCAAAACAAATAAATCCACTCAAAACCCTAAAAATTTTACCTTTCTCTCTAGTCTCTGCTCTCCGCCTCTCTCTAGTCTCCACTCTCCACCGTTCAGTCTGTTCTCATCTGCTCAACAGACAACAGCTCAAGGCTCAAGCAAAGCAGCAAGCTTGAAGCTCCTCCGCCTGGACGGCTGGTCCAGCTGGACCGCCTCAGCCTCTCTCTGATTCTCTGCTCTCCGCCTCTCTCAAGTCTCAACTGCTCACCTCACCTCACCTCACCGTATCAGGTTCTGAGGTTCAGGAATCAGGTATACAATTATAAATATTTGGGCTTTTATTTGTTAAGAACTTAAGATAACTTTGTTTATTTGGGCCCTCCCTTTCCCTGGCTGGTTTTGTAACTTTGTTTATCAGTTATCAGTTTATCATTATGGCTGCCTGGACCCTCCCTGGACTGGGCGTTAAGTTTGGGCCTTCAAGGTTTTTTTTTTTTTTTTTTTTTTTTTAAAAAGCCTGCATTTTATTTTTTTTGGTTACAGATAGGATTTGTTTTGTGTTTTTTTTTTTGGTGGGTGGGTCTTATTAATAAGTTTTGTGTCAGTGTTATGACTGTGCTTAAATTTTTGTTGTGCTTGTGCTTAATTTTTTTTTTAATTTATGCAGGTTGAAATTGCTAAAAACTTGTTATTGCTAACATTACTTTTTATATAAATCAAGTTCTATTTCTCATTTGCTCTACACTTGAAAGTTATTTTTTATTTTAGTCTTTATAAATATATTATTTGATTAGAAATATATACTAGAAAATATGCATCTGGATATGAAAAACTTAAAAAAAGAAAAAAAGAAGAAAAATTAATTGAGTCTCAAAAAAGATCAATGGATAAATTTGTTATTAGTAATAAACAAAATATAACACAAAATTTAGATGAAAATATCACAAATGAGCAAGAAATTCACCAAAATAATTTAGAAGAAAATGATATTCAATTTTGCAATACAACAAATCTTGATAATGAATTTCAAAATAATTTAGAAGAAAATGAAAATAATGATGAAAAATATAATATAAAAATATTAAATAAACATTAATTTAATTAATATATAAGTATAAAAAATGCCCCATTTTCAGTTATTGCCTTAGGTCCCAAAATATCTAGGGCCACCCCTGTCCATAATTTGGGTAAGAATTTTTTTTCCCTTCTAAAAAATAGAATAATCACAATTTGCTATCCCAAATAATCAATTTATAGTAGTTCATTAGTTATACTATATCTTTTAATCGTTATATTCGATCAAAATGTAACTTTTTATATACGTTAATAGCCAAAAACTATGAACTTTTCCTCAGCAACTAGATTTTCTTACCGATTTTTCAAATTTGAATGGTCAAATTTGAAGCTATACAACACAATACTATAAGCTACAAATTTAAACAAATAAAAAAAAAAATTATACACTATAAATCATCAAGGAAGTTTCAACCAGACTCTTAAAAGCGTAGCACCAAAGATTGGATTCGATCCCACAAAAATGCAAAAATTAAATGAATGTAACAAAGGCTTTGGAAAGAGAAACGTATACCTAAGAGAACTTGAGCCCTCTGCAGCAAGAATTTGAATGAAAAACAAAAGCACTGTAAATATTGGCCAAGAACGAAAATGGTTCAATTTTGCTATTAAGAGCTAGTAGTGCTATGCTATGGAAATTTTCACTGTGGGTATGTGTGTAATAAGCGGCTATGATTGTTTTGTTCGTGGTGCTTGGGTTTTTGGGAAGCTTTGGGAGGTTTTAGCCTTTTTGGGCTTTTTAGGTAGTTCGTTTTATGAATGGCCCTAAAGTGGGCTTGAGTTGGTGTCTTTTTAATTGGTCCACAAAAAAGGCCTGTATAACCCAACATGGCCCTAAGATAAAGCTTTGAGGTGGGTTGGACTTGTCTAACGTTCTTGTTTGGCATTGATTTTTTTTTTTAGGGTAAATTGCAAATTACACCCCTGAAGTTTGGGGTCGATTGGATTTTACACTCCAAAGTTTTAGAAACTTGATTTTACACCCTGAAGTTTGGTTCCGTTAGCAATTCACCCCCCACGGTTAGTTTCTGCTGTTAAGTGACACATCATCATGCTAATGTATTTTATTTTTGCCAAATCAGCCACAAAACTACGTCGTTTTAGTGATGACCAAATGAAGAGCTGGCATACATCAAAACTACGTCGTTTTATTAATAAACTTAAAACAAAAATTTCTAGCCTAAACGACAGGCTAAATTCTAAAATCTAAAAACAAAGACCACGAAGAACTAACACCTCCCTAGCCCAAACCCCACGAACCCAATCCTCCCTAAACCAAGCCCCTCGACTCCGACTGAACTCAGATAGACCATCGGCTCACATCGTGAACCCAGGAAGCGGCAGTGAGCCAGTGACGGCAGCGGCCACACCGATAGTGAGCTGCTCTTCTCTTTCTCTTTTCGAATTTGGCTTGTGTAATCTTAATTCCTACTTCCCAACATTAAATCGTGGCATCGCACCGATACAACAATAAATTAAAACCATTGGAAAAACGAAATTGAAAAATATTTACTTCATTTCGTGGCCACTGCCAGTGAGGTGTGTAAATATTCAGTCATATTTGTGTTGATTTTTTCAATGACATTTTGGGTTGTGGTTTTGAAGTTTTTCATGTTGGCTGTTAAGATTGAATTCCTATTATTTGGGAAGATGCTATTTGTTTATATGGGGGGTAAATGATCTGAAATTTAGAACTTTCTGTGATAGTTTATAGTTATGCATAGTAGGTGTTTGTCAAAATGTTTGTGCCAGTCTGTAGTGATAACTGTACAGTCAAAGCAATATTATTTGCTTTGGTTTTATTGCAAAATTAACTTGAAGAAAGAAAGAAAATTGAGTTTAATTTTATCTTCACTGCTAAATTATATATTCGAAACATCATAAATCCAAAAAAAAAAAAAAAAAATTGAACTAGAATAATTATTATTTGTGCATAATATTGGTACCCTTTTTATAGCTCCAGTTTACAACAAGTCTTGTAAACTACAGGAATAAAGTTAAGGGATCGACTATTATGCACTTGGTAAATTAATAGTCTTAGAGTCTCAGGATCACATTATTTATTCATTGCATTCTAACTACATACCAACACTTTTCTTATTGAAATTTCTGTTGGCATTGCATGGAAAATGTAGACGACCCCTACTTTAAGTCTTGCTTCATTTTTTTATTGCCAAAGTATTTTTGTTTCATCACAGTTAGACAATGTATCTTCCACCCAAAGGAAGACATTTGGTTTAGCCCTTTCAATCATTCTCACATTGAGACTGCCTCAAGTCCTTGATAAGCTTGATCAGATTTTGAGGTATGGATTCATCTTTGTATTTTACACATTATTTGCAAATGAATATTGGGTAACCTTTGATTAAGTCTTGCAATTGTGCCTTTTAATTTATACAGTGTCTGTATGCACAACTGTAATATTGAGTGAAAACAATGACTTATCTGAGGAAGAGTCCAGGTTGGTTCTCTAATACTTAATTGAACTTGTTATTCAAATTCTCAGTTGTCATTTTAGAATCAACTTCTATTCTTTGTTCTTATTTCTCTCTTTTGTGATGCCAGTGGCGTAAATATGCATCCAGCAGAACCTTCAAACATGTGCTGCCCTTCATGGAGAATCTTTTAATTCTGCCATTAGTAAAATGCATCCAGCAGAATTAGAACAATTGAAGAACGAATTGAAGATGCCGTAGCTGCTGCAACACTTGGTATAATCTCTTATCAGTTGATGTTGAATGCATGAGCTCTTGAAGTCATTCTGTGTTCCCCAGTGATGGCTAAAATTAGATGTGAACCAATGAGAGATTCAGGATCAGGTGTACATGTGCCTCTTATCTCTTGCAAATTGACAATCTTGAAATGGGAAGGAGTGAAGTTGTAGAAGTAGCAGCTTCTCCGAGGAAACCCAAATTGTAAAAGTTAGTTTGTTGTTGTGGTAGTCATTTTAGTTTGTTTAGTGAAAGCATCTCCAATGAAAGAACTTATTGTATTTAGAATAGGTGAATTCTAGTTTAGTCATTGTGAAAGATTGTAGTGACAATTGTTTTGAAAGAGTAGTCAATTTCTTATCTTGTTTAATGTAATGACAATTGTAATGACCACTCTTTTTATTATGTTGTAATGGAAATTGAAATGCATTTTTTGCAGTTAAAATTGACACTTAGTTTTGTCTCTTTTTGGAATATTGTTTATTATAATTGAAATAGCCATTTATAAATGCAAATTGCAATTACATTAGACCCGCAGAGTGCAATTAGGTATTTATGCAATTCTTTAAATCTTTACCAACCGAATATGTCTTAATCAAATACCATACACATAAACATCACATAAGATAAATAAAACAGTGACTAATAATGTTTGTCAAACCAAAGGTCCTACCTAAGACCAACACAAAATAGGTTACTTTTGTCCATTAACACCATCAAATAAGCTTATGGACAGCTATACAAAACAGTAACCACAAAAGATTCTAACAATCAAATGTCCTAACATATAAAAGGTCCTACAAACTAGCATTGCTGCTGACCCTCATCCTTTTCCAGTTCTATTTTCAACTTTTCCTCCAGCAACAGTTCCATTTCCTTTTCCATATCTACCAACTTCACTGCTTCCAGCAACACTTGTTTGGGTTAAGACTTGTAATAATTGATATATTGGATCATATGGTAAGCATGACCAAATACTAGCAACATGCAAATAATAAGCACAAGGCAATTACTATAGTTCATTGGCTTCCAGCAACACTTGATGGGTGATGATCCTCTTCCACTCTTAAGCCCATAAACTCATGATCGCCTCCTGTTCTCCTAACCTACAACAAGTTCAAATAATAATTATTCTAGTTCAATATATATATATATATATATATTGGGTTTATGATGGTTCCAAGATTTCATTATGCAATGAAGATAAAATTAAACTCAATAAAACCAAAACAAATAATATTGCTTTGACTGTATAGTTATCACTACAGGCTGGCACAAACATTTTCACAAACACCTACCGTGCATAGCTATAAACTATCACAGAAAGTTCTATATTTTAGATAATTTACCACCCATATAAACAAATAACATCTTCCCAAATAATAGGAATTCAATCTTAACAACCAACATGAAAAACTTCAAAACCACAGCCCAAAATGTCATTGAAAAAATCAACACAAATATGACTATATATTTACACACCTCACTAGCAGTGACCACGAAATGAAGCAAATGTTTTTCAATTTCATTTTTCCAATGGTTTAAATTTACTATTGTATTGGTGTGATGCCACGATTTAATGTTGGGAAGTAGGAATTAAGACTACACAAGCCAAATCCGAAAAGAGCGAAAGAGAGGAGCAGCTCACTATTGGTGTGGCCGCCACCGTCACTGCTGCCGCCTGGGTTCTTCGCCGCTGCCCCCTGGGTTCACGAGGAGAGTTGATGGTCTATCTGGGTTCAGTCTGAGCCAAGGGTTTGGGCTAGGGAGGTGTGAGTTCTTCGTGTTCTTTGTTTTTAGATTTTAGAATTTAGCTTGAAACTGTGTCGTCTAGGCCAGAGGTTTTTGTTTTAAGTTTATGCCTAAAACGACGTAGTTTTGATGTATGCCAGCTCTTCATTTGGTCATCACTAAAACGACGTAGTTTTATGGCTGATTTGGCAAATATAAAATACATCAGCATGATGATGTGTCACTTAATAGCAAAAACTAACCGTAGGGGGTGAATTGCTAACGGAACCAAACTTCAGAGTGTAAAATCAAGTTTCTGAAACTTTGGGGTGTAAAATCTAGTCAACCCTAAACTTCAGGGGTGTAATTTACAATTTACTCTTTTTTTTAAAAGGATTTTTGGCTTTTTTGTTAGCCTACGGCATTTTAAAATTACATTTTTTTTTAGATACAATTATACTTGGGCACACTACAACAAATAAACTTTTAATTTAAAAAAAAAAAAAAAAAAAAAAAAAAAAAAAAAAAAACTGATTCCAAATGTATTCATATGATTAGAGTGTCATACATTCTGTGGGCACACTACAACAAATAAACTTTTAATTAAAAAAAAAAAAAAAAAAAAAAAAACTGATTCCAAATGTATTCATATGATCAAAGTGTCATACATTCTGTGGGCACACTACAACAAATAAACTTTTAATTTAAAAAAAAAAAAAAAAAAAAAAAAACTGATTCCAAATGTATTCATATGATCAGAGTGTCATACATTCTGTGGTGGTCTATTTCCAATAACCTAGGGCAATTGAGTCTAGATCCCAAATTTACTTGTCCTCCGAATTGGTCTTATCTCTCAATGGGAAGTCCAAAGAAGTGATTGGTGGTGTCACTTATGGTGTTATGATGATCCCTCAATGCTGAACTATCTTAATTTCAACTCGGTTGTGAAGGCTACCAAGCAGTTGAGCCCCTTCTCTCAAGTCTGAACAAGACTACCTTCTCCCCATAATGTATTTTTCTCACTTCTCTCATGTCTCTCTCCTCAATTTTGTCCCAACCCCTTCTTTTGACCTCTGCCTTCTTATTTTATATTCTTTTTTGAGTGGGATAGCCATGATAGAGGAATATTTGGCATGTCAATAGGTTCCCTATATCGTATCTTTTGTCAGAGGGGACCCACCTCTTGCTATTAAAATGACTCCCTTGTAACTTAACATTGGGTTTTGATACCCTACGGGTGAATTCCCCCAAAGTATTATCTCTTGTTCTCAGCATATCTCGAATACTTCCCTATCTACTTAGCTGACTCCCAACTGCTCGCGATATGAGCCCGAATTGGGCTAAAGTTGTCCTTATAGACATGGGGCCTAACACAATTCGGGGGCTGGCTTGCTATTCTCAGTCCATACACATTCTATGCCTTTTACTTTTTTGTAATTTCATAACAGTGAATCAATAGTGTTTTTAAATAGATACAATGAAATTTGAATCTATGATATTCGCTCTATGATAATTGTTTTTTTATCATTAGGTTAAAACATCAATCGGTTTTCTAATCGGATTTTGGTGTAAACAATTGAATCCTAGAACTCTTATTTCAACCATCAAAGAATTGAACTAATTAGAACCCACCAAACCACATATCTCTTTTTTGATAATAAAAGACTTTATTAACAATTTGAATTAACTAGAACCCACAAAATACTTTTTTTTTTTTTTTTTTTTTAAGAAACAAATACACACACATAAGAGAAAGAGAAATGAATTTTAACACACAGGCATATCACAACTTAAAAGCCATGGTAACTTTTAAATGATGGTGTGACAAGTTGTACTATACAATACACACAACATATTCTCTTAAGCAATATAAGACGTTATTCCTTAGTTATTATAACTATAATTTTCCTTGAAAAATGGAGTAAATCTTAATAAAAATTAAATTTCCAAATATCATAAATAGGCACCCATTGAGTAATTTCGAAACAAACAATAGTGGTAGATTAGAATACAAGTAGCATTAAATGTAGATGTCATGTCCTTCTCTTATTCCGTATATATACTTATTGTAGGTTGTTGATGAATTTGAGTGAATTATTGGTATAGGTTGCTATTCTTTTTATTTTTCTTTTATTGGTGCTGAATTATAGGTTGTTATTCATTATAAGAAAGTGAAAATGCACTTTTCATTCATAAAATTTGGTAAGTTCAATTTCGATTTAAATATAAAAGGTTAAAATTTTTAACATTGTAAATTTTGAGGTATTAATTCATTATTATTCAAAATTCGTCTATCAGGGGTTCTCAAAAATATATATTATTAATAAACTGTTTTAGCTTCTGTAATGTCATATTCACCTGTATGCATTTCCTTTTCAATAAATGCATGGAAGAATCAAATTGAAAAAAAAATCAAACATTTAAGGTTTAGAACTGTAACTTTATAAATTCAAGAGCACATAGATAAACTTTGACCAAATTTAAGGGATGAAAATTACATTTCAAAGAAAAATAAATAAATTGTTGCAGTCTCATCACGTTTTTGTGAAATCGATGGAGCCACTTTGTCCAACCTCGTGGGTGTACACCTAGAAAATATGTATGGCTTGCTTGTATGGGATTACAAAACAAATGGCAACCATATATATCTCCAAAATTTGAAGAGGAAAAAAAGAAAAAGAAAGCATAGAATGAGAGAAAGTGACAGCACCAAACAACCATATCTCAATAATCTAAAAAAAAAGCCAAGGAATATGCTAAGCTGTGGTCCCTCAAATGAAAAGGTTGGCTGGCCATTGTATATATGAGTATTCCCTAAAGAGTTGAAAGCAACACCCATGTTCTGTCCCTTCTTTTTTTTTCTTCTTTATACACTTTTCTCAATCCTCTTCCTATTTTCATCCATGCCCATATTTCATTACCCTTTCACACCTCTAACATTGCCATTATTTTTTACTATAGAATCTGTTTGGTATCAATTTCAACTTTTAGCTTTTATTTTTTATGTACAGATTTTTAAAATCATTCTTTCCTCACTTTTTTTTTTTAAACAAAATTTTCTCATTTTTTAATAAAAAGAATTTTCATCGAAAAATTAAATAAGTTGTTCCTAAAACGGACACGGTATATAATATATATTACTAACAACCTATACACTCTTCTTATCGGTTAGGTGATTTTAATAAATCATTCTTTCCTCACTTTTTTTTTAAAAAAAATTTCTCACTTTTTTAATAAAAAAAATTTTCATCAAAAAGCTAAATAAGTTGTTCCTAAAACGAACCCAGTATATAATATATATTACCAACAACCTATACACTCTTCTTATCGGTTAGGTGATTTTAATAAATATTTTTGAACACTCACCAATATGATATTGACATACGTCATTGAGTGCTCACAAAAGTTGACAAAGAAATCCATGAATTACCAAGAAAAGGACAAACAAAAGCCGCTCCTTACTAATTTTATATTGCCAAGGCCTAAATTACTTTAGCTTTTCAATCTTGACGAATTTCACGTGGTCCAATCAACATGTTCAACTAATCTTTCAATGCCTCTCAAAAAAAAAAACTAATCTTTCAATGTGACATAATTGAGGCTATCATGTGAGAGAAGGAAATGTAACGGACTATAATGATGGCTTTTTTTTATATGTCAATCAAAATTAGTTTAACTTTTCCTGTGCTTTTCAATTGCAGACACGAATAGCCTTAGAAATCATTAAACTTCAAATTTAAACTAACCTCTTCTTGATATTCTCAATCTAATGCCAGTACAATGCACTACACCAATTGCCATTTGCATATGCCTTTTTTTTGTTTTTGTTTTTTTTTAATATTTATGAAGCTAGGCTCTAAAACAAGAGCTCCAAAAAGAGCTCCAAGTATTCCATATTGTTGTTGAAAATTTTTATAACATGTTTCATATATGGATTTGTCGGCAGATGTTTTATAATTATAGCCCCATGTACAATCACGAATGGGGGAGTATGGTTATAAGGCTGAAATTTAAAGGAATTGAAAAAAAAAAAACACCACCAAAAAGTGGAGCTTGTGCTTTAATTTGACTTAATACGTAGACAGTAAATATTAATAGATTAAGAGGTCTTCTTAGTTTTATGGGAAGTGGTACATGGTCATTCTTAGTTGGTTAAGTGATTTGTCTAGCTACTTTCATTAACAAATGATACCTCAGCTTGCTAATTAACTATGCATTATGCATAGGTGACTCTCTGTGGCTTGCTTTTTAGAGAAACCATGCCTCTTGGGTTAAGAAAGTTTTTGGCAATAAAAGTTCTGAAGTTTTTTTTTCATTTTTTTGGGAAACAAAGTTCTGAAGTTTGAAATGCTCTTGGATGTTATGGGTTGTAACTTGCAAGCATGCACGCTATACTACTGATGTATTCGGTGAAATTGTAGGCTACAAACACTATAAGTTTAGAGTTAAGTTAAATTAAAATATAGAACTTGTTTAACATACTTACTATATCAAGAAGAGAAAGAGACCCATGTCTCTATATTAATATTTATCCATGACTTATCACAAAAGCCACCGGAATATGAGTAATCTATTGGTTGATTAATTTTATGGGCTTTGTTTCTTTTATTTCAAGATAAAACTACATACTTATAATCTATCTATAACATATATTAAACTGAATACGCTTAACTTTTGGTTTTGGTTCACCTTATAGTATTTTTCTATGTAAACTTTTAAGCATCACAATTTACAATTCATTATTCTAATATATATATATATATATATATATTTCATAATTGAATTTTAATTTTATTATATATTTAAAACATCCATGAGAATCTTGACACATCATATATTTCTTTAATTGTAAAATATATATTTATTTTATATACAAACACAATCATAATAAATCATATTAATAACTAACAACCTCAAGGGATTGGTTTAGTTGTTTCCAAGGCCTCGTGATATCTATAAGATTCTGGTTTTGAAACCTCTTGTCAGCACCTTGAGGTCCCTCCCATAAGATTATTCTCTATAATAATTTGGTGAGAATTAACACAAAACAAATATAATAAGTATGTTCTTGTGCAACAAAATTTTTTATTATATACAATCACTTAAGTGTGATTTAATTAATGTACAACGCATATGATAGAGACACATATCATCTTTATATTGAACGGTTGTTGCCAAACTTTGTTTGTTTCTTAAAGAGAGTATTTAAAAAAGAAAAAAGAAAGTATGAGAGTATCCATGTATCATAACTCACTACACATGGAATAATGTTTTGTTTTGATTTTGTTTTTTTAATAATTTGGGTCCAAAATATTTTCACAATATTTTTACAACAAATTCTATGTGACAATATCATCTTTATATTGAACGGTTGTTGCCAAACTTTGTTTGTTTCTTAAAGAGAGTATTTAAAAAAGAAAAAAGAAAGTATGAGAGTATCCTTGTATCATAACTCACTACACATGGAATAATGTTTTGTTTTGATTTTGTTTTTTTAATAATTTGGGTCCAAAATATTTTCACAATATTTTCACAACAAATTCTATGTGACAAGCTGTTATTGATTATAATTTGGATCTACCACTGACATCACTCTTTTACTCACTTATTAGTAAAATTTTTATATAAAATTTATTGTAAAAATATTGTATACCTAACTATTTTTTTTCTTTCTTTTTGGCTAAAGATATTACTATGAGTCGATGAGCATTAGAGAGATTTGATAAAGACACTAGATTTTTCCTGAATATAATTTGCATAAATCTAGCGAATTTTTTACGCTTCCATGCGTCAAAGCATGTCCACTGGTCTTCCTTAACGTTTGTACACGTAGGAATCCGACAGTACAAGTTTGCATATATTAAATTCGGGGGTCAAAGTTTGAAAAAACCCATTGAATTTCTCCATGCAGTTTCCGTATCCTAGTCCAAGTCTCGCCGACCTCATTCTTTTTTGGAAGGTTGCTACCACCGACTATTTCGATTTCACCTAATGTTGTCCTCTAGTATGTTACTTATCTAGAAGTAATACAAGTGAAGTAACTTTTGATTTTTGAATGCATCTCTATGCTTGCACAATTCATCAACTTGATACAATTAATTATTTTATAATTTGATTGATGGGCACAAATTAATTTGAACTTGAATATCTCTGTTGGATATATGTAGAAGTGTAAATCAGTTGAGTTATAAGATACTTAATAATTATTTTTCAAGCTAATTAGGGTGTTCCAATTAATGTGTGGGAGCGCAAGTATCCAACTTTCCTCCTTTTACACCCAATCACAAGAGGGAATTGAACTCCAATTTGTTGGGTATATTCTAGTAAATTTTTAGTTATATACAATAATGGGCCAATTTTAACTCTTTTTTGTAACTAACGCAAATGAAACTCTCAATTCCAAAATACCTAGTACTTTACTATACAATTGAAAAATAAACAGATGTGACTCGTGAGTTTTTTATTGTTTCGTTTGTATGTGTATGTTATGCATTTTACCAACTACATTAATGGCATTGTAATTTAAACTATAAATTTAGACATGGCTTGTGAAGTGGGGAACAAATTGTTACTTTATAATGCTACCAAATCTTAGCCAAATCATAATTCTCCCTCTTTTAAGATAAGGGTGGGGCACTCAAATTATTATACTTTTGGGTAACTCCCAAAGAACAAAAAAGAGTTCGTTAAATGTGTTTTACTTATCATGATATTTAGACTTGTAACATATCAAGTTGATATGAGACTAAAAACTATGCCAATCAATTGGTCCCAAAAAAAAAAAAAAAAAAAAAAAAAACCTACGCCATTAGACTTGTTTGGTAATGTTGTTTTAGTAACGTTATTTAAGTAATGTAGAAATACATGTTGTGTTGTTTAAACAACGAAAATTGTTGTCCAAACAACATTACCAAACACCCCCTAGTATTTAAAGATGTAATGTTATTATAATTATATATAGATAAATATACTAAAAGATTGAGATTAAGCACTTAATAACCACAGAATTTGAAGGAAATATATTATTTCAACAACCTTACGAATATGAGGAGGAGATATAATTTAAGGACATAAAGTTTTATTTGGTAGGAGGATGAATAAACGAGAGGAAAGAAAAGATTAGGAATGATGAAAGAGATGGTACTGAAATTTGGAATGCCATGCATTCTTTCAAACCCCTCACCACAATTTTCTTAAAGTAGCAAGCTTGCACTTCAGTTCTCTCAATGTGAAAAGTTATGAGCATGGGAACATAACACCTTAAACTAGTTTTGATCAAGATTTCATTCTCTATATTTGTAAAATTGTAGGATTTGTCATAACCTGGCAATGGTGGTTTGACCCAGTTTGACCAAGATCAAGCTTATAATCCAATAGTTCTATAAAGCAAAATTTGCAAAGTGTTTGAGATGTTTTCCCCGTGATCTTGTGACATCTTGTTTGATTCAACTTCCATTTCAACCCATGAACAGTGGATTTAAAGCTTCTTTTGTGCTCTTTAAGATGGAGACAAATTGCTTCGAACTGATAGTTAGATTTATAATTAAAGTTCGGTTAAATTTGGTCAAACTCAGTCAATTATGGAGTTTAGCAATTAGCAATATGAATGATAGAATTTGTAATGTTTATGAATTTTCAACAAAAAATTGACACATTTGGACCTTAATCAAAGTTAGTGAAACTTAATTGAGATTTTTAATTTTAGGATTTGGCCTGCAATTTCACATTGGGGTTTGTTGGTTAATACAATCAAGACAAATGGAGTCAGAGTGGAGTGATAATAGGTGCCCAATCTTTGTATAATGTCTCGTTGAAATAAGTGATGTTAGATAAAGACTGAATTACTTTTTTTTTTTGTTTTTGGAAAACGCCGCCACAAATATGCGGCTATAAACCTGTTTTTTGGTAGTGTTTATCAATCATGTTTCTAACATAAACCTTTAATTGAGCCTATATTTGAAAATTTACATCTGGTCTCAATTCCTTTTGGTTTAATTGGTGCAGGAAGATCATCCAAGCTTGAAAAAGGGAATGAAGGATAGTAAAATTGGGAGGAAATTCAGAAATAGTAGCTTGAATAACATCATGATGATCTCATCAAGAGCTTGCCCAAGCCATTCCTTTAGTAGTAATTTTGATCCTTCCCTTCTATACCCTCATTTTTTCTACATCCTCTTTTAAAAAGAGGCATTGAAAATCCTTGTTTTATTTTATTTAGGGAAAAATCTCTCATGTGCTAAGCACATGTGACCTGCCTCTCACAAGTAGGTGGGCCTACGCCGCCACAAATACGCAGCCATAGACCTTTTTTTTTGTAGTGTTTACCGATCATGTTTCTAACATAAACCTTGAATTGAGCCTATATTTGAAAATTTTCATTTGGTCTCGATTCCTTTTGGTTTAGTTGGTACAGAAGGGTCATCCAAGCTTGAAAAAGGGAACGAGGGATAGTAAAATTGGGGGGAAATTTAAAAATAGTGGCTTGCATGATATCATGATGATCTCATCAAGAGCTCACCCAAGCCATTCCTTTAAAAGCAATTATTGATCCTTCCCTTCTACACCCTCATTTTTTTCTACATCCTCTTTTAAAAATAGACATTGGAAGTCTTTGTTCTATTTTCTTTAAGGAAAAATCTCTCATATGCCTGTGTAAGACCCACCTGCTTGTCAGAGGTTGGTCTCATGCACCTAACACATGAGATACCAGCTCTTTCTTTAGAAAAACCATAATATTTTTAGATTTGTTTTAAAAATAGGTATTCTCTTCTCAAAAGTCCTTTTTTTTTTTTTTTTTGGTTGTTGTTGTTGGAAAAATCATAGATGTCAGTTTTTAGCCTCTTGTCCAAACGAACCCTTGAAGGTTCATAAAAATTGTTATGCACATATATATGTTTATTAAATTTTTAATCTAAACACCCCTTAACAAATTGTTTTATGTTTTCTTAATTTTAAAATTGAAGTTAGTTTTTTAAAACATAAACCAATATCTTATGAGAACAGCTTGTGAAAAAATTATTGTATGAGAACTGATTGTGAAGCAACTCTCTTATAATATGTGAATACTAAAAATATGTGAAACATACAAAATGTGAGAGAGACGCTTCATTAGGTGGCTTCGTAAGATACTTTATCAAATCTATTTTTTTTATTTATTAAAAAAGGATAAATAAAACTCAGTTTTGTTTTAAGTGAGTTATATTAGGTTTTCCAAATAAATTAAAACATAAAATTGCATTGAATTGGAAGGAACCTAATATATTATTTCACATAGATAATTATACCTAAATTTTAACATTTGTTTTTGTTGTTGTTGCAAATTGAAGTTAGGTGATATATTCTTAAAATGTGTGTTATTATTCCCTCAAAAACCATTTAATATATACTCAAACATACCCTAGTTATTACTAATTCAACAACCCAAGGTGGGATCTTTAGGGCAATTCTTTTAATAAGGGTATATTTTATAGTTTTACATTCTCTATTAGTTTCAAAACAAGCTCAATGATAGGGAATTGTTGAATGTTGAATGAAAGCTATACATATATATATATATATATTCATATATGGGTGCCAGTTGTATCCGGAACGGCCGGTCAAGGCAACACAACTCAAGCCCATTGATTGGGCGACTTGCTGTACAAGCGTTATGAGGCTCCTGTCGGCTGTCCTTTTATTCATCACCATTGCGTTGCTTTGGCCTTTGGGTGCCCCAATATATATTCCCTTTGATACTAGGCTACACGTGATCATCATCTACATAATTCCCTAAATGCCCATGCCTTCAATTATTTTATGTTGTTATTGTGTTTTAGTATCTAAGGGTTTTAATGTCATTTTCGTGAAAATAACATGTAGTTTTTGTCAAAACTAGGTGCATTCTTAGCCGGAAAAGTTGGTAATCGAGAAGTGATATTGCTGAGGCAAGCCTTTTATAGGATTACACTGCTATCTGTTTGTTTTGGCATTAATATTTTTTTTTTTTTAAATTATCTCATTTTGTTATATTTAATAATTAGTAGTGACTTTAAAATGAGTTGAAAAAATTAAATCTTAACTTTTTATTATTATTTAGTTTTGTGTACAATAAAGTTTTTTTAAATAAAAAAAAGTTAAGAAATGATTTTTCTTTATATTACTAAATATAGGAAAAGTACGAAAAAAAATTATCCATAGTTAAAAATTAACCTCCAAGCAAGGTGGTTTTAGAATTTTCACTTGCACCCATAATTTCTTGCCTTGGTAACAAACAAATATGGTAAAAAAAGAAAAGCATACAAATATTATCAGTATCCATAGTTAAAAATTAACCTCCAAGCAAGGTGGTTTTAGAATTTTCATTTGCACCCGTAATTTCTTGCCTTGGTAACAAACAAATATGGTAAAAAAAAGAAAAGCATACAAATATTATCATCATTCATGAAAAAGGAATGAGAAATGTTTGTTATGGAGTGACTTCACGTATTTAGAGAGAGAAATCCAATCTTCTAAAGAGAGAGAGAGAGAGAGAAAAAGAGGGACTTTAATAAAGCTCACTTGGTTTATAATTGCACTCACTTTCCTTTTAAATATATCATTCAATATACATCTTCATTTCTTAACCTATTCACTCATATACCCCCACACACAATTTTTTTAAGCTATACTTTTTTTCTTCTTTTTCAAATAATCATTCCCCACTTTTTATTGAAACATTTTTTTAGTTGTAGGGTTCATACCTTTACATAATTCAGATTGATTGACTTCAAAGGCCTTTTCCCACTTGATCTTTGCTTCAGAAAGAGTGTTAACAAAGGTACCTTTTTTCACTGGACCCTTTTTTTCATCCACATCACTCACATAGTCACATAGCTATTTTCTTTGCTAGACTATGATTAAAAATTATAACTACTACTATTATTTTTCATTTTTTCACTCTACATCCAAGCCCTGTAGCTACATTTTCCCACTTTTTTTAATTTGTTCTTTTCTTTGTAACAGTTCTCCTCTAACCTTCTGTTATATTAAGTGGGTTTCCATGTGGTTGGTTCAATCTCTTGGGTCCTCATATTATTGAGTGTAAAGCTTTTGTTTTTTCCTTTACTCAATGCTCATTCTATAGTGGGTTTCTTAGGTATTTAAGATCTGGGTTGTGCTTATATTTGTGTTTTCATACACCCTTTTTTTTTTTTTTTTACTTCTTGTAGTGTAAGTGGGTGTTGAAGTTTTTGTTTCCTAGTGAGTTTTAGAGAGAGAAAGTTGTAGAAAGAAAGAGAAAGAAAGCGAGAGAGAGAGAGAGAGAGAGATCAATGGCTGGAGGAGGAGGTGATGGTGGTGGTGGAGGAGGAGGAGGAAAATCTTCTGAGCCAGCGCCACACCCACCAAAGGATCAGCTACCCAACATTGCTTACTGCATTACAAGCCCACCGCCATGGCGTGAGTAACAGTATCTCTTTCTCATTCACTAAAAGTTTGTGTTTTTCTTTTTTTGCTTCTGAGTACTGACTTTATGGCTTGGATTCTGAAGTATTTTTCATTTTTGGAAAGTATAAAGTGTTGCTAAATTATTCATGGTTGGTGGATCTTGTAGACATAGTTTCTCACTCTGATTCTTCTGAATCTATATGGTATATCTTTAAGGTAGGTTTTTAGTATTACAAGTTAGCTTGATTTGGATACTTTTTCTGTGGTTTTAACCGTTCAAACTTCAAAGTAGCTTTTTTCTGAAGTCTCTCTCTTTTTTCTGTGGCAGATACCCCTTTTTCCAGAAAGTAAAGTGGAGAATTTGTTTTTTTAAAAAAAACTGAAATAAACCTCACTTGTCCACTGGGAAATTCTAGTTTTTCTTTAAATAAAGAAAAAAAGAAAAGACCAACTGCTTTTTTCACTAAACTTATTATGACTTTTCTTTTGGTGGAAAATTTTTAGTTTTTGTTTCTGCTGATTGAGTCTCCTACTTAAATTTTTTTTTTTGGGCCTGTTGATGCTATGTATTAGTATTGTTTCAGAAACTTGGGATTTGGTTTTCAGTCACTAGATTCCATGTTATATGTTGCAACCACTTTATTTCCTTTTTTTTTTTTAGTTGATTTCCCTTTATAGAAAATTTTCTATACAGTACTTTTCTTTTTTGGGTATTTTTTTTTTCATTCCTTCCTGGTTCTTTAGAATACACACTATACGGCTAGTCTCAACTCAAGAATGTCTCTTTCTGACTATTTGGGGATGGCTACCCAAATATTTACTAGCAATTTTGATGTAATTAGAAGAATTTCAAGTCAAACATTTTGTCATAGTTCAGAGTACTGTTTCTTATCTTCAAATTACTTCAGTACCTTTCGTTTCAAATTTCGCCATTGCTTTCATTAGTAAATCATTAAAACAATGTGTTTATGGGAAATAATGCAGCCGAGGCCATCCTTCTTGGGTTTCAACACTATCTTGTGATGCTTGGCACAACAGTTCTCATCCCCACTGCTCTGGTTCCCCAAATGGGAGGTGGAAATGTAAGCTTCCGAGGAAAAAAATTGCAAAAAAAAGAAAAGAAATAAAAATCTGTTTATTTTTAAGGTGTCTCCAATGATTCTGACTTAAATCACATGTACTGTTGTAATAGGAGGAGAAGGCCGAGGTGATCCAGACCCTTCTTTTTGTTGCTGGTTTGAACACGTTGCTGCAGTCATTGTTTGGGAGTCGACTGCCTGCTGTCATTGGAGGGTCATATACCTTTGTCCCTGCCACAATTTCAATTATCCTTGCTGGTCGATTCAGTGATGGCACCGGCAACCCTGTGGAGGTTTTGTGATCTCAAACCCATCCTCATATTATTTGGTGCTATTTGTATAAGTTGACGAATTGCTTGTTAATATGGTGTACATAAGTATTGTTGAGCATGGGATATTACAAACTAGTGTCCAGCATGGGATATTGCTGGCAATGTGTCTTTAGTTTCCCCTAATTTGAGCGAGCATACAATCAAACCAAAACACTAAATGCCACACTTTTGGAAAAAACAAAGATATCCATTTGAAAAAAATAACAAGAAAATTGACTATCAGTCTATAATTCTTTCAAAATTCACATTAATTTTGCTGATGTTTGCTCCAGCTTGGTTGTAACCATGTCACGATGTCTTGATGCCTATACAGAAATTTAAGAGGACAATGCGGGCAATCCAGGGTTCTCTTATTGTTGCTTCAACTCTTCAGATTGTCTTAGGATTCAGTGGCCTTTGGCGCAACGTTACAAGGTTAGTACAAAACCAACACAAAATTATATCAAATTGCATAAGTCTTGGGCAACTTTGGACTTTTCCCCATTTTATAGAATTATCCAGATTCTATTTGCTTGGGCCATATAGGAAAGCATCCTGTAAAATGCCTCTTGACTTATATGTCATTTTTCATGGATTAATTTTGGTTGGTTCATATTAATTTCAATTTAGTTACTCTTAATCAACTTGATTTCTGAAATAGCAATTATTGTCACTAGCTTCATACTGACATATCTCCGCATTTACTCCAAAATAGTCTCATCAAACAGAAATAATTGAATACTCTGTTTGGGACTTTTTCTCATTACAATTTGATGAATAATTTTCTGATTTCCATTCTTCAGGTTTCTAAGTCCACTTTCTGCTGTACCTTTGGTAGCATTAGTTGGATTTGGGCTTTACGAGTTAGGTTTTCCTGGGGTAAGCCTTCTTTTTCTGCAATGTGCACACACTAGATCATTTGTTACTTTTGGATGTTAACTTTTGCCTTGAATGTCTAGGTTGCCAAATGCGTGGAGATTGGGCTGCCAGAGCTCGTTCTTTTAATTTTTATCTCACAGGTAATGGTCTTTAATGTGCATTTTTTATGGTTTTGAATTTATTGATGTGTTATAATCTCTTGCCTTATGTGAATTTTATCTCTGAAACCTTACAGAGCATTGATTATTGTTAAGCTGAGGTTGTTATTGTTGATGCTTTTTGTGCAGTATTTGCCCCATGTGATACATTTAGGAAGACATCTCTTTGACCGTTTTGCAGTCATTTTCTCAGTAGTGATTGTTTGGATCTATGCTCACCTACTTACTGTAGGCGGGGCATATAATGGTGCATCACCAAAAACACAAAATACCTGTCGTACTGATCGTGCTGGACTTATAGATGGTGCTCCATGGTAAGGATGGGTTGTTTTATCAAAGAAACTAGTTTAGAAACCTATGCATATGCACGGGCACAATAAAAAATAAAAAACAAAACACACACACACACACACACATCATACATATCACAATTTGAATTATTTTTAGTTAGACAAACAAATGGCATTGAAAAGCAAAACCTTTCAAACTTTCTCTTCTTCTAATTTTAGATATAGAATTAGTTATATAATTGGGATTTTGATGGTTAATTTATATTAAACTCCTTGTCTTTTGCATTGAGTTAACTCATTGGGCACAAAAATTTAAAAAATTAGATGTGACACATGCAAAATTAGATTCCAATTGAAAATCTAATTGGATTTTCTCTCAGCTTTGGTTATATATATATGACTGCTCCTTTCAAGTTGAAAGTTTCAACATTTCTTCTATAATGACTATAAATTTGATTATTGAGGCACAGGATACAAGGCCTTGATATGTAGCTCTATATGATCGTTTTGTTTATTGTTAATCCTTTTTTTAAAAACTTTCTTATTCATCAGATAAAGTTCGCGCTAAAATCTCTTTCAATTGGATTGTGTGGTTTGATTGCTATTTTAGTTACTATATTGGAGCTCAAATTTACCTGTAGGGAATGTGTTTGGGTAATTTATGATTATTTTGCAAGTGAATTATGCTATTTACAGTCATTTAGTTTCCCTTTGACAAACTTTGGTTAGCCATATTTACATGTAGCACACAGATTTGGCATGGCTACATTTTCATGGACTATTTAGAGATATTACCTTTTCTTTTCTTTTCTTTTCTTTTTTTCCCCTTTTTTTTGGTGGTTGGGGGGATTGGTGGTATTTGAGATTTCACACAGATTGTTAGGATTTAGAGTTGTCAAATTCCTGTATGACAATTTATGTATCAAAAATGGTTGTAAAACATGTATGTTCAAGTTAGGTTGAGTCAAGTGTTGAAGAGCTGCCTTAAGTTTTGCACAACTGGAAATTTTGCTTGAGTGAAACAGTAAGTGAGGCAGAGAGTTCATGTGATTATTGCTTGACGATCGCTTGAGCGAGATCTCAGGACACTGAATACTAATTCTACTCGGAGCAGATTTTTGCTGGTCTTTAACCTTCATATAAATCCATCATGATGAATGACTTTTTGAACCCCAAGAAGGCTGCCATACCAAGGCAAACCCTGAGTGCCTTCCCTTGAGTTTCAAATCAAAGAGATCCTTTGTTTGTTGTTGATCTCATTGAACCTGAACCTAATTGAAACTGCAAAGATTCTTGAGTTTCAAATCAAGAACTTCAAGAACCTGAACCTAATTGAAACTGCCAAGATTCTTACCTTGTGTTAGTGTGTGGACTGACTTCTCGGAGTTCCAGCTTGGAACAGGTGTGTCATTCATTGTGGAGATCATATAGAAACAGTCTAAGGTTCTGGAATCATTATGGTGAAGTGTATGGGTTGTTTACTTGGTTACATAGGGTCTAGCTACAAAGGTTTTGTAAGTCACCCTTGTAAAGTTCTTCAAAAGTTTTCCACTTTGTCACCAAATTATTGTGTTCTTTGTGTTTTTATTTTTATTTTTTTATTATTGTTATTATTATTATTATTTTTAACTGTTTTCTGAATCAAGGTGATGCATATTTGTTAGCCTTTTATTGAGAGCTTGATACCGTGTTGATTGATCTTGAATCTAAGCGTTATTCAAGTTTGATGGTTAGAACAGATAGAGGTAAAAGCTGATTTTTCACAGACGATTTGTTCAAAATAGTTGCAAAGACATTCATTTTTTTTGCATCTTGAACTGTGATATATTATTATTTTCTTCAAAGGTACTTGGAAAAAATTTCATCTTTATGTTTCCATAAATCATTAATTGATAAAGGATTCATACAGCTGAGCCCAGTTTAGGTGGTATGCCCTTTTATTTTTCATTGAGTTATCATCTTAAACCCTTATTACATTGTATACATGTTATTGAATGGAGCCATGATCTGGGATATAAAAGTGGTACTATTGTGATTATAGTTTGATTAAATGCTGCATTATTATGTTTACTTTGGTAAAAACATAAATTAGTATGTGTTTGATAGTTGACATGAGTGGGAAAGAATTGATTATTGGAATTTGGGTTTGCAGGATAAGAGTTCCATATCCCTTTCAATGGGGAACTCCTTCATTTGATGCTGGTGAAGCCTTTGCAATGATGATGACTTCTTTTGTTGCTCTTGTAGAGGTCTGCTTTCTTTCTTCCTTTTGAAATGCTTCAAATTAAGTACCAAAATCCATTACATCACTGCCGTTGTTGTTGACATAATTTATTCTGCAGTTCTAAATTATTTTGTACTCTTGCAGTTATTCTTATGCCTTTCATTTGAAGTCCATTAATGAGTTGATGATAGACTAAAATACTCCTCATCAGTAGAACTCCATTTCATCTTGAGATTATATGATTATCATACTTTTGCATGAGTGGACAATTTAACCTTCAATTAGGCATTATGATGTTCTTGTCTTCAGAGTCAATTTTTGTTTCAGACTTCAGTACCCTGTTATTTTGACTATGTTAATACTATTTGATTTCTTGGAGTTTTCTCATTTCTTGTATCTGTCCAATGATTTGAGCAGTCCACTGGTGCTTTCTATGCGGTCGCAAGGTATGCAAGTGCAACTCCATTGCCACCTTCCATTCTCAGCCGTGGAGTTGGCTGGCAGGTAATTAGGAAGGATTGTGATTTGTCCCCTCATATATAAGTAATGTGGCAAACTTGTCAATGCAAAATTGAGGTTCTAGTTGTTTTTTCATCATTGATCATGTGGATAATTTCCAGCTTAATTTTTCTTCTTGTATGCATGGATTTATCAATATACTAATGCAATGAAACAAATAAAAGAAAATGATTTTAATTGTGCCCTTGATCATGTGTAGCCTGTTATTGCTTCTATACACTGCTACAAATCTCTCTTTCTCTCTCTCTCTCCCCTACCCCTACCACCACCACCCCCCCCCCCCCCCCCCCCCCAAAAAAAAAAAAAAGGGAAAAAAGAGTGCATACTGCAAATCTCTCTCTCCTACACAGGCATGTGCATGAAAGGAACCAGAAAGGAAGAAATGTTAATAAATAATAACCATTCTTAAGAACAAGAGAAGAAACAGAAAATTCTACTATACATGTATGTAATTGACATTAATGTATCCAAATATTAATGCTTCCCCTTCATATCCTATATGTTCTTACCAATGTTTAAACCTCAGCCTGTCCATGTTTACTGAGTGCACTATCTTATCTACATAATCTGATTAAACAATTCTTTTAGTGAAGAAAATATCTGGATAAAAGATATAAAGATAAGCACTCAATAAAATGGTTGTACTTGATATCATAAGAAATGTATGGACCCAAAATTTAGAGAATTATCATATTTACTCTAATCCATCTCTGGGTTGTTGCTGAAGACTGTAATTAATTGTGGGATTTGGTGACTATTTTTCAGAATAATACCCATATAGGTAAAAATTTGTGTTCAATATCATTATGCAAGTTTCTTGAAGATCTATTTCTGGTGAAAATTGGATTCTTATTGTAGTTAATTGTTTTTGCTGACAGGGAGTTGGCATTCTGTTATCTGGGTTATTTGGAACTGTGAATGGATCCTCTGTATCTGTGTAAGTCTTAATAATAGGGAACACCTATCCTGTTTTGAGTATTCTATTCCAATTAAGTGAAACACAGATTTGAGGACTCTACTTGCTTTTTTACAGAGAGAATGCTGGTCTCTTGGCCTTGACTCGTGTTGGCAGTCGAAGGGTAGTGCAAATATCAGCTGGATTTATGATTTTCTTTTCCATTCTTGGTAAGAAGTTGTTGCGTGAGATGTTTTGAAATGCATGATAATTGAATAATTAGTGTTACTTGGCCTTTCTCTGCAAGCATTTTGTTCCTTTTATCAGAACTTTTCATCATTGTACAGGAAAATTTGGAGCCGTCTTCGCTTCAATCCCAGCGCCAATTGTTGCTGCCCTGTACTGTCTTTTCTTTGCTTATGTGGGTAGGTGTCCATGATTTAACAGATTAACAAGCAGGTAGGTTGACATCTGAATCATTTTTATCATTCGTAATTATTCTTATCTTGCATTGCAGGTTCTGTTGGTCTTAGTTTTCTTCAGTTCTGCAACCTAAACAGCTTCAGAACAAAGTTCATCTTAGGCTTTTCTATCTTCGTGGGCTTGTCAGTGCCACAGTACTTCAACGAGTATACAGTAATCAAGGGTTATGGTCCTGTCCATACAGGAGCAAGATGGGTATGGATGACATATGTGAACCCTGAATGTGTCTTGCTTTAGTAAACTTATCTTAAAATCATGTCATGGTTGGTTTCGATTCCACTAACTAAAACATCACTCTTTTCTTGGCAGTTCAACGATATCATAAACGTCCCGTTTTCATCAGAACCTTTCGTTGCTGGCTTGGTGGCATATTTCCTGGACAACACAATGCATCGAGACCCTACAATCAGGAAAGACAGAGGTAAACATTGGTGGGACAAGTTCCGGTCTTTCAAGGGTGACACAAGGAGTGAAGAATTTTATTCCCTGCCCTTCAATCTAAACAAGTATTTCCCATCTGTCTGATATTATAAGGTTCTCTATAAGATATTGCTCTGTTGAAGGTTCAAAGGCTCTTTGCAGGATCATGTTATAAATCATTGTTGTCTCTATTACTTGTGAATCTTATTACAGGCTACATCAGTATAAGATTGTCTCTTCCTTTATAGAATGCCTTAGAACATTTATTTAATTGTTTTCTTTGTTGTAAATCCAATGGCAGAACTGGATTTAAATTTTAAACTACTAATGAAGCAGTTTTATGTCTCTTCATTCTTTTTGCTTGGTTCTGATTCTCATTTAATGATTGTCCGTCCGTGTTACTTCAACACAAATGCTTGAATATTATTATTATTTTTTGCTCAACTTAAAATTATGATTTTGAATGCTATTTTAACTGCTGGTTTTTTTTTTTATCTTGTGGAGATTGTCCATGCCTCCTTGGTCTGTATTTAAATCACATTGCACTTGTACAATGAACTTAAAATCAGTTTAATCTATGAGTTCTAGTTAGTTTAGCTCAACTATTAAAGTCTATTGTTGTTGAATAAGAGATTTAGGGTTCAATCTCCATTTACACCAAAAACCAAATAGTGGCTTTGGTTTGATGATAAAAGACAAGTATCATAGAATGGATGCTATAGACAAAAATTCTAACATATCTATTAAAAAATCAGTTTAATCTAATTGTACGCATAAAATAGTAAAAAAGAAGGCCATGGTTAAAAAAAAAAAAAAAAAAAAAAATTGTCCTTGCTAAGAGACTGTTAAGAATTTCAATTCAACTCATTTTAGTAGTTGAAAAACAAGATGGAGTCCTGGGCCTGGCAGCTTCCTTTCTGATTTTCACAGTAAACTAGCTAGGGAGTCCCAATTTACATGGGCTTTGTTGTGGCTGGAAATACATAGCATTTTAGGCTCGAGGATACTGTGGTAGGCTGTTAGCTGCCTTGTTCTTTTCTAGGGTGAAACTGGATTTAATAGACCATAGAATGAAGCACCTTACAATTAATGGGAGTCACCGCTAATTAATCAGGTGACAGGGCACCCTACAATTTGATATGAGTGGTGATACTGATAGGGCATCCACCTGTCGTTGCCTTTTGAAGTCCAATTTGACCCAATGACTAGATCAAATACCATGTATGGAGCCAGGGGACTTTAATGTGCCATAAATAACCCAGGTGAGGGGAACCATATGAAAGCAATATGCTTAAAAGGGTTAATCTAAATGATTGCAAGAACATGGAAACCAATTATGATTCCAGTTATTATGCTATTATGGATGGCAAAATGTCTCTATCTTGCCTTGATCTACCAATACTACAACACCTTGTGTGGGTTCAACTTTTACTGTCTTATTTAAAACTCTATTGTCGTCCCTCTTCCTTTTGTCTTATTTAGTTTACTTGCATCAACGCTAGTGCCACCTTATTAGGGATGTCAAAATAGCTTTGCCCTATTTTGCTTCAGCTTGTCCTGGTCCTACTTCGTACAGGTTTTCCCCATCTTAAATAAGGGTTGTAACAAGAATAAGGTATCCATGATCTGGATTTACACTGACATGTTTATCAGAGATTATAAGCTCCTATTGGCATAGATGTAAATGGGGGTGAGGACTTTGGCTCCGACATGGTGGAATTACAAGGCTTCATTATTTTGTAACTCAAGATTTCTAGATTAGGTTCAAGTTCAACAAGTTGTTATTGACTATTGAGTATACAATCTACAAGAGTGGACCACCCTATCTTAATGATTGTCTTATATTGGCAAATTCTTTATCTTAATAATTGTCTTATAATGACAAATTCTTCTACCTATTTTTTTGGCACTTATAGAAAAGATCATATTCAATTTGATTTAAAAAAAATAGACCATAAACATATAGAAAGGGTAAATTTTAGGTATAGATGTATAGTATATTAGGTGCCTCAATTAAATTCAAATACATATTTTATATCGATCAATGAAGCACAAACATTATTATCTTTTCCAAGGATAATTTAATTTAATACAACCATATGTTTGACAGTTTAAGGTGGTAGGTTAATTTAGGAGTGTTGTAAAACTAATCATTCCGTCGTCTTATTGTATTCGATTATATTCGAAATCATACTCTTTGTTACCTCCTTAATAACATGTCTTTTTTTTAACTATTTCGATTAATGTTATTTTAGGTCTTTCTCTATCTTTGTTTGTTTTCTTGACTTATATGAATTTACTCTCTCTCTCTCTCTCTCTCTCATTAGTGCATAATGCATTAATTTCTCTCCTCTACACATGACTAAACATTTTCAAATTGACTCTCCCTTATTTTTTCATCAATATGTTTCGCATCTATTGTTAAGTGAATTTTCTCATTTTGAAATTCAAATTCTATTTTCCTTGTATATTCACTTTTCCAATAGTTGAGAGAGAGAGAGAGAGAGAGAGAGAGAGAGAGAGAGAGAGAGAGAGAGAGAGAGAGAGAGAGAGAGAGAGAGAGAGAGAGTACAATTAACCTTTTTAAATTGATGTTGTCCTATTTGGTCCTATTTGAAATAAAACTGTGCCTCAATTTGAACCCGAAAGGCCTAAACTAACAAAACATTTTATTATAATAACAATTATAATTATTAAAATTTCATCTATGTTTCTTCCTCCGATGAACTAGGCACAAATATATATATATATATATATATTTTTTATTATAATAACAATTATAATTATTAAAATTTCATGTGTTTCTTCCTCCGATGAACTAGGCACAAATATATATATAAAAGTGATGACATCTCGCTAGCTTCTTGGCTCATGTCATGTGTTTTAGGTACATAAGTTGAAATGAACAACAATCATATCCTTAGTCTTACAATAATCCCAAAAATCCTCTCCATGCTGTTTGGTGAGGAAGTTCTGATCACAATGTTAAATGCCAAAGTAATGACAAGGGGTCCTACAAATGTTGCACCCACCCAACTCAATTCAATTCATGAGTCATGACAAGGAGAAGGAGCTCAATGCTACCCACTAGTTTAATACTCAAATCAAACACAAATAATTGGTGGACTTTGGATATAAAATATATGGTTCTGCAGATTCTGTACGAAAGAAGTTAAGATCTCTCTTGAAATATTTAATGGTTATAGACTTAAACTCCACCTCCTTATGCAACATTTTGAGCAAGAAAAAAAGTGCACCATTTAAGGTTGGAACTTGGAAGCCTTAATACCTAAGATTTCACAACTTTCATATCAAGAAATGCTTTCTGGGATTTTATCTAATCAAACTTGAGTACAATTAGTGGCAAAAGTTTTTCCTTTTGTAAATTGTTATTAATGTTCTAATTAAAGTTTCACTACTAGGATTTTCATGGTTTCACTGAAACTTCTGTTGGGGCTTTGTGAAAGCCATAGTCCATAGACTCTTATATTTTATGTTACTAGCCTAGGTTACCATTGCCACACAAAATAAAAAATTATCAAAAGGTTCCCGAGGAATAGATTATGAGATTGAAAGATCTACAGGAGTCAAAAGTTTGCATGTTCTTAAATAATTACTGTTGTGTTCTCTTTCCGTTGAAGCAAAGATCATGTCTCTATTTCCCAGGTAGATATTGAAGCTCCCAATGCTTTCTGGATATGGTTGCCTCCAACTCTTGCTTTATGTTTGTTAACCCAATTTAAAAGAATTCTTGTAGCAAAGAGGGGAAAGTCTTGTAGTTATAAACAGGTGTTTCAAGATATGGGAAAGTGCATTTTAGCATGTGGTTGGATTGATTTCACATGGAGCATGGATGTGCTAGTTATTCTTTTCTTAATTAGACGAGGTCCTTTTAGTTCAGAAGATAAAGTAAAAAAATGCAGGAGTATCAAAATATTAATACTATATACTAAAAAAAAAGTAAAAAGGGAAAAGATTAGAAGATGAGATATCATATTATTTTAATTTTAGGTATGGTTGCTCTATTCAAGATGAAATTCTCAAATTAAGGGTTGAAACTTCATTGATGTATGCAATATTATGAACATTTTGTAAAAATTTGACAACTTTTTTCGTACTCGTTGAGTTAGCTAGTTTTCCCTAGTTATTATCTTGGCTCATTATTATTATCATTTTTTAACTTACCACTAACAATTTGCCACATCAACAGGTTTCAAAATTTTTTGTATCTCTAAACTCTCTTCTTTTACATGTCACTGTGCATGAACATCGAGAAAATTAGCCATATAATCATTTTTTATCAATATTTCTGAGGCTACCATTTATTTTCTCATTGTCCTCAGTAGATGCAACTACCTGAAAAGGCTAATTTGAGAGATCAAATTTCAAATTAAACTTAAGAAAACACATTAACATAAAAAAGAAAAATACTAATTATACAGTAGTAATTATGTATGAGAAATTTATGTGTGTGGAGACTTTTTGCCTCAGCTCGGCCAATAGCTTGCTTGTAACCGATTTTGGCTTGAATCCCACATCGAAGGAAAACCCCCCCACTTTCTGCCTTATAAGCTGTGAAGCTAAGGGAGTAGTGTACCACCAAGCCTCTGATCAGATGCTTAGTGGTACATTACTCCCTTAGCTTCACAGCTTATAAGGCAGAAAGTGGGGGGGTTTTCCTTCGATGTGGGATTCAAGCCAAAATCGGTTACAAGCAAGCTATTGGCCGAGCTGAGGCAAAAAGTCTCCACAATGTGTATTCTTTGTAATTCATTTTTTTTTTCCTAGTACAACATTACATCTTAATTTTTTGTAATCAAACTGTGGTTTTACCCAGAAAAAAAGTTGGATCAAATTAATTTTCAGTCACCAAAATATCCATAGACCTTGCCAAAACACAGCTTTCAAAGACAAAAGGCCTGACAGGATGGTGGCTCCACCACTTGAACTGTATCAATTAATTTGTTCTCAGTTTGAACGACCCGGCATGGAACCTTATTATGGTCCCCACATTGAACATTGATATAGCTCAAGGCATGGAGCCATGGAGGAATCATTTTGGGGGGTGTATACTATTTCTTCCCAGGGGACAAAATTTCTATCTAAATCAGTTGAAGGAACCATGACTTGGCTGTTTAAATGATTATTTAGGTTTACCTTTAATTTACATGATTTAGTTTGTAGTCAATTCAACTTGTTTGAATTACTTAATGAATATAAAATATATGTGGATAGTCATATAATTAACAGGTAATGATTTGAGGAACTTACTCTAAAATCTAAATTAATATGGAAGAAAACTTGTCCATTGACTGTGTATTCAAAGCTTACTCTAAATAATAAAAGACTAAAAGTTTAGTAATTTAATGGTATTGTCTAATATGGAGAACCAAATTTTGAATTCCCCATCCCCCACTTATTGTAATTAAAAAAAAAAAATCCCTCTAAATCATAAGTCAGGAAATTTGTTTAGGAATAATATGATTAACATGACCTCCAATAAGTCAAGAGCTTAAAGTTTAATTGGTTGACATTTTGTGATGTTCTCCAACGAAAATATTTAGAGTTCAAATCCTCTCCCTTTTAATTATTGATGTGTGTGTGTGTATATATACACATCAATAAACTTAAATTTCCTTTCCAAACATATAATCTATTTTTTGCAAAATTAATTCTTAAAACAACGTTCTTTAGAAATTAATTTTGAGATTAAGATGGTTGTGCCGATTCATGTTAATTCTATTATCACCACTCACTGCTCCTATATATTTTTTAAGCAATAACCCCAAAAAATCTTCTTCCATAATGAAATCACTATCTTCAAATTTTTATTTTTATTTTTGTTACCTAAAGATAGAATAAATTATGATTCAAATGATACCCCCAGTGATAATAACATTATTTGTGATATTCCATATCTGTGATTTGTACCCTATCTCTCTCTCCGCGTGAAAAATATTAATAGAAATCCTATTTAGTAATTCAAAATGTCTTAAAACCTAGTATAAATTTGTCTACATAAAAACTTAAAAAATGAAAGGCAGTTTTGTTTACGGATGGTAATGAATCAGGACAAGGTTAGACCATGGTTGACCTGGTCTTGCCCAATCCCCTCTTTAGGACAAAGAAAACACTTGCATGGTGAAATGGGTCAGGGTAGGTTGAGGTCGAGGAAGGTTTGAGACATTTTTCCATCCTTAATGAGATGACTTTGATATTAATGAGATAGAGATAAGGAGAAATGGAGGGCCAGTTGTGAGAGGCCTAAAAAAAATATTACTCTTGATTTATAATTCAATTGTTACAACAATGAAACTTAAAAGAACCCAAAAAAATTACTCTAGATTTATAAGCCAATAGTTACAATATCAGGGAGAAATGGATTTGAATTCTAAATTTCTTCCTTAAAAACACAAAAAAGAAAAAAAAAGAAAAAGTGGAGTAAAACAAATCTCTTGGTTAAATATTATGGTAAATTTGGAACAGAGGTTGAGTTCTCTCTTCCCATTTCTTCCTTAAAAACACAAAAAAAGAAAAAAAAAAGAAAAGAAAGTGGAGTAAAACAAATCTCTTGGTCAAATATTATGGTAAATTTGGAACAGAGGTTGAGTTCGCTCTTCCCCCTCCTTCTCCGGGTTTTATTTTATGTCAGGAGTGTCATAAGTTATGACTCAAGTCAGATTTTCATTTTCACCCCAAAAGAAAAAACTTGAGTTCGAATTTTTTGTAGTTTAAAAACAAAAGAACACAACAAGAATCTTTTATAATAGATGACAGGAAAAAACCACACACAAAAGTTTGATACATTTCTTTCAGAATAGAACCTTTGGATTTGTCATCAAGACAAACACTTCAAATTACAAGAAGAGGAACCCACTTTGCAGCCTTGTTCAGTTGTTCCCAAATCCCTTTTTCCTTCTGGCAATTTGGTGTTTGTTTGCTTTTACTTGGTTCAAGTGGAAGAAAGAACCTTAGCAAAATGGGGATCCCTCTTTTTTGTAGGAGTTTTTGGAATATAATTTCAACAGTAATGTTAGAGACACATAAAAATGTATAATTTTATGTCATAACTCGCTACACTCGTCATGTAGCGAGTCATGAGTGGTCGAAGTGTGTTCTTACATAGCCCACCATCACACTTATACCACTCACAACTCATTACGTGGCGACTTATGGCACAAAATTATACATCATTATGTGTTCATTTTGGCTAGGCATGTTGTAACGGACAAAGAAGAAAGCTGGAAGTAACTCAAAAAGAAAGAGAAAAAAAAGTGTCCCAAAAACTCTCTCACACACATCACGCGACACATACTCATTACGTGTCGAGTGAAAGTGTGTGAGAAATGAGAATAATATGAGGGACCCATAGTGAAAAAAGTCTATTTATTTTCACGTTTTGTTTCAGTGTCATTGACAGTGAAGTCTCTCTCTCGGTTGTCACTACAACACAAAATTTCACGCTTATGGTCCCGCTCTGTTTGGTAAGCAATACAAAACGTATTTTTTTTCCTCTCCCACTTGTCTTTGCTACAGTACAAGTACTGTACCACGCGCTCTCAAAAAACTGTAGTATACATAAGGATTAGAGATAGGTTTGCTATTCCTTTCCTCCATACACGTCTCTATCCTCTCTTTGTGGTCCTCTGTGTGAGCTTTGAACCATAACACTATACGCCATAAATTTTGAGACCAACAAGCCTCCGGGTTCGTCGGAAAATGTTTTCACGATTCAAAGCAAAAAAAGAAAAAAAAAAACCATTTTGCAAATTTGGGAACTATATAATCTTGTTGATTAAAATTAAAATTAATAACTAATGTAGCATGTCTTTGGATTAATTTTATTTATTTATTTGAAGTTGGCAAAAGTACAGTTGTACATAAAGAAAAGTGGGGTGTTTGAAAATTTGTACATAAATAAATAAGTTAATAAGTCAATAAAAAAAAGGTAATCAAAATGCTGGATTACATCTTTATAAGGTTCAATGTAAAATGTACACTAAGGGTGCGTTTGAATTGACTTCAAACTAATTCCGGAAATGATTTTCCGGAAAATTCGGTGTTTGGCTGTCACGGAAAACGTTATTTTCCGGAAAATCATTTCCGGTTGACCACGAATTTTCCGTTTGACCACGGAAAATGATTTCTGCCTTCATTTTCACTTCATTTCACTTCCGGAAAAAGAGAGAGAGAGAGAGAAGAGAGAGCCCAGATCAGAGAGAGAGAGGGACGATCGCGCCGCTCGTCCGACGATCGCGCCGCGCCGACGAGCGGCGCGGTGCACGATCGCGATCGTCGATCGAGCGGCGCGATCGACGAGCGCGCTCATCTCTCGTCGATCGACGAGCGCGTTCGTCGATCGCGATCGTCGACGATCGCGATCGTTCGTCGATCTCGCCTTCGCGATCGTTCGCGCCGGCGAGATCGCGATCTCGCGAACGCGATCGCGCCGGCGAGATCGCGATCTCGCGAACGCGATCGCGCCGGCGAGATCGCCTTCGCGCCGGCGGGTTTTCTGGATGTGTTCTGGGTTGTGTTTTCTGATTTGTGTTTTCCTTTCTTCTTTTCCAAACACTAGAAAATATTTTCCGGAAAATTTTTTGAAATGCAACCAAACACACAGAAATATTTTCCTTTTCCAGAAATTAGCATTTCCGGAAAATATGTATTTTCCGGAAAACGTTTTACGGCAACCAAACACAGCCTAAATGACAAATTTTGAGACAAAAAGTCTCCATTTTCGTTGTAAAATGTTTTTAGTTAAAAGTTTATGTCTTTATAAGGTTTAGAGTAAACAAAAAACTTGGAAAATTTAAGAGTATGATCTTGGAACTATATAGTTTTGGTCTAGACTAGCTTTTTAATCCTTAAAATAGTAGATAGAATTCGTGAAATATTGTTGATTAAAATTAAAATTAATAACTAATGTAGTCTAGCGTGCATTTGAATTAATTTTATTTATTTATTTATTTGAAGTTGGCAAAAGTACAGTTGTACATAAAGAAAAGTGGGGTGTTGAAAATTCATACATAAATAAATAAGTTAATAAGTCAACAAAAAAGGCTAATCAAAATGATAAATTACATCTTTATAAGGTTTAAAGTAAAATGTACACTATATGCCATAAATTTTGTGCCCAACAAGTTTCCAGTTTTGTCGTAAAATGTTTTTAGTTAAAAGTTTACATCTTTATAAATAAGGTTCAAAGTAAGCAAAAAATTTGCAAATTTAAGAATCAGACCTTGGAACTATATAGTCTATTGGACTAGACTAGGTCTTTTGACCTTAAAATAGTAGCTAGAATTCATGAAATATTGTTGATTAAAATTAAAATTAATAACTAATGTAGCGTGCATTTGGATTAATTTTAAATATTTGAAGTTGGCAAAAGTGCAACACAAACCAAGAATTAAACATGTTTGGTTTGAGTTTCTTCTTCTAAACTTATAAAGAAAAAAAAATGAAAAATGATCATCTTGTCTTGAGAACTAATGACACAAAGTCTAATTCCAGATTATCATATAATTTACCAACTTTTAAAAAAAAAATGAAAATTTAAAAGATTGTAAATGCCACACAACAAAGTAGGTGTAACAATTTTATATATTAGTCAAAATTATACCATAATAAATATGCCTTTGACTGATGAACATAACTCTTTCTTTTCTATTTTATCCTTTTTAAAAAAAAAAAAAAAAGATGAAAATAAGTCATTTCATAATATCAGTATGATGCAAATGAACAATGAAAACTTATGAAATTATTCAGCAAAAAAAAAAAGAAGAAAATTTCCAATTGGGGCGTGTGATTCACATGGCAGATAAGGCAAGTAGTACTGGCATTTTAAAGCCAGAACTACATGTAACCGTTCAAGAACAGCTTTATGTGCAATCTGGTGACGTGGCAGTCACGCAGCCTCTCTCTCTCTATCTATGTAACAGTGTTACAAAATTAAAACGGTGGACTTGACTTGGTATAGACCAAAAGAATGTAACGTACATGAGAAAGTGTAACAATCACCTCAGTACCTACTTGGTCTTTGTCTCTTGAGCCAACCAATCACAGCTCGCCATATCATAATGTGTCACAATTATGTCACTTTATATTAAGGTTAATTCTCCAAATTGTCCTTGATCATCATAATGTGTCACACAATGATTAGTACAAAGCATTTTTGACCAAATTGGTTTTTTCATTTTGAAATAGACTTTTATTTTTTTTTTATTTTTTGGCATTTCAAATTCTAACAAGTTACTAGTATTTAAGGCTTGCATAAGAGTTAGGAAGTCATTTGGGAATTTATTAGCACTATAGCAAGGTGGCCTCTAAAGAGGGTGGTGCATATTTCAGTTTTCTTCCTTGCTTGCTTCTTCTTCATTATCATCTTCTTAGTGAGAGAGAGAGATGGGAAACTGCCAAGCCATTGATGCAGCAACACTAGTGGTTCAACACACAAGTGGGAAAGTAGACACTTTCTATTGGCCTGTGAGTGCTAATGAGATCATGAAGATGAACCCTGGTCACTATGTTGCTCTTCTCATCTCCACCACTTTGTGTCAAACCAGCGACAAAGAAAACTGCCCAGTTAAGAATGAACACAACAATAACAACAACAGCAACAGCAACAGCAACAGCAACAGCAACAGCAATCAGGTTCGTTTAACTAGGATCAAGCTGCTCCGTCCCACCGACACTCTTGTTCTTGGCCAAGTTTATAGACTCATCACTACTCAAGGTTTGTGTTTTGTTTGTCTTTTTTTCCTTTTACTTGTGACAAAAAGACTTTGTTTTGAGCTACTTTGTGCCTTAATCTGATATGGAAGTGCAATTTTCTTTGTGGGTTTTAGAGGTTATGAAAGGCTTGTGGGCAAAGAAGCAAGCAAAGATGAGGAAAAGCCACTCAGAATCAGCAGAGAAGCCAGGTTCTGATCAGCCAGAGACAGCAGCCAGAAGATCTGATGCAGAGAATGACAAACATGTAAAACTTCAAAAACAGTAATTTTTTTGTTACAATATGTTGTCTTTACAATTTTGGTTGAGTTTAAGGTAGATTTTCCTTTCCTTAGCTAAGTTGAATAGAAGATAACTCAGATCCTCTAGTCAGCTTTGGTTCTAATTGAAGTTTTTCTAGTACATGCAACATAATTCAGACAAAATCACATTTAAAGGTAATAACTTTTATTACTGGTTAATTTAGAACATTAGGGAATCTTAGAAGTTAGAACTAGATCAGTGAAAAATAGTAGGAAAGTCTTGAGCTTCCTTAACTCAAGCTAAAGGATTCCATGAAGAATAATATGTGCTGGTGTACTAATAATAATAATAATAATAATCCATTATTTCATTCATGAATTATGTTGACTAATTATATCATTGCATTTCAGGTAACCAAACATGAGAGACACCGACCAAGGACAACCTCATCATCATCATCATCATCAACTAACTCTGCCACCACAGCCAGGTCAAGAACATGGCAACCATCGTTAAAAAGCATCTCAGAGGCTACGAGTTGACCATGTTTCCAACAATTTTAACAGGGTGTGTAAGAGACAGAGGAGCAGTGGATCAAAACTCATGTTCAATAGATCAAAACCTGTGAAGATCTTTTTGGATCATCTAGGAGGCCTATTGTAAGCTGAGTGATACAAAGTTTCTTTTTTTCAATTTCTGATCTGGGTAATGACTGCATAGTGGTGTATAGCAAAGGGGCACATATCCAACATCATTTGTAATTTAGTGTTGTTCTGAAAGAAATTAGACTTTCATGTTAGACAATTGCTCGTGTAATACTTGACTTGTTATATTAAATTCACAATTTCCTAACTATTTAATCTTTTGAGACAATCCGTAATTTATTAGGTTCAAATCCTTTCTCCACTTCACTTTCTATAAAATAAAATAAAAATCCGTATGTTAAAAAAATACTGTATAAATCTTTGGTAGAGTTATGCTCCTTTATTATCTAAATTCAATAGGTACAATAGTGGGAGAGAAGGGACTAGTGGCAAATAAATTAAAAGGTGCTTGGCAAAAAGAGTGTCAAATTAAATTCGTCATTTATTTATTTATTTATTATACTATATAGAAATTCTACTTTAACCTAATCTAAGTGTATATGTGTGTGAAACTGAGACTTAAATCTTGATCCTTACCCCTTATACCTTACAAGCACTTATACTTGTGAAGTGATCATTGTCTCAAGAGTGTGCGGTGGTAAATTCATCATTTTCTAACTGTTTAAGCTTTTGGGATTATCAATAATTTATAATTACTGTAACTAATTCCATAAGCTACCACTATAGTTAGTATTAGTGGGTTTCAATCAACTACTGCTGCAAAATCCTCCGTAAAGGGAAAAAGCATCATGCATAAATGTACTTTTTGCTATGTTCATGTCTTGCTAAGTAATATTTCCAGCATTCGGTCAGCCTTGCATTAGGGGAAAAAAAAGAAGAAGATAATACTTATGAATGAACCCAATCGCCAACAAACAATTTTAGAGTTGGGTCAGTTTTGTGCTGTGTTTTATTTCTGGTGTACGTACATTGAATCTACAATTTTTCAAGCCAAGAAAGTTCTAATTATTGCCTTCAAAGTCCAACTAATTAGAAATTAAAATTAGAGCTATTAAATATCATTAAATTGTCACCAACTCCCCATTTATGACAAAATAGATTCCATGGATGTGACTGAAAGAATTATGAAAAATGCAAATCTTGTTTTTAATTTATTCCCTCCACAAGCTCATCAGTAATAGTCTAAAAAGAAAACAGCTCATGTAATCATGTCACTTAGTTTATGAGTATTTAGACTTTGGAAGAACAATAAATATGTCGTTTTTTTAATGTTAATTGTCTTCTCTGAATCATTTAACAAGAACTTGTACAGTAATCAATATATTAAGTTTCAGATTGTCCCTTGAAGTTTCCAAAAGTAAAGTTTAGTACACATTCCGGTTTAAAAAATTAAGAGTGACAATGTCACATAAGCAATTTCATTTAATGGTATCTCTCATAAACCATAATGGAAGAAGATTCGGACAGTTCTTTATATACGTTGCTCGTGCAAGTCTATAAATATTGTTCTAGTGGCCATTTTGTGTTTGTCTATTAGAGAAACAAACAAAAAAAATTTGATACCAAGGTATGTACTATTTCATGATTCTATACATATATATAATATTTACTTCTTTTGTTTTAGCAGAACATATAATATTTACTAATTAAAACAACTTGAGTTAGTCCGTCATTATATAAAGAAATAAATTCACACCTAATATTCGTTGAAATAGACTGAAACATCCTGAAATTTTTATTAAAAAACACTTCCTTGGATTAAATGTACTGACAGAAATGGACAGAGACTGTATGGAATCTTTAACTTTGTGTTGAAGACCAATAGGAAAGAAAAAGACTTGCATAGCTTAACTGATAGATTTTTGGCCGTCGAATAAGAATCTGATTTAAAACTCGCTTATACCAAAAATCAATTAAAGTCTTCAATTAATGCTAAAGAACACTCATCATGAAACCATAGATTGAAATTCTGTCGTGACTATTGAAAACTATTGAAAAAAAAGGCTTTTTATCAGTAGATATATCAGCATTCCACTGCAGAAGGTTCTTCCTTAACCGAAATAGTTGAGCTAAAAAAGAGTTATAGAATACCTGCAATGATAATGTTGGTAAATTTTTGACTTTGAGATAGCCATCAGATTGACCTTTATTATTGCACGAGTAGAAGCGAATCTTCCTCACTACCCTATGCATGATTGGTTTTCTCTTTGGTGCCTAGAGCAAGACAGACCAAAGCTAGCAAAGCAAAAGATGGCTTTTTCTTTCTTTTTTGGAACTTTTAAAGATATTGCTCGATCCACTTTCGTAGATTGCTTTTATTGAGTAGTACAAATTGCATCCAGCTCACCATACCAAGCATTTTTTGCAGGAGTTATAATTTTTAGGTGCATTACGCATCTTCAGTTTCTGCTAAAGTACATAGAATACCTTCCATGCGGGCCATCAATTGTTTGCCCATTGTTCGGCAAATACAAAGTATCATATAAAATTTGTCTCTATTTTTGATTACTCATTAAAAATGACATCAATCAGATGCTTGAAGTTATGGAGAAGCATCTTCTTTTGAATGATATTGAAAAGCTTTGCTGTACCTAATTGAGTTAGCTGTATCAAACATTTAAATTTTCACCATAGTTTCATTTGGGGATAGCCTATTTCACAGTTAAATTCTTTTAAAATAACACGACACTAGATACATGTTTAATAATATATAATTTGAACCGTGAAATAGTTTCAAATAGAGAAGATGCTAATACCATAGTTTGAGACCTTTAGTCTCTCAATACTTATCAAAGAGAACAACTTTTGACTTGGAGTGATGAATAGGAATAACTCCTTTTTCATTCTCAATAAGATCGTCCTTTTCACCGTCCAAACACGACTACAATCTTTTTTTTTTTTGGTTGCGAAAGAATATCAGTATTATTATCTTTTATTTCGAAACTGCTTTGGCAAATAAAAGTGTTCCTTCACAGCACTCCAGGATATGATCATCATCACTTGTTTGAAAGCTACTTCATATAGCCCGTGTTGCTTGCATTGGAAGAAAGATCAATACCACTGATCATAATAGGATCATGTTCCATGCATCTTCGAAAGTGTGGAGAAGAGAACAATCTCTAACTATCATTCCTCTACCATAGACTTCTGAGATGGTCTTCAGAGCTGAAAGACAATTATGGCATGTCCTTAGATACGTCACTATCAGAATCATAGCATAAACAATAATCACTAGCCCCTGATCATTTCTCTATATTCCTGTAATTCTTGGTCCTAACACAAAGTGAAGATCACTAAGGTGAATTTGTACTTTATATCCAGGATAGCCATTAGCACCCCATTTTTTAATGCTAGCATGCATTTGGTTGAAATGATGAGTGGATTCTTTGGAAATTGTGGAACTTTCAACAGGCTTTGATCATGAGGTTACATAAATTAAAGTAGATGGCAAACTTTTGATCAAATAAGATTCATGCAATAATGGGGTTGTAGGCAGAGAATGAGAGAGGTGGTGAAAGAGCATGAGATGAGAGTGATTTGAGTGACAACTTGGGCATGACTTTGTTGAGCTGAGAGACTTATAAAGCTGCTTTTTTAGCATAGTTGAAAGCATATATATATATTTGTAGAGTTGGATGATCATTTGGGATTTGGTCGATTGTGTTGGAGATGGCCAGAGATGTTGTTGAAGAACAAGAAAGAGGGACAACTTTTGATTTTGAAGCGTGTAAAAAGAGAGAGTCGGTAGGCTGCGAACCTTTTGATCACAAGAATCTGGGGTTATTAAGCAATGCGTAAAGGGGAGGGGACTGAGACAAAAACTGATTTTGTGCTTAGGCTGGTCTGTGGTTTGAACATAAGAATGTTATTGCTGCTACTACTATAGCTCCTTGAACCCATGATATCTATTGGCTTGGGTAGGGCTGTAAATAAATCTAGCTATTTATGAACAACTTAAGTTCAACTTATGAAAAATCTTGATTAGCAAATAAGCTAAGCCCAAGCCCAAATATATGCTCGATTAGAAAACAAGCCTTGTTCAAACATAATAATGTGTTCGTGAACATGAGACTCGATTTAATTATACGTAATATTATATTTTTATATGTATATTTATCTAAAAATATATTTACATAGACTTGAAATTAGATTGTGTAAGTTTGTAAATAGGTTTGTATGATATCAAATTATTATTTGTATTTTATTGATAATAATATTAGTCCATTCCTAGTAAAAATTCATAGATTGGTGAAGGTGTAAAAGATTTTAGTCATAGCTTTTCTATAGATAGGAAAAGAATAAGTTAATCAAGTAACTCATGAACAAGTTCGAGCTTATTTGATAACAAAATGAACCAAGGTTAAATATGTAATCTTATTTGGTGTTGAACTTGAGCTCGACTCATGTTCAAATTTCTAAATAAAATTAAATAAACAACTTTGAAGTTTTAATATTCGAATTGGTTCTGTTTGTTCACAACACTACTGTTGGCTACCCATTAAACATGTGATTATTGGTTATTCGCTAGAAATTAGAGGAGCAAAGTCATTCTAAAATGATATCCAAATAATTTATTTAGCAATATATATATATATATATATTTGCCTATAAAGGGCAAGAAAAAAAAAGAGTTTTTGTTTAATTATTTAGTACACCTAAAATGAAATATTTTCATGAGAAAAAACTTTTAGTACATATGATTATATGATTAATATTAATATTTGATCTTGAAAATATTTTAGAAAATAAATTATATATTATATTTCTTTTCAAAAAAAAAATTATATATTATATCTCACTACAAAAAAATTGTATATTATTCTCGTGCATAGGTCTGGGACTAGTTCCATTAATACGTCATCAATCATTTTGAAATTTCATTATTATCATGTACACATTATGAATACATGATATTTAAAAAAAAAAAAAAAAAATTGTTAAAAAGAGAGAGGGAGGATCATTTTCAAAAGTCACACAGTCACTTTAGTGACTGGTTCTAACTTTCTCAATGGACAATGGCTCCTTCATCTGCTAAAAAAGAAGACTACACGATGTCCCGGTTCCCTGACTGGTGGCAGACAATGTATTGGGTGCGTCCAGCAATACCCATCAGAGACCAACCTTTAATTTGGAGTCCCCAACATCAAATTATCAACTCTTCAGAGCTTTATAGCATTTAGCATCCATTCAATTGACAAAAGCCTGAAAAATCTCTTTGGCCTAACAGAATAATCATCCCCTCCCATGTGAGTAGTTCCATTCTGTAAAATTCCAACCAAGAACCAATTCCAAACAAACTACAAGCAAGTTTTGTTTACATATTGATATGTCAACATCCAACATTAACTTTTTGCATTCAGAAACCTAGTCCAAGCATCAAAATTTTGGAATTAAACAAAGTCATTTGAGGATAATGTACAATAAAAGGGCCATCTATTTATATAACAACTCAAAAAACTATGGTACGGATTCTTTACAAATGCAATAATTGTCTCATGCATTAGATGTATGCAACTATGCATCCTCCTCTCATAGCATGTGGACACACTGAGAGAGAAGATCGGATATACACCATGGTGCGAAAATGGATCCATGTATTGTATAATTTGTATTCGATGATCAGCCCATAGACTTCTGAGATGGTCTTCAGAGCTGAAAGACAATTATGGCATGTCCTTAGATACATCACTATCAGAATCAAAGCATAAACAATAATCACTAGCCCCTGATCATTTCTCTATATTCCTGAAATTCTTGGTCCTAACACAAAGTGAAGATCACTAAGGTGAATTTGTACTTTATATCCAGGATAGCCGTTAGCACCCCATTTTTTAATACTAGCATGCATTGGGTTGAAATGATGAGTGGATTCTTTGGAAATTGTGGAACTTTGAACAGGCCTTGATCATGAGGTTACATAAATTAAAGTAGATGGCAAAACTTTGATCAAATAAGATTCATGCAATAATGGGGTTGTAGGCAGAGAATGAGAGAGGTGGTGTAAGAGTATGAGATGAGAGTTATTTCAGATTTGAGTGACAATTTGGGCATGACTTGGTTGAGCTGAGAGAGTTCTAAAGCTGCTTTATTAGCATGTTGAAAGCAAATATATCTTTGTAGAGTTGGGTGATCATTTGGGATTTGGTTGATTGTGTTGGAGATGGCGGGAGATGTTGTTGATGAACAAGAAAGAGGGACAACTTTTGAATTCGAAGCGTGTAAAAAGAGAGTAGGTAGGCTGCGAACCTTTTGATCAGAAGTAGTTGGGGTTATTAAGCAATACATGATGGGGAGTGGACTGTAACAAATACTGATTTTGTGCTTAGGCTAGTCTGTGCCCAGGTTCGATCAAAAGAATGTTATTGCTGGCTTTGCTGCTACTACTAGCTCCTTGAACCCATGATATCTATTAGGTATTGGCTGGGGCCGTAAGGTGATAAGAGCTCGAGTTTAACTCATGAAAGAGATTGTTTAGCAAAACAAGCCCAAATTTTGGCTTAAACAAGCCAACTCAAACATAATACTATGTTCGTGAACATGAAACTTAATTTAATTATACATAATATTATACAGTTATACTTTTATATATATACTTATTTAAAAATATACTTACATAGGCTTGAAATTGGATGGTATAAATTTGTAAATAGGTTTATATGATGTCAAATTATTATTTGTAGTTTATTGATAATATAATTATTCCATTCATAGTAATAATCCATAGATTTGTAAAGGTGTAAAATTTTAGTTATAATTTTTCTATTCATGAGAAAAGAATAAATTAATCAAGTAACTTGTGAACAAGCTTAAGCTTGTTTGATAACAAAATAAACCAAGCTTAAACATGTAATTTTGTTTGGTGATAAGCTTAAACTCAACTTGTGTCATATTCGAAATACAATTAAATAAACAAATTTGAACTTTTAATACTGGACTTGGCTCGGCTTGTTCATGGTCCAACTATTCGATACCTATTAAACATGTGATTATTGATCATTCACTAAAAATTAGAGGAGCCAAGTTATTCTGAAATGATAGCCAGATAATTTACTTAGCATAAATAAATAAATTCTTGTCTATAAAGGGCAAGATAAAAAAGAGTTTGTATTTTTGTTTCTTTTTTTGTTTTTTAAATCAATAGTTTAATACACCTAAAATGAAATATTCCTACGAGAAAAATATATATATTTTTTATAAATGACTAATATTAATATATGATCTCACTATAAAATAATTATATATTCTTTCACATCGGTCTGCAATTAGTTCTGTGGGGATCAACAATTGACGGGCCAGGCCCATTCGCTGATGAAGGGCCCAAAGGTCTAAGCCGAAAAAGGGTCATGGCCAGAGTTCAAGAATAGTGTGGCCCAAATTGGCCCGGAGAAGCAGCCGAGGACAGTGCAGTCCTCGGCTGACTCAAGAATAAGGGCAGAAAGGTAAAAGGACGGGCTTGAAGGGAAATTCAAAATATCTAAGAAAAGCTTCCTCTGCCACCTTCCCCATGCATATCTCTGCGCCTAGCAGAGCCTTACCCATTAACTTTATCGACAACTCTCAACGACTTAGGTCTGGGACTGATGGGACAAGTATCAGTCTTGGAAATGTTGACCCTACACGTGGACGAAGGAAATTGAAGGCAGGCCAATATAAAAGGAAAATATGCAACCTAAAGAGGGGATCCTTCCAGAGAAAAGGACCAAAAGGGGTGAACACCTCTAAATCATGCATGAACAACTTAACAAAACCACAGCCGAGTAAACATGACTTAGCCTTTCGATCCCACTCTCTACAAATGATATTGTATGGGTCCATTTACGTGCGAACCCAACCCTACTGTGGTTTAACACAAATCGTGTCCCTACAAGTTCCATTAGAGAATAGAGCATAACACATTTGATTACGTAATGAACACATGATTTTTTTCCTCATCGTCAATATTTTTGAAATTTCATTACTATCATGTACACACTATTGATACATTATGAGAGTAAATCTGTTAGTCTTAAAATAATAATAGAATGTCTAATATCATACAAATATGATATTTGTAAAAAAATAATTGTTAAAAGGAGAGAGGGAGGATCATTTTCAAAAGTCACACATTCACTTTAGTGACTGGTTTCAACTTTCTCAATGTTTCCTTCGTCTGCTGAAAAAGAAGACTACAAGGTGTCCCGGTTCCCTGACTGGTGGCAGACAATGTATTGGGTGCGTCCAGCAATACCCATCAGAGACCAGCCTTTAATTTGGAGGCCCCAACATCAAAATTATTACCCCTCAGAGCTTTATAGCATTTAGCGTCCATTCAATTGACAAAAGCCTGAAAAATCTCTTTGGCCCAACAGAATAATCATCCCCTCCCATGTGAGTAGTTCCATTCTGTAAAATTCCAACAAGAACCAATTCCAAACAGACTACAAGCAAGTTTTGTTTACATATTGATATGTCAACATCCAACCTTAACTTTTTGTATTCAGAAACCTAGTCCAAGCTTCAAAATTTTGGAATTAAACAAAGTCATTTGAGGATAATGTACAATAAAACGCCGTCTATGTGTATAACAATTCAAAAAACTATGTTATGGATTCTTTACAAAATGCAATAATTATCTTATGCATAAGATGTATGCATCCTGCTCTCATAGCGTGTGGACATGCTATGAGAGAGAAGATCGGATATACACTTGGTGAGAAAATGGATGCATGTATTCGTTGATCGGCCCATTTACTTATATATACAAGGCCACAGCCTTTGGTGTGTGCCTGAAGATTCATAAAGATAAAGGCCCAGCAGCGTTTGAAGAGAAACACCAAAGATGACAAATATAAAAAAAAGAAGTCAATACCAAGGAACAGACACTCTAGCCATAGAAAATGAAGCCACACCAAGCTTTATATCAAAGACGGAAAACAGGAAAATTGGGCTTGCCAAATGGTTTGTAAAAGGAACTAAACACAACTCTACATAGGAACTATTCAAAGCTCACACTCAAAATCAGCAACGTACTGCAACTCTACCAAAGACTTAATACCTTATGAACACATTACACATATAGAAGAAACGCAATTCTAAAATCTCTTCTTGTATGCTATAACAGTTGCATCTCAAGTCTTGCTTAGAACCCACCATCCGTGTGATATAACGTTATAATATGAAAACTTTCACAGTACTATTCTGCTGCTGCATTCTCAGCTACAGCTACAGCTACCACCGTAACTTGTTCATTCTTGCCATTGCCAAATTGGCTGAAGTTTCCCTTCTGCTTGAATAGTTGGGTGTGGTGGTGCTTACAATACAGACGATGTTCATGGGCTACATAGTTTGATGGGCTGATCACACACCCTCCATGAGTGCACCTGAAGCAAGACTTATGATATGATTCACCATCAACCGCCACCTGTAAAAAAAGGCAGTCAGGGTAATGTACCAAGAAATTACATTGTTTTCAACATGCACATGAACATTGAAACTCTCTCTCTCTCATAGATATGCACACACACAAACACAAACACTCTTTTTGAATCTTTAAGGCTGATTTAACAATTTCATGAGGGTTTATCTTCAGTCAGTAGTATCTTCTCACATTGGAAATTTTGGTTTAATCGTTTTGGGTTGTGGTTTATTTACTAATAACTTCATAATTTTCCACCAAAAGAAATAATTAAAAAAAGGCTAATTTTCGCTTATATTCTTCAATAGTGGGAGAAATTCAAACAGGAGTACCAACTTAAATCTTTGAGTGTGCTTAAATTTTGTCACTCATACTGTAGATATGAAGTAATCACGGCATCTGATTGATGTACAAGTTGTACCAGTTGTCCACATATCAGGGAAACTATTATGGATTCTCATATTTAAAATTTTTTAGGTACCTCCATCTATCTGATATCATTGTAATGACTGCTAATTGATCCAGAGAAGTGGCATGTAGTTAGAAATATTTTTCTCAGACCAGGTGATTGCATTTAAACTACAACTAAAATAATTTCTACTCCACTATTACAAATGAGAGCTAATTGCAAGAGGATATTGCTTTCAAATTAAAGTTCCCTTTTAAGTACAACAAAGAGTAGTGAAGCATAGATGTCAATTTATGAAAATATTATGTAGCAAATGTCAAATAAGCAGCTTGTAAATAGCCATTTCACACATTGTTCAAATTTTAAAGCTTTTAATCTATCTTTTATCTCTCAAACACGCTTCTTTATGGTGTTCTATTCTTCACTATAATCTTATTTTCCGATTACACTTTTTTTCTTACAGGACCAGAAAAATGTCAAGTTTACTTGGACCTCTTCATAGCTGGGAAAACAGAATTACTTTTTTTTTTTTTCTGTTTGAGGACACCTGGTGGTTGACCATGACCTAGCAGTTTCTGAAGCTCCCATTAGACAGGCGCAGATGCCACAAAGTGACACTGCTTAAAGTAATTTGTGAGCAAATACTAAGATTAAAAAATAAATGTTATATTCTGACTACTTGAAAGGTACTTCAAAATGGATTGGTTTATACATTTGAAGCTCAGTGTAACAGTCAAATGAGAGCATGAAAGGTACTCAAATTGAGGACAATAACTTTCATGCTCCTTAAAACTAAAAAAATTTAATAAATAAATAACTTATGAAGAGCTCAACAATTGTATACTAAGATATTAAGATTTACCTTTTCAATTGGGTAGACAGTTTTATTGCAAGCAACACATTTTTCTTTAGTCCCACCAAACAAACTTGAAACTCTGCTGTTGGTCTGGACCTGAACAGTTCCATTCCCAATAAGAAACAATTTAAATAACTATTTAGGACTTCAATATCACTTATAGGGAACATTTCATTCCAGTTGATAGTTATAATTTCAATGAACAAAAAAGAAGAATTAGCAAAATCAAGCCTTCAAATACCTGATTGGCAGATCTGTCAGCTCTAACAGTTCTTGGAGTACCTGCAGAGGGGGAAAAAGAAAGAACAACATATGAAATAAGCATATTAACCAGATCAAAGCAGAGGTAAATATGCCTAAAACAACTCAAAACAGTCAATCACCTTCAAAACTTTTATCCAAGCTGCCAGTCATTTTAAACAGTTGATCAAAGTGAGGCTTGCAATACAAAACACCCTCAAAGGAGCTATAATTGCTCAGCTGCAAAGAAATTGCAGAAAATGAGAAATAAGGATAAAGTAGAAGCAGAAAAACCACTCTCTCTCTCTCTCTCTCTCTCTCTCTGTATATATATATATATATATCAGCATGTGTTGTGACCAGTCAATGGAAAAGCAGTTCCTGAGATGACGAACATCCAAATGCTGAGGTGAACAGAATTATAAATAAATTACAATTAAATATGAGATATGCTATTAGTGTTCCAAACTTCCTATTGCTGAAGACAGAGAAATAACAACCATTAACCTTTAACAGGTAAGAAGGCAAAAGAGCCGAATAAGACAAAAATAGCATTCGTGTAATCCTTATATAATTCTAGAAGTTAGTAAGAGCAAATGATGAAAATGGTAAAGTTAGTTATCTAATGACCTAAGGCATCAACCGTTGGCTAGTTAAAAGAGATGTCACTCTTGATCTAAAAAATGAGATACTGCAGAAATATGAAATTTGAAGTTCTATTAATCATTGTAATAAGCTACAAAAGTTTTACATGATTCCACTTTATTGCTGAACAAGCCAAGAATTGACCCCAAGATTCAAGCACTTCAAGAATGAGCAATTAATTAATGTCATGAAATTGGAGTAATACTTGAACAATGTATCTATATGGCAGGTAAATCTACTGGCAGATTGACAGTGAGTTTAATCTTTATTCCATTCATTTTGTCTTTAATTTCAGCTATTTGGAAGTGCTAAGAGATTGTGGTTGAGTCACAACAAAAAGATAACTTCTAGATACTTATACGGCGGAGAAGAATATAAATAACGATTATTGCACTGAAGAACAAGTGATTTGAAGAGTTATTTTTTATGTTAGGCAGATTATCTTGGTGTAGAATGTGAAAAACACCACCCAAAACAGGACCCTTTGTAGCACTTGGAGAATCCCTTTTTTGTGCTTGATCTATGCTCTGGACTGGTGTTGCTTAGTTAATCTCTGGTTGTTGTCTTATCCAAGTTGTGGTCCTGTTCATGTTGTATTTTCTGGTTATGGCTTGTGTTGTATTCTAGTTTGATGCATAAGCAGTGTGCTTTACTGGTTTTGTTTCTGAGTAATGAATTATCATTCATCAAAAAAAAAAAAAAACTGCAGTCATTCATTGAGGCAGTCATCTTAGGCTCACAAATTTAATATCTCGTTCATGTCTGATTCTCTATAGATGAAAATAGAACTAAATAATTTAAATTGACACTTCCATTTAAAGCATGGTTTCCTGGGGGCTTCTACTTATTAACATTCTGAATAAATTCTCTAAATTTTGATTTATTTCTGAATTACATTCAAATTTTCAAAGAACAAATTCAAACCTACTTTACCGCTTATAATTCCTTGACCATTCAAAATATAGTAAATCTTATTTGATCCAAATTTTATATCAAAAAATAGTCCAATTGAACCCATTTATGCAGCACAGAACTAGCCAACTTCTTAACAAGTGAAATCATGAATAAATTTAGGATTGTAAATAGAGAACTAAATATAGCAATCATCATTAATATTCACAATCAGAACAATAATTATCAAGATGCATGAACCCATCATCAAGCTAACACAGTCAACCCACTTAACATAATAAAATATTTCCAAGTACTCCATATAAGTTCATGTCTTCATGATCATAATCCTTAAACAAAACCCAGATATAAGAAGATCCATAACCAAGTTCAGAAGTGACAAAGCAAAGGCTTGCATGTGTACATACATATAAAATCAAATAGAAAAAGCCAAAGAGCACTATAAAAACCATGAAACTTCAATGTCAAAGAAGTGTACCCCATGTGTCCCAATGTTCAAAAGACTCTATCTTTATGGTTATTACCTTAAGGGTACCCTTACAGTGGTGACATCTGAAGCAAGCCTTGTGGTAGACCTTGCTATCAGCAGTAAGCTGATCAACAAAGTACACAGTTTTCTCACATGCCTTGCACTTTTGGGTAGTCCCTGCAAACGTTGCCATTCCCAAAAATCTTCCAAACCCAGAAATCTAATAAAATTCCAAAACAACAACAACAACAAAAATATGAGCAATATTGGAAACGGTCCTAGTTTGATGACTTTGTCTCCTTCAAACTCTTTATTGTCTCTTTCAAACTCTCAAGTTATGAGATTTACAGCTAAGAACATGTCAGAGCAAACCAAACCAACTCACTAGTAGTGGGTCTGACTTTAGGCATATACAAACTGCCAGCTGTGCATACCATTTGGACCAAACTATATTAAATTACGATTGTGCCCTCAGGAAGGTCAGGTGTCTTCGTACAGTTTTTCACTAGAGAACAGTGAATTAATGCTTTCTATGACCAGAAGAGTAAGTATATAAAGTTGGTGTATTTAGTACACAGAATGGTACATTTTGCGATTTTCTACGTGGTGGGAATTTTTTTTTTTTTTTGCAATAGGTGAGGTGGGAGACGAGTAGCTCCAGGAATTTTTTTTGAGAATGATTATTAAGAAACTTAAATTATACAAAATTTAATAAAAAAAGAACTTCATATATTAATAACAAAAAAAAAAAAAAAACACACACACACACATGCAAATATACTTATAATTTCCTTCTACGAATTTTCTTATCTTGAAATCGTTATATAAAATTCTTATTATCAATGTTGTAAGTTACATTTAAAAAAAAATTTAGTTAAATAAAACTTTTCTTGCACTTTTTTTTTATTTTCTATTTTTATGTAAGGACCTAATATATTGTTAAGGGGACTAAAGTTTAAGGACAAAATTTGGCTACAAACTAAGTTATAGCACAAGGAAACAACTCTCACTAAACAAATTAACATTGCTAACATATTTTGCAAATCTAACCGTTGAATTACATAGCTATTGATCTTTGATCTTCTTAAAATTTTGCAAGTATAGAGGATATAAGAAGAAAATGTAATTAAATGGTGGATTTGTTAAAATTCATAATCAATAAAAAAAAATATATATATATATATATTTATATATATATATTGAATGGAGTTGTATCCTTAACTAACAACCAAGTTTGTTGCCAAATTTGTCAAAAGTTTAGTTATGTTGGGCCTAAAAAAAATTTAGGGTTGTCACAAAAATTTTTTAAGGATAAAAAAAAATCATAAATTTTTAAAATTTATACATAATAATAATTATTTTTTCTTGGCTAGGGTGGTGTCGTCAGTGTGGGAGACTGATTAATGCACATGTAAATGTCATTTACATCATCATCTTTATTGTATATCAATCAAAATCTATCACCTCCATATTTGAGAATTTTTTTTATGTAAGATTAAAGAAAAATGAATAATATATCCAGTTAAAAAATATGGTATTACCATATTTGATGTTGGTAGAGTTTTGAAGGTTTTGAAAAAGCTCAACCCAACACCCAATTCAATATGTCGCATTAATAGTTGGACCGCTCAATCCATTTGAAAATCAATATCATATCTGTGTGCTTTGGTGCGGCTATGCAAGGTAAAGTAAGCTGGACGATAATTTAATTGGGAAAACAAATTCTAATATATTATTTCTTAAACTTTAGATGGTAAAATCCAAACATCCCTAGATTTTAAGTTTACAATTTAGTCTTTTTTTTTAGAACTTAAAAAACTATAATTAAGTTTTTATTTTTTTATACAAGATAAAAATTCTACTTTAACTTAATCTAAATATATATATATATATATATGTTTAGTCTAATATAAGTGTATATATATGTGAAACTCCCTCTTAGAGACTTGAACTCCAGGCTTTGTCCCTCACACTCCACTAAGAACTTATATTTATAAAGTAACTATCGCATCAAGAGCGCGTGATGTAATTAAGCTTTGTTAATAAAATGAAAAGGTAAAAACTTAAAATTTTATTAATTAACCAAAGATATTAAAATTTTTCAAAAGCCAACAAAATTGGGCTTTGCACAAGTTGATGCAGTGTCTTGAACGCGCCTCAGATGGAGTGGATAAGCAAAGTAATAGTATATAGTACCTCAAGGCTAGTCCAGGTACGTAAAATAAAGTAGAAAAATAAATTTTGTAAAATTCTGCAGAGGCATTCTGTTTTTGGGTTATTGAAGTTTGAACCCCAAAAATTCCGTGTTTGGTCAGGAACTCATGATGAGTTGATGAATCATTTTCAATTTTTAATTTTGTCATTATTATTAAATTCTTCGACAATTCTCTCCAGAGTCAGTGTACGTACCATTTACAGCTCAACTCCAATCATGCTCCTTACATTTATTAAAAAAAAAAAAAAAACCACGCTCCACCACTTCTTCAAAATTAAAACTGCTCCCGCCGCATTTTAAGAGTTTGTTTAGAACCATTTATTTAGTTAAAATCAATTTTTTATTTATTAAAAGTGCTGTAAATAAAGTTAAAATTAGTAAAAATAGTAAGATTCATAAATAATATTAAAAAGTGTAATAGAATTCAAGAATATTAATAAAAATAAACTGAATAATAGTAAAAATAAGCTAAACAGAAGAAAAAAAATGTCTTTTTTTTGCCAATACCAAACACAACCTAAGTTTTATCTCTCTCTCTCTCTCAAACTTTGTTTGAGGATACCAATTTTTTACACAATTTTTAAAATGATAGGTTGTGACTTGTGAGTAATAAACGATAGCTTTTGTATGAAATTAGCCAATTTCTTTACAACTTTTTAAAGTAACTGTATTTATCTCGGTTCGTGAAAAAAATTTCGACTATTTTAGCATTAAAACTTACTTTATTTATTTACATATTTTTTAAAATACCCTACATCAGATTATTTATTTTACACTATATTACATTAAAATGTCAATTTTTCTTAATTTTTTAAATTGTTTATCTTTCTTCGCACATAATAACCATCACCCACTCTCTTCTTTTAGGCCCAAAGTACATAAAGAAAGAAAAAAAAAATTATATGCCAAGTAAATAGCATCAGTATAAATTTACATAATTATTATAGCAATTTTGTAAATTTATATATTTTTAATTTGACTGATGTAGGTGATTTTGAAGATTGAGTATGTAGAATTAATAAATTTTTATATTTTGCATTATTTGATGCAAATGTTCAAATAAGATATGAACAGTGAATAATTGCTTTATATTAACCTATCTCTTTTATTTTCACCACTTATGACTTGCTATTTTAACAATCTGAGAACAAAGTTTTCATTTAATTTTTAAAGTTAACGTTTAAGATGATGATTTGTTGTTAATTAGTTATGTACTATTATATTGTAATTTGGTTGGTACCTGTAATGTAAGAGTAATTGACAGCACATTCATTTCTTATATTATCTTTTGTATCACTGCACTTTTTAGTACTATTCATGAGTCTTATTATATTATTTCAGCTAATTTTTACCTTTATTTATAGTACTTTCAGCAAAAAATTTTCAATTTTAACAAAATAAGCGAATCCCAAACAGACACTTAGTGTCACCCAATTGTTCTTTTTAAATTGGTGCTTAGTTGACTGTTATGAAAGATGATGAATAAAAAAGAGTCATGTTAATAGATGCTTTTAAAGAAATTGCTAATAAATCATAATAAGAAAGTTTTAACATCATTTTTATAGAAAATATAAAAAATTATTGAAAAAATTAATTACTTTATCATTTTCTCATAAAATATTTTTAAAAATAGTTCTTAAACCAATATTCTTAAAGCATTTGATATCATTCTCCGTAAAAAATGATAGAGCATCAGAGATGAACAAATTTTGTTCGAATCACAACTTCGCCAAAAACTTTGTCTCTAGTCTCTACCCCAAAACTTCAATGTGGAGATCCCATATTAATATTAGAAATCCTTGGCCTTGCTTGCTATCAATGAAAATTTTATTAGAGATCCTTGCTTTCAATGAAAACTTTTCTAGTCAACACAGCAGACTTTTGAGCCGAAAGTTGTACTCAATCTACCACACAGAGTCACCACTCCACATCACGTAGTATTAAATTATTAACCTCACAAGCCATCGTCTCTATTGGTGGGCAGTGGGCTCCTCTTTGTATAATCTGGTACCATGCCAAAAAGAAACAATTTTTAGTCACGCTCAATAACATTTTGTGATTCTCCTTTTTCTTTTCTTTCATTGGGGGCACACCAAAAATTGGCAAAAAGTCATTTTTAGTGAGGACAAAAGAAACATAGTTTCCAACACTTTGTAATGAGACAATCAGGTAGCAGCCAGTCGAAGCAAAATATTTACATGAAAATGTAATTTGAAGTGATTAGAATGTTCTAACCAAACAATTAGAAATTAAACCCAAAGAGTGAGACTCATGGATGTAACATGAGATAAGCTTGAGCAATTCTAAGTTTCTAACTACTAACAACCTTTCAAAGTTCAAATTAGTCTAAACTTTTGAAGATTAACCTCTCATTACGATACTCATTATGGCAGGCTGTCCTAGTCTAAATAATGATTAGATTCCATTTGGTCTTCATTCGCATATATCCACAGTGACTTTAATTTCCCGCTCACGTACAAGCAGCATGTTATAATGTTAGTAAACTTATTGCAGCTTAAGAAGAAAATAGCCATAGACCAAGTTTGGAATTTTTTATTTTTGGGGTTACTTTTAATTTCTCTTTGTTGTGATGGTGTTGTTGAAAGCGTGGGAGAGCATCTAGAAGAATAGACAGTGGGGGGGATATAATAGTGTTGCGAGTGTTCCAACTGCAAGTCTCAAATTTTTTTTTTTTTTTTTTTTTTTTTACATAAAGATCGGATTCGGGTAATATCTGTACCCAACCCAAAAATTTTGGATCTTTATCCAAAACAGGCCCGGCCCAATTCTCCTTAATTACCCATGACATATCAGGTAAACCTGAAAGCTTTGGATCAGGCCGGGCCAGGTACATGTTACCCATTGGATTTGGCCATCCCTACTTGAGTCTCTTCCAAACAGGTTACTATAGGTTATTTCCAAACAAGGAAGTTGACTCTCAAAAGCCCTCAGCTGCATTAATAACAGATTTAATAAAATAAAATTCAAAAGAGACCAAAAGAGCAGAAGGTTGGATTCAAACATTTGATAGAATGTTTTCACTGCTTATTTAACCCAGACCAAAAAAAAGAAAAGAAAAGACATAAGGCAAATGACAATAGGTCTAACATCATGGCCAAACAATCTTACATTCCCTCCCCCCCTCCCTCCCTTATTCTTCTCTTTTCTTTTTTTTACTTTTTTCTTGGTAAAGAAGTCCTGGAGTTATCACACTTCATTATGCACTTCCACCTGCAGCCCCTGCTTTTTTACGAGCTTCTTCTCGCATTACTGCTTTAACATATATTTCATAGCAGCAACCTGAAACATACATACATCACAAATAAGAATGAAAGCTTTAGAAACAGGTAACAAGAATACAATTACTTATAACAATTAGCATATGCAGATATCCTCTTATCATTCCCAATATAAACAACCATATTGATAGTTTATCTCAAACAAACAAAATTGATTCAAAATCACAATAAAAAGGCAGTCCCTTTATATTGAGCATTGTATAAGTAACTCCTGTCAACCTATTCCATAGGTAGAGAATGATGTGGTTCTAATTGAAGCTATAAAGGGCAATGCCATAAGAAAGACAATTACAACTAGTGAGAGAAGACAACCTAAGCCTAGCCAGATAACATGGCCATGCTTGATGCTAACAGGGAAAAAGACTTGAGTAGCCAAGTAAAATCAATTTTGTCCAATGATGAAGGTTGGTTGTTGATTTGTCATGACTGAATTCATAGACATAGTAGGTCATTTTGTGCCATAACTAACACACAATAGGTTCTATAACCATTCAGCACAATAAAAGGCAGGGATGGTGTTGTGTGCATGCACATGCGAGTGTGTGGACACTAGGAACTGCACAAGAGAAGAGCAAATATTTAAAAAAACCACAGCAAAAAAATCCCAAGTTTTAGCAAAACCCCACTTGGACGGGTTCCCAACATCGCGCTGCTTTTCACTCATCCTTCAGGGGATTACAACTTCCAAAATAGAGGGCCCTAGAAGAAGCTCTATCAGTCTAGTCACCAGATGAAATTGTGAAAGAAGCAAATTCCCCAATCCAAAAGATGCTTGAATCTATCAGTCTAGTCACCAAATGAAATTGTGATAGAAGCAAATTCCCTGATGCAAAAGATGCTAAAAGTTTCTTTTACTATTTTTTGTTTTTCTTTGAAATGATGCAAGTCAAAAGGGCCTTCTCACTTAAGGTTGGCCATTTCACACAATAATTTGTGAAGTCATTCAGGCCCTATTTTCTTCTCGAGTAAAAGTCGCTCAGACCATAACATAAAATTTTCTGCTGAAAATTTTACATGAAAGGAATAGAACATTTCCTATTGTCTTGAATTTAGATTCAAGCTGCTTGCTCAAACTCTACTGTTCAATAAGATAAATATAATCCAAAAAACTCTCAAGCTTCCCCACCCAAGATAATAAATCAAGTTTACAAAAGTTGATTCATATGGCTTTATTAGCAGTTTAATCCATTCTTCAGGAAGCATGCCAAAAAAGTTTGTCAAATCTAAAGGTTCTAAACATCACACGCACACACATCATGGCAAAAATGCAAACAAGTAACAACCATGAAGCCATCAACTCATTAGCAAAAGGTTTAACGTCAAACAAATAAGAGTAACAATTTTTGTAAAGTACAAATGGCCAGCTGTAATTAAAGCAATATCATTTTCAATTGGGTATACCACTGGTACGGCGGTACCACTTTTATTATCCACCAATCACAATAGGCCATATCAACAGTTGTGAAAAAAGTTGTAGAAAGATGTCCCTAGACTTTCTGAACAAAAACAATTCTCATAATACAATGTCTCAGATTGAGGTTTTATCAATTGCATACTAGATTTACTCTCGTTCCTTTTTTTATTTTTATTTTTTAACTGCTAATTGACACGCCCCAAATGGGTCTAGAACCCAAGACCTCCCCCTCCCCCTTGCTCTTATAAGAGCAGGAGATACCATTTGAGTTAAAGCACATTGGTAATTAACTTTTGTACTCCATAATGGATTAAATTTGGAATTGGCCAAAATATCACAATTTTTTAGCTTAGGTGCAGGAATCTAGCATACTAGATGGTGCTACCAATAGAGAATGCTATTTTCTGTTTCTTGCTACGGAGCTTATATAACTTGTAATGTGTGATTGCCTATGTAATTATACAAATGTAGTAAGCTCTTACAGAAAAAGAATAGGATTGCAAATGCAAAAATAAGTTCAAACTTGGATCTTACCAGATTACTTGGGCATATTGGCAATCAATATAAGGGAAAAAACTGAGGAGGAGAAAGGGGACATTCAGTTCCTTGTCATACCATGGACAGAACAATTATTGAATAGAAACAATCATATGACGGAGAAGCTAGAACCAGTTGGTACACTTCCTACATCCTTCAAATTTTTGGAGTTCTTAGAAGAACATGTTACCTTCCCCCACTACCACTTTATGCTTCTAGTGTTTGATAAATTAGAAAATTTTGGACAACTAAAATAGACTACGACTAGGATGCATGGACATGGGAACAGGTATGGGTACAATATTGCGACATGAGCAATTTTTGAACCATTATAATATGATACAGCAGATAGGACACCATTACAGCATCCCAAATAAAGTGTCTGTGCTTCCTAGGACTAATATAATTTGAAATTTTTATTTTTATTTTTATCGGTGAGTTGCACATGCATATGGTTGATCTAGATCACTTCACCCCCTACCCTATTATGTTAGGAGCAAGCCATTGGCATTCGAACATTTAAAATATTTTTTTTAAAAAAACTTAAAAAAGTACAAATGACATATACAGTGGAAATAAATCACTATACTATACTTTAATTCAGTGTACCAATTATAATAGCTTGCACATAGAATATAATGATTTGTCAAAATATAAAACGAGTATTGATAATTTCAAACACCCTTGTAATTCATTTCATGATTGACAAAAAATTCCTAAACATGAATTCTTTTTAGATACCTGAACAAATTACTTTTGTTCCAATATGTCCCTTTTGTATTACTCTTCATGTCAACCATATACTCTTCAAAGGAACTTAAAGTTTTGAGCAATTGCATAAACCATTAACAGATAACACTGTGTTACCTGCGACAACGACAATAGTGAGAACATCTCCCATTCTTTTAACTGCATTAACACTCTTCTTATGGGATTTGAATCGCTTCAAAGCCGGGTCCTCTGCCAAGAGCTGCAAAGTTTAAGCAACTTAGTACCAACACCACACACAAAAAATAGGAAAACCCATTACTGCGTTCGATATAAAATGACCCAATTCATTCACAAAGACAAGCATACTTAAACTTAAAATTCAGAAATGCATCAAAATTAGGATTCTTTAGGTGTTTGATTCAGTGTTTCAGCTACTAGCTTGACCAAATCTAGATGAATTTGATACGCATGAATATAAATCCTAACAGATATCAAACAATAAAGATACAGTGATAGAGCAATAGAGAGAGAGAGAGAGAGAGAGAGAGAGAGACTAACGGCTTTCTCGCGAGCCCCGAGTTCGATGTGGTAAGCGCGGCGCGTGTGAGAAAGCGCGTCCACTGTGTTCTAGAGAGAGAGAGAGAGAGAGAGAGAGAGATTAGAGGATCGAAACGACGAAGGAAAGGGATCGAGAAGAGAGGAAGTGCGTAGTACCTGGGAGTGAGATCGGAAATGCGAAGCGATGGAGGTTTTGTTAAGCAAGAACGCCATTTTGGTTGCGCTGAAGCTTCAAAGCTCAGAGAGAGAGAGAGATTGAAAATGAAAATGCTGAAGAATTTTTTGTTTTACTTTGGTGCCCCTGTACTTTCATGGCCTTTCACCACTAAGGTGCCAACTGCTAGGTGGCATTCTCCTAATTAGACATGTGTCCTAATTATGGTATCTCACGTCACTTTCTTTATTCTATTTAGCCCAAAAATGTGTAAATTTGCCTAAAAAAGATAAGTGTTAAGGGTGCATGCTATTTTTGCAACAAATCATAAATAATAAATTGTTATTAGTTCTAATTTGAACTTATTACTGAAATTATTATTTTTTTACCAAAAATAACTTATAATAACTTACTACTTAAAATTTGTTGTGAAAGTGTTAAGAACATAATATTTCTCCACATTAATAAGTGTATATTTGTATAAATTTACAAAAGTAACTATATATATTTATTTGTAGATGTGTACATGCTATATACAAATGCCGCTATATATACTGGCACTTTTATAAAATGTTGCAATACCAAGGTCTAGGAGAGCTTGGGCTCACTTGGATTTTTTGGTGGTAGCAACTGGCAAGTTGGTTGTTGAGTAAGGATTAGTGCAAATTTGTTTCGGGTCGGGTTGGAGATGGTTTTCTTTTGATGGGTTTTGGAGGCTTCGTTGAGATCCATAAATGGTTGGATTTTGCGACAATGGCTAATTGATTTTCTGGTTGGGGTTGATAGGTGGTAGGATGGCTAATTTTGTGTTGTCGCTTCATAGCGGTGGGGATGGGTTCGACAATGTGGGTTTCTCTTTGCTTGGTGGGTTGCATATTTATGGGTATGAATTTTTTGAGTTGCTACGATTTTTTGGGTTTATGGGTATGAAATTTTAATTGTTGTGACAAGAGATTTTTTTATTTGAAAAACTTTAAATTTTCCATTAACAGAAAACCTTATCATTTGGATTTAGTTGCACCATGAACAATTCTCTTTTTTTTTTTTTTATTATTATTATTATTTTTTTTAACTTCTCTTTATGCACATTTTAATAATCAAACTTCTAGCCCACAAAATTTTTACAGGAAGCTCATGAGACTTGCTTTCAAAACTAACCACATTAATGACTATTATAGTTCTGCTACTCAATATAATTATTAGTGATAAATATGTGATGGAAACTTATAATCTGTTTTTGTCCAAGCCGACCTCCTTTGGAAGAGATTTTGGAATCACGAAAAAAGAACAAAAGTTGGTAGTGTTATTTTTTAGGGATTACCATAATTGAGGTATATGGTGTTGAAATATGTTAGGGATTTTGTTTTGATCACAAGATGTTTATTTGGCTGGAGTTTATAAGTTCAACTTTTTTTTTTTCTCACTTTTTCAAAGTACAAATATACTTCTAACACACTTTTTAGCAAAATGTTTTCAATAGAAAGCTAAATAAGTTGTTCCTAAATAGATAAGTATATAATGATATAAATGCTTAAGATGTGAACTTGTGCTCCATAATTGCAAGAGGTCAGAGCTTTCCAGGCTTGTTTTTCATTTGATTCCATATGTGATTTTCAAAAATGAGCTTGATCTGAGCTCATAGCCAAAACTTGTAACAAGAGAAAGAGGTGTGGCAGTTCTTTAAATAATTAGACTCTTTACCTCAAGAAAGAGTATAATTTTGTAACCCTTTTTCAATATTGCTGCTATATCATTTGTACAGCAACATGTGTAAATTTTAACTTCAATTATATTCTTCAATTAATTTTAGTCATAAAAAAAAAATCTAGTGAGTTGATGCTCTTATAATGTGCACAAGGAAGTGGTAATTTTCTTTTGTTGGACAAGAAAAAGGAGGAAGAAACCTCACTTTAGAATTTCTAAATTAGAGCCATTTGGTTGTTATAATCATTCGAAGCCACTATCCAGTGTGAACTTCCAATACTTGATATGGATTATTATGAAAAGTTGAGTTTAGAGAGTTCTAGATGTTTGTGGCAATTAGTTTTTGTTTGTAATATGACCCCCCATTCGTGAAGTGTTCATATTTTTCTTGGATTTTGGATTTGTTGTTTGTGCACAAACCGGTCTCAATGGAATAAGTCATTCCTTTAAAGAATCATGACTAATAGCCAATACTACTTAGTTTGCTTCCACCTTTTGTTCCTCTCAACTCTCTTTATAAATGAGCATGAATTTAATTATTTAATTATTATTTTAACACTTCCATTCACAAACTCCCAAAAAAAAAAAAAAAAAAAAGTCTGATGTTGTGTGGACTGAAACTTCCTATTAATGAGTGAGATACAACACATAAAATTTCTTAAAATTTTAAACTGAAAATAAAGTGGAACATAGTTTGAACTTTGGGTTATCTACTTTGACATTATTATAAATAATTATTTATTTTAATAAAATGAAAAATGCTACGTCCATAATATTTTCATAACACTTTCACAATAAATTATAAATGATAAGTTGTTATTAGCTCTAATTTGAAAATACAACTTAAATTATTTTTTACCCGTCCATAACTTTTAATAACAACCAACTGTTTATAATTAATTTTGAAAATGTTGTAAAAATATTATGGACAGAGCATTTCTTTAAGAAAATTATCAATTTGCTCAAAATAATAAATACTATTGACATTTTGGATTGAGAAATGATATGTCCACAACATTTTTACAACAAATCTTAAGTGGCAAGTTGTTATGGGTTGTTATTGTTGAGTTAAAAAAGTAATCTCAGTGCTACATTCAAATTTGAACCAATAATAACTAATCACCCATGATTTGTTGTAAAAATGTTATGGACACAGTACTTCTCTTTTAGATTAGCCAAGAGAATTCAGTATTCCGATGTTTTATCCTAATAATAGGGGGTAAAGCAAATGTTGTAATTCAAAAATCAAAATTTTATCATATATCTAAAATTTTTAATTAAAAAAAAAAAAAACATTTGGTTCTACTTTCCGAACGTATTGAGTTAGTGGACGATTGGAGGCCAAATAGGCAAGTATTCTTTGAGTGAAGCCCGCATTGCCACGTGTATGAAAAAGCAGCTATGAACATCACCAACTTTGGATTTAAGGAAACGAAACAAACACCGAATCCTTCAAAATTCAAGAGCTGATTTTTAAGAAAAGAAGCAATGGCATTGAGAGGAGCTGTTGCCACAGCTTGTAACGTTGGAGGAAGACACAGAAACCCGTCTCTCCTATCAATTCCTCACTATCTTAAACTCAAATTCCATTACCCTCCTTCACATGCTCTCCATAGATTCACAGCTTTTCCTATATACCAACCCGGTGGTGAGTCTCTATCTCTGTTCTCTATTTTCATCTTCCAAACTTTACTTGGTTCTTTCGGTTTGTATAGAAACAATAAAAAGCAATTCTCATTGAAAACCAAGTTTTGGGTTTCATTTTTTTATGGTGTTTTAATGTTTTTCTTACAGAGAATATGACTTTGGACATGATAGAATGGCAAAAAAGAACTTATGTGACCGACCCTTATTAGTTTGTTGAGGGTTTGTAGGATAGCCAGTTCCACACTTTGTTGTTGTTGTTGTTGTAAATGTTTTTCCTTCGTTATTTGATGGAATAGAACCAATTTTAGGTGGAAACTAATTTAACAATTTTGATCAGTGACACTAAGAATTGAAGCAAGTTTTGTTGGTTGTTGTGCTATTTAAATTTATGCAGGACTTAAATATCCAATCCGTGCAATAAGCGAGGCTGCTGTGGATCCCTTAACACCCAAGAAAGAAGATGAAGAACAATCACCTCAGAATTGGACAATTAAAATGTTATATGATGGGGACTGCCCGCTTTGCATGCGTGAGGTCTGTCTTCAAGGACCTGTTTTTTGCATTTCTTCAAGAGCACACCTGATTTGTGTGTAAAATGTGTTGATTTGTGAATTTGGTCATTTTAAATATTTGATGTGTTTAAGTTCATTATATGTCAGGTCAACATGCTCAGGGAGAGGAATAAGGACTATGGTACGATCAAATTTGTTGATATAAGTTCTGATGAATACTCTCCAGAGGATAATCAAGGCCTAGACTACAAAACTGTATGTTCCAAACAATGCCGAAATTTGTAGTATACACGACTTGTTTGTCGAAGAGGGCTTGCTAGGATCTATAAGATAAGAAGTAGAAAATGAAGTATATAAGTGACTGTAACACTACCTGTTAGTCATATCCAATATGACTTCACAGACTGATTTACTCTTTTTTTTTTGGTGGCTCTTATGGATCATTAGAAATTTCCTGAAAAATCCACGTGAAATCATGTGGCTCTGTGCTTTGGCCATAGGAAAGTAAATGATAACTTTGTAAAATACTTAATGGTATGCTACAATACAAATTTTAGAGCATCTTTGTGTCAGATTTATTGCAATACAGTGATGAAGTTCTGTTTTTTTTTTTTTTTTTCTTAGGTAATGGGAAGGATTCATGCCATCCTCTCTGATGGAACTGTAGTTACTGATGTTGAAGTACGCCGCATTTCCTACCCCTTTCATTTCTCCTATAATTGTATTTTTGCAGTGTCTGCTCTTCTCATTTCACGTTTTACTTTATTTCCAAATTTCCACGTTATATAAATTCACTATCTTGTATTTATCTGTGTATGTGAGTAAGCATGCATATGTGCATGTCATCTATGTGAATATGTATATACTTGTGTTACAGTGATCCAACCTATGGAATATATAAGAATAATGGGGGAAATAAAACACCATCGATCAATAGGTTTGGAAACTTCAACTAAGGCTATTCCATGACTAGAATCAATTAGTACAAGTACATGATTGTAAAACTTTGAATCTAATAAGTGTTCTAGACAATCACTAACTATCAAATATCTAAACTCTAAAGGAGGCCAAAGCGCAGCCTAGGATGTGGAACTATGATCACCTCCATGATTCTATCATTTTACCAACGCTTGCATGGAAAGTTTATTGGGTCCTATTGTAGGCATGTGGACAATGATTCTCTCTAAGCCAATTTCCTTCTCAGTCCCCTTTGCAATTCAATAGTAAATGTCAATGGTTTGGGACACGTTTGGAATTCTTTAGGTACACAATCTGTTTGAAGAAGATGGCTAAAGAACTCTGTTAAGATGTTACTTAATCTGCCACTGCTTCCTTTATCTGATATTCTCATTCCTGCATATGACAACTTTACAGGCATTTAGAAGACTATATGAACAAGTTGGTCTTGGTTGGGTTTATGCCATTACCAAATATGAACCTGTAAGTTTCTTTGTTCCTAATTTTACTTGTAGTTCAATCGAATGCTACCATTCTCTAGACGCATAAGGTTGTGGATAATGCTCCCTTGTCCTCTCATCATTATTTGTACTAAATATAACAATATGCATTTAACAGATTGCAACAATAACTGATGCCGTATATGGTGTTTGGGCTAAATATCGTCTTCAAATCACAGGTAAATTTGTATTGCATAAACAATTTTATGTTATGACCCCTTTAAAGTTCTTAGGCAGTCGTGCCTTCTTTGCTTCAGTTAAAAAAAGGTCTTGCTATAGCTGATTTTTTCCCCCTGGATATTACATATTATAATAGAGTAGCACCAGCCTTGTGATACACACACCCAATTCAGTGACTCTTTAATCCTTGTGATAAGGAATTATTTCTTTTGATAATCATTATATTGTCCACTAACAGAAAACCATATCATTTGGATTTAGTTGCACCATGAAAAAAATATCTGTGCGATTTTTTAACTTCTCTTTATGCACATTTTCAAAATCAAACTGAGCCTGCAACATGCTTCACTGGAAGCTCATGAAACTTGCTTTGAAAACTAACCACATTGATGACTAATCTGATTTTGCTCTGCTCAATCAAATTCTTATCTTATAAATATTTTATGCAAACTTATCTGTTTTTGTCCAGGCCGGCCACCTTTAGAAGACATTTTGGAATTACGAAAGAAGAACAAGGTTTGTATACCACTGTGCAGGGATTAGCATATTTGGGTATATGGTGCTGATTAATGTTAGATGTTCTGTTTTCATTGCAGGATGAAGTATGTAATGACAGAAATTCATGTAAGAAGTGACCTTGCTCGATAATTGCAAGAAGTCTAAGCTTTCCAGGCTCACTCTTCATTTTCTTACATATATGATCTTCAAAAATGAGTTGCATGTGGGCTCATAGCCAAAAGTCGTAATAAGATGAAGAGGTGTGGTAGTTCACATACACTTTTCAATTGATTTTAGTCATCAAATAGTCTAGTGATATGATGCTCGTGTAATGCATAATGATGTGATAATACACTTTTGTTGGATGGGAAAAAGGAGATAACCAAGAAATCCCTCTTTAGAATTAATAAATTAGAGCCTTTTCTTATCATTCCAAACCACTTTCCACTTTGAACTTCCAAATGTTGACATAGATTATTATGAAAAGATGAATCTAGAGAGGTCTAGACGTTTTGTGGCCATTAGTCTCTGTTTGTATATAAGGTTTGACAATCTAATTGATTCTCAAACTTTAATATTTCATTCGTGTACATATGACTTGTTTTTTCTGTATTGTATCAGTTTTGTTAATTAGTAATAGGTGTGGCAGACACATGATATAGGTGAACAGTGTCAAAGATTTATTATTTGATTAAATTCAGTTTTAAATGGCTGGTTAGGCTCTGTTAATGGTATATGGAGTATACAGAGGCGTGAATATCTGAAATTATTCTAATGAGAAAATCAGTTTTCATTCTCAATTTGATATGACAAGAAACAGAACAAGGAACGGTGGATCATATAGTGAAATCTATAGAGTGGCAGATCAAATTTCTGTAGAACATATTGGGTCAACTTCAAGAAATAAACAATTGCAGCGTCTAGACACTGATCAATAGCAGAGGTAGACAATGCCCTCTCAAATGGGGGTTTTAAAGGCCCCTAGTTCAAGTGGGTTTCAAACGTTATTTTATCAGATATACTGGAACATCACGATAAATGTGGTGAGGATATGAAGTCACATTGCAATGCTGGTATTAGGAAAGAATCTATCCAGAATTGGCAAGTGCTGCAATGGGAAGTCATTTTGATGCTATAAGGGAGCAGGATTTAACAGAATCAAAAGGAGGGCAACTGCTTATGTGCAAAGACAGATCGGGCAATAAAGTATTACCAGGATGCGACTCTTGGGAATGTGACACAAAACGATACTGCAATCAATTCAACTCTTAGACCAGATATGACTCTTCAACTGAAAAATGGAATCACAAGCATCATTATCCTATCAAGTGGCATCATGACTGTATATGAATGTTTATGGTCTGAAGCTTGGGCAACTGTTTTTTCTGTTTGTATTATTTTTCTATGGCTGCCGTGGTTGGGTCAGATGTGGTGTCCTAATATTCTGGCTTGTCTGGTTGTGTTTCCCTAACAGATGAATTTTTGACAACATCACATCACAGAAAAAAAAAAAAATTCTTGCTTCCAACAACCTTTTTAACAATAGAAACCTTGTTTTTGAAGTTTGAAAAATTGCATTGCAAATTTAATTATCTTAGCAGTTGGATGTGAGATCTTTAGTAAAGTATAAATACATACGCTGAATATAGTATAATTAACCTTACCAAAGTGTAAATGGATTCAATTTTCCATAAACAAGAAATTACATATGTGAAAAATTTGCTTGCTTACATATTCTTGATTATAAAATTAAAAAAAAAAAAAAAAAAGACCACTTGAACAATTTCTGCAACCTGATTGTTATTGTCTCCTCGTTCCCTTGAAAGAAATGCTTGAAAAGCTGCTGATTGGAATCTCTGTAGGAGCTAGCCATATATCTGACAAACAAATTGATAAATTTGTTTGTACGAACACAGTACCCCTATGATAAGGATTGAACATAAATTGACCATGAATAGCCGAAGGGGGGAAATGAGTATTGAGGCAGGTAGCTCAATAGCAATGGTTCCAAAAACTAGATAGATGAACCTGAGTATGGAAAGGTACTCAGAGTGTTTAGGCAGTACCGATATCAACACATATGCAAGGCCGTAGACGAATATAGCCACAAGGAAAAGCAAGAAAATAGCATGATGCGTTTCAAGTGGAGAGATGTCCGAGGAGCGAAAGTGAAAACCAATTATGGCAAACAGAAGAGCGATGAGGAAAAAAAGTAGCTTTTGAAATGCTTCAAAGATACCGAGAGCTTCCTCCCTGGCAGAAACACAAACAAGAAATCCTTCAGCTTTAATATTCTTTTTCTTCCAAACATAAGGAAATCAAAATCCCACAAAATCCACTTAACTTAAAAAAAAAAAAAAAAAAACTAAAGGAAATGACCTCAGATTTATTAGGTTTCTCTCCCAAAGCTACCAAAATGAGTGCAATACAACTTGAAGAGATGAACAAGCCAATAACAATAGTATTTCATTCACCCTTAGTACAAGAAATAATTTCTGAAAATTTGTCTTATCAAGAATTCTAAAAATTCACTCTTTATATGTGTGATTGCAATACTGAGTTTACAATAATTAGAGTCATTCAATAAGCTATAGGTCTGATACAAGACTTATTGTTCCTCATACATGCAGCAATATTGATGTTGAAATGTAAACAACAACAATCAAGCCTTAGTCCCAAAACTTTCAAATTGGCTTGGGAACCTCTATAGACTAATGAAAGTTGGCCACATATTTTCTTTTCCACCATTCTATCTTATCCAAAATCGTACTCTTTGGTTACCTCCTTAATTGATATCTCCTTTTTTACTACTTCCATTAATGTTATTTTAGAATGAAAGTAAACTAGTGAATAAGATGTGGCTCCTGTGAGCAACACCAAAAACAAATAGTAACCAAAACAATGGCTGACAATTTGTCCACAAACAACCAGTATTCTTACAAGACAATCACCCACACTCCTATCAGCAACCCAGCAATTAGTAAAGCAACACAACAGTTCCAAACTAACACATCTGATGTAGCAATGGAACATTAAAATGTTACTACTTTACAAATTTGCATATTCAAGATTTATTTTCTGGGGCCATGCTTGAAGTCCAGTTGAAGTAAAAGTCATGTGATTTTAAAGGTCTATTTGTGTGTCTTTGGGTTAAAACAGTTTTTGATATGGAATTTTATTTAGTAAGTTATGGTCAATTTTGTATTTAGGAGCAAAATTGTGATTTCTAAAATCCCTATGAATTAAGGATATTTTGGTAATTTAGTAACTTTAGTTGAGTCTAGGATTTTGTAGGAGATCTTAAATATCTTACTTTTTATTTTGTTAGACTCCAGTGACCCATGGATCAAAGGTGGAACATAAAAGACAATGGGATGCACTACTTGATTAGGCTAGAGTGAAAGCAATGGAAGAAGCACTTGCTTTTGATGAGCTAGGAATTGAGCGTACTCTTCCTTTGGTATGGAGACAAATTCTATCTTTAGAGTCATCTTGGGTGTTTAATGTGGCCAATGAAGGACAAAGTTCAAGCATAGTATTCACTGCAGTTTTGCCTTTGAATACAAAATTGACCAATAACTTGTTAAATAAAAACCCATATTAAAAACTGTTTTAACCTCAGGACACATAAATAAACGTTCAAAAACAAATTATTTTTACTTTAATTGAATTTCACACCTAGATCCTTAGAAGAATTTTGAAGTAATAACAAATTAATCTTCAACAACTACATCAAACCAAAAAAGAAAAAAATTGTAACTCTATTACAAAAACATACCATGAATTGAGCAATAATTCAGAAACTCAAATCACGTAAAACAAATCCCAACTGAGAATGGACAGCCCAAAAAAAAAAAAAAATCAATTATACAGCCATGAAACAGATGGTTAACAATAAACTTCCCTTCCAACTTTTTTTGTTGTTGATAGATATAAAGTTCCCTTTCAACTTCAACCAATAATTTTAACAATTACATATTAATAAATATAAATATATAATAAGCATAATAATATGCTTTATCTAACCCATCGAAATAATCCCAAATTATGCATATCCAGAAGCTAGCCCCTAAGTTCAATGAGCTAATACAAGTACATAACATGAAGAACATATTTATACAAGAACCCAAATCTGTTCAATAGGTGATAGAAAGCTTCCAAAATTGAAACCTTCAATAAATTAACTGCCGAATTTAAGTTAATTCTTGTAGAAAACTAAAAGGCAAATAACAATCAAATTTGAAAAATTGAAAAACGAAGGATAAACTAAACCTGTTCAGTACGTAAACAAGTGCTTCAGAAATTAGTTTGACCACTTCGATCGCAGCAGTTTTTAAGCTGAAACTCGTAGAAAACAAAAGTTAAAAAATCAATTATTAAACAAAAATTGATCCAATCATCTTGAAAAAAATGAAAAACAAAGGAATAGAGCTATAAAACCGAGAACCCAAACCTCTTCAGTATGACATAAAAAGCTTTCAAAATAAAAGCTCTCAATCTGTTAGTTGAGCTCACAGCTTCATCTGAGTTGACGCTGATTAAGAATAAAAAATGAATATCAATTATTAAACAAAGAAAAGATCCAAGTAACAATAAAATTAGTAAATTGGATAAAAAAAAATAAAGAATATCAGTATCAATGCGAGCTATTTATGCCCAAACACAAAGGTTTGGGCTTGGATCCAAGTCCAACCTCAGTAAAATCCACGTATCTTAACAGGCCTAGACCTGCAGTCACAAACTTCCATTGAAGCTCACAACGCTTCTGTCCGCCGCCGACCGATGCTGATGCCATACCCATCAATATTATTATCATTATTAATTAGCTGGAGTTTCTGACAAAAACGAAAGAGGAGGATAAGAGAGAAGCGTTGAAGGGGTTTTGAAGGGAGAGCGATTTGTTGCCGTGAAGAGAGAGAAATCATTAACGTTAACGGTTAATCGCCGTTTTCTCTTAAAACTCACACGTGTTTTTTTTTTTTACAAAATTTTGATACAAAATTAAACCTAAGTTTTCAATCTTACTTAATATCATTCACACTATTACATATTTTGAAAATCTAACAGTTTAATTGCATGTTCTATATGTTCTTAATACAAACTAGCCTCTGAGCACGCCCTTACTCGCGTGCTCAGAAGCTCTTCTATTTTTTTTGGTAAAGATTAATAATTTGGATTTATTATAATTTGAGATTTTTACTTTTTCCAATCACCAAAAAAAAAAAAAAAAAAAACAACAACAACAACAACGTGGGATGAGTTTTGTAGATTAGAGGAGTTTTAAAACTAACAAAAGAGTGATCCTATTTTATAGGTAGTTAGTGAGTAGAAGTAGGAATTTAAATCAACTTAAAAGTAGGAGTTTATTAGAAGCATGAAGGTATTTCAACGTAGAAGTACGAATTTATTTTTTTTGTCAATTTACTATTTTAACCCTATTTTTAAGTTTTAGGTAGGGATATTTTTGACAGTAAAAAACAATAACTAACTTTCTTTTGCCAATTTACTATTTTAGCCCCATTTTTAAGTTGTTGGTTAATTAATTTAGGAGTATTTTTGACAGAAAAAAAAAAAAAAAACTAACTTTCTGAATTCTCTTAATATATACAGATATCAAATTTTATGCCAATTGGATATTATTTATTATATGATTTATAAGTTTACATTTTATGCATAATTTTAAACTACAAAAAAAATTACAATTTAAATAATTTATTAATGATATAATTATTGATTTTTAATTTTATAAAATTTTTGCAAGTATGGAGAATATAAGAAAAAAAAATAATCCAAGAGTGAATTTGTTAAAATTTACCATCAATAAAAAAGTTGTTGCTTAAAACTACAATCAATTTTGAGACTACACTTTTTATTGTATTTACAACTGCCCTGTTTGCAGAACAGTCGCAGAAAATCCTTGTCCAAATTCCAAAATATATCATGAACAGAAAAAGGTTTTTGAGGGAGGAGTTTTGAGAGTCAGAGATAACGAACGTATAATCTCGGCACTCCATGCACAGATTGCAAGCTATACCTTCTCAGCATCCACACATTTCCTCAAAACTCGATGAACGTTTTGTGGAAGTTGGCTTGTGTTGGCTTACGCACAAGCCAACTATTACCTGTTTAACCGGTTTGGCTAATAACTAATAAGCCAACAATGACTAGAACATCAAGCAGTGGGAAATAACTAATAAGCTGATAAGAAAATATTGAAGAAGAAAATGAAAATAGTACCTATTACTTCTCTCCAAGTCCATTGTGGGATGTTTTTGGAACCTTAAAGTATGTTTGAGGTATGTGGGAAGTGTTTGCAAGTTCAGAATGGGAAGGTATATATGTTCTTATATAGAGGGAAGTGTTTGCAAGTTTGGCTGAAAGAATTTTGTGTTGAAGGTATGTGGGAAGTGTTTTCTAGTTCAGAATGGGGAGGTCTATATGTTCTTATATAGAGGGAAGTGTTTGCAAGGTTTAATATTTTTGGTTTTGAGTAATATTAATATTTTTGGAGGGGCGACTCTGGGAAAACTGTCGGAAACTGTTGAAGTAGGGACACTTTGTGTTGAAATTTTTGGAATTTTGTGTTGTGAAGTAGGGACACTTTTGTGTTAATATTTTTGGTTTTGAGTAATATTAATATTTTTGGAGTGGAGACTTTTGGAAACTGTCGGAAAGTGTTGAAGATACACTTATAACTGTTGAAGTAGGGACACTTTGTGTTGAAACTTTCCTTCACACAATACTAATAAGGGTATTAGCAATTGCTTGATCTCGAATTTGGAAACTGTTGAAGTAGGGATACTTTGTGTTGAAACTTTTGGAATATTTTGTGTTGTGAAGTAGGGACACTTTTGTGTTAATATTTTTGGTTTTGAGTAATATTAATATTTTTGGAGTGGAGACTTTTGGAAATCTCGAAATGGAAACTGTTGAAGTAGGGACACTTTGTGTTGAAACTGGAATATTTTGTGTTGTGAAGTAGGAACACTTTTGTGTTGGAATTTATATTTTGTGTTGTGAAGTAGGGATACTTTTGTGTTAATATTTTTGGTTTTGAGTCAAATTTGGAAACTGTTGAAGTAGGGACACTTTGTGTTGAAACTTTTGGAATATTTTGTGTTGTGAAGTAGGGACACTTTTGTGTTAATATTTTTGGTTTTGAGTAATATTAATATTTTTGGAGTGGAGACTTTGGAAATCTCGAATTTGGAGATTGTTGAAGTAGGGACACTTTGTGTTGAAACTTTTGGAATATTTTGTGTTGTGAAGGTAGGGACACTTTTGTGTTAATATTTTTGGTTTTGAGTAATATTAATATTTTTGGAGTGGAGACTTTTGGAAATCTCGAATTTGGAAACTGTTGAAGTAGGGACACTTTGTGTTGAAACTGGAATATTTTGTGTTGTGAAGTAGGGACACTTTTGTGTTGGAATTTATATTTTGTGTTGTGAAGTAGGGATATTTTTGTGTTAATATTTTTGGTTTTGAGTCGAATTTGGAAACTGTTGAAGTAGGGACACTTTGTGTTGAAACTTTTGGAATATTTTGTGTTGTGAAGTAGGGACACTTTTGTGTTGGAATTTTATGTTGTGATGTGAAGTAGGGATACTTTTGTGTTAATATTTTTGGTTTTGAGTAAAGTGGAGACTTTTGGAAATCTCGAATTTGGAAACTGTTGAAGTAGGGACACTTTGTGTTGAAACTGGAATATTTTGTGTTGTGAAGTAGGGACACTTTGTGTTGAAACTGGAATATTTTGTGTTGTGAAGTAGGGACATTTTTGTGTTGGAATTTTATGTTGTGATGTATGTTAATATTTTTGGTTTTGAGTAATATTAATATTTTTGGAGTGGAGACTTTTGGAAACTGTTGAATATACACTTTGAAGGTAATTTAAAGTTGTTACGTTGATTGTTTTTTTTTTTTTTGATAATAAGTGGATTTCATGTACACATTAAAGGGAGATTACTCCTTATAAGCACATCTTTACGTGCTTTTCTAGATGATGTGAGATTATAGAATTGCTTCTCTCTTTGGTCCTTCACACAATACTTTACTAATAAGGTTATTAGCAATTGTTTGATCTCGAATGAATTGTTGAATTGTTTGAGATATATATATATATATATATATTCTATAATTTGAGGATATGATGCTATTGTCATTTTTCTAAGGCTTGTTGATTGAAATTTCATCCAAAACCCTTAATCGAATTAATTATGTTGCAACAATTATACACCTTATTTGATCCAATCCATGGGGCCTAGAAATTGGAACAACGGAACCAAACTCCTAAAAATTTTGATGTTTTTTAACAGAATTTTGTGTCATATACTTATTTTTCGCATCATGGTTGTTGCAACATCTTGTAAAATCATTAAGTTGTACTACAAACAAGTTTTGTTTGGAGAGGATGGATTAATGCTAAAACTTTTTTGGTTATAAAATATTTTAAGTATGAATTACATATTTGGTCCCTATTCTATACATTATATTTCAATTGTGTCAATTTAGTCTCTAACCTTTCAGTATCATGTCAATTTAACTTCTGCTGTTATCTTTTGGATGAAAATTGATGATGTGTCTAATGGTTAAAATAAAAAATTAGCTTTTGTTGACGTGACAGAGGAATATCTGTTGTCCTCATCAAAGGAAAAATGATGAAGAACAAAATGAAGTTAGTAGACTAACCTTTCGTGATCAACCTCAGAATCGGAAATGGTCTGCGACTCCAACTTTGTGCTCCCATCCATTCTTTGGATTGAGATCATGATTGATAGCCGGTTGGATTGAGATGATGATTGATAGCCGTGTTGAGCTTTTTTAGGTATAAAAGCTGTTGCTTACTTCCATCCATGGAAGTTTATTGGATTTTAGTATAGGGATGCTTTAGTATAATATATTTAATTCAGCTTTTATAGGTACCTTTGATAATGCTTAGGTCAGTTGACTCCGTTCAATAGGATTTTAGGCTGCGTTTGTTTTGGTGTAAAACCATTTCAAGAAATGATTTTACACCTCATCAACTGTTTGGTTGCGCATGGAAAATAGAATTTTTTGGAAAAGCATTTCATTTGACCGTGTGTTTAATGGCTTTGACCCGGAAATTGGTTGACACTTCTATTTTCACTTCAAACCATTTCCAGACTCAGACGCGCAGAGAGAGAGAGAGAGAGAAGAGAGAGAGCTCAAGCACAGACACACGGCCGGTGATGCCCAAAAGCCATCCTCGCCAGTGATGCCCAGAACCCATCCTCGCCAGTGATGCCCACAACCCATCCTCACTGGTGATGCCTAGAAGCCCAGAACCCATCCTTATTGGTGATGCCCAGAGGCCCAAAACCCATCCTCATCAGTGATGCCCAAAAGCCCAGAACCCATCCTTGCTGGTGATGCCCAGAAGCCTAGAACCCATCCTTGCCGGTGATGCCCAGAACCACCCCTCGACACACGGCCACGCCATTGCATGCAAGCCACTCCACCGACCCATCCCTCATCCTTGTCCTCACCGACCCGATTTCAATCTCTCACTCTTTCTTCCTCCCCTTCTTTGTTTGACTAAGTTTGAAAGTTTAATGGTTTTATTTTGATTTTTGTTTCTTTAAAAAGTTTACATCTTGCAATTTTCTATTATAAATTTTTTTGGAAGCTGAAAAAATGGTTGAGAAAATGTGAGAAACCAGTAGAAAATTTGTATTTTTCAGAATGTTACCAAACATCTGAAAATATTTTCCAATACAATTTTCAAAATGCAACCAAACACTAAAAAAATATTTTCCTTTCTGGAAAATATTTTCACCTGAAAATATTTTACACTTGAAAAATATTTTACATTCAACCAAATGCAGCCTTAGTATTGGAGTATATTTTATTCAGCTTTTATAGGTGGGCTTTTTTCTAGGGGGCTTTTTTGAAGGGGGTTTAGACTTTTAGTGTTTGAGTATATTTAATTCAGTTTTTATAGGCGAGCTTTTCTCTAGGGGACTTTTTTTTAGGTGGTTTTAGGGTCTGTTTGGATACCACTTATTGTTGAAAATTGAAAATACTGTAACAAAATAATTTTTAAATGTGTGAATAGTGCCATGGGACCCATTTTTAATAAAAATTTTGCTAAAAAAAGTACTTGTGGGTCTTGGGAATAGTGCACGAGACCCACTGATTTTGACTTAAACACAGCTGAAAGTGAGTTTCAGCTTTATCCAAACTCACGCTTAGTGTCGGTTGGCCTAGCTTATTTTTGGCCAACTTATTTTACTATTTAGTTTATTTTTGTTACTATTCGTGGGTCCTATTGCACTTTTGGTACCATTCATTAGTCCTACTATATTATTTCAACTAACATTTACATTTATCTACTATACTTTCAGCAAAAATTTTTAGTTTCAGCAAAATAAGAGGATCCCAAACAGATCCTTAGTATCGGAGTATATTTGATTTAGCTTTTATAGGCGGGCTTTTTTCAAGGGATGCTTTAGTATAGTATATATTTAATTAAGGATTTCATACTATGCTTTTTTCAAGTTTCTTATCAGGCTGTTTTTCAGTTTCGGACAAGTACGTTCGAGTCTTTTGGCTAAATATTGCAAAAAATGGAGTTTATTGTTATTATAGGTACTGTTTAAAGTTATTTAGCAAAATAAGGAGAGAGACTGAATTTCGGCAACACCGTTGCCGAAATTGTAAGAAAAAGTATGAGAGAGAAGAAAGTTGAGTGATGTGATGGGAAGGGAGAAAAAATTGAATTTCGGTAATGAGATTACTGAAATTCTTGTCCTGCCCAACTCTTGCCTGTGAAGTGCCCAAAATGCATGCTAGGGGGAGTGCCCAAATGGGAAAGCAATTGTGGCAACCAAGTTGCCAAACTTGTAGGGAATGGGAGGAGAGAGAAAATATGAATTGTGGCAACCAAGTTGCCGAAAATGGGAGGAAAAAAAAGAAAAAAAAGAATTGTGGTTGCCGAAATCTTGAGGAGGAATTAAAAAAAAAAAGTGCTACGTCTACAATACTTTTCCAATATTTTCACAACAAATCACAGGTGGTTAGTTGTTATTAGTTCAAATTTGAATTTAACACTGAGATTACTTTTTTAATCTAACAATAACAATCAATAACAACTTGCAACTTAGGATTTGTTGTAAAAATGTTGTGGACATATCATTTCTAAAAAAAAAAGAAAAGTGGCAATTGATTTGTGGCAATGGCATTGCCGAAATAGAGGAGAAAAAAAATTGTGGAAATGGATTTGTGGCAATGGCATTGCCAAAATAGAAGGGGGAAAAATGTTGCAATTGATTTGCTGAAAATTGGAGAAGAGAGAGAATTGTCTGAATAAAAAAAAATATAATGCATATATTCTTATTCTTTAGTAGTTTTTTTGACCTGTTTTGTGTGTGTGTTATGTTCTTTTATTTCGTATTGTAAAAGTACCCTATGAGGAGTCAATCAACCAATCACCTCACCTTTTCTTCTGTTTCTTATTCTTTGCTTGGAATATGTTCACTAATCATTCCCAATAAAACCACCTATTGATATCACGTCTAAAATCTATCTCATAGATTCTTTTTTGTCTTTTTATTTCTCCTCTTCATAATAAAAGGCAAGTACCCTTTCTGAAGGATTGCATCTCCTCACAAAGTTACATCCTCTGATTGTTAAATTACTCTTTTGCTTTGTTTTAGTGTGCACAATTAAGGATTGTAAGTTTTTGGTTAATGTAAGTTTTTTTTTGCTTTGCTTATTAACTTATAGCTCTAGAAATTAACAGATTTATTATTATTGTATAAACATATGCTTTGTAAATATTAGAAGCTAATACATTGTAAAATATTATGTATTGTTGTAGTTAATATTATTTGTATGCCTATGATTATGATTATTGTTGTTGTTATTGTTGTTATTATTCAAATTTTAGATTAATGAAATTTTTTATGGTTATCTGATTGTGGTTTCTTTTTTTCCATTTTTTTTTTTTTTTGCAAGTATCACTCTATAATTCCCACTCTTTCAGTTGGTATCACAATTGTGATAAGCATCTTAGCTCTCTAATTAAATTTATGTATGTGTTTTTTTAATTTTGAAATTATTTAATATTATTTATTGTTATTATTAGTATATGTTGTTGTTGTTGTTATTATTCAAATTTTAGATTAATGAATTTTTTATGGTAATCTGATTGTGTTTTTTTTTTTTTTTTTTTTGGCAAGTATCACTCTATAATTCTCACTCTTTTAGTTGATATCACAATTGTGGTAAGTATCTCAACTCTCTAATTAAATTTATGTATGTGTTTTGTTAATTTTGAAATTATTTAATATTATTTATTGTTATTATTAGTATATAACCACAAAAATTGTAATAAATTGTATTATTGTGATCTTTTTATAATAATTTTACTTTGTTATTATCAATTATTACATCTATTACTTGGAAAAAATATACTGCATAATATGTTTGTTGGTTTATAATAAAGATATGTATGTGTATTATTATTATTATTATTATTTTTATTTAGTACAATAAATCGTACATTTGTGTTTCTTTTTCTTTAAAGTTTAGTTGGTATAAAAATTTATTAAGTTTCTTGAATCTTTACTTTTTAGGGTGGTTATAGGTTGGGAAATGAAAATTAATTATATGCTTTATAAATATTATACGCTAATATATTGTAAATATTATATATGGTTATATTATAGTTAATACTAATTATTGTGTGCATGATTATTTTTGCTAAAACTATTATTATTATTATTAAAAATTTTGCTTCATAAATCCTTTATTTGAGTTTCTTTCAATATATTATGAACTACAAGCATTGTAAGTTATATTTAATATTTAGCATAAAAAACTGTAGTAGTCACTATATATTAATTTTATTATTTTTTATTATTGTTCTTTTGTTTTTATTTAGGATTATTTTTTTTAGGAGATATTTATGATTATCTGATTGTGTTTTTTTTGTTCTTTCTTTCTTTTCTTGCAAGTATCACTCTATAATTCCTACATTCCTTCACTTCATATCGCAATTGTAATAAGCTTCTCGGCCCTCTAATTTAATTAGAAATTATTTTCTTAGTTTATAATTTTTTATATAGATGGTTTGTAAAAAATATACCGTCAGATGGATGTTGCATGGTTTAACTCATTGTAGCATTTAATGTAGGATATATTTGAAATGGAGCCTGGGCCATTCGATCATTCTCTACTAACCCAACAACAATATCATATCTCTAATGATGCAATGGAAGGCAATGTACATTGCGAGATCAAAATTTATTAATGTCCTAATAATATTTACAATTATTCAATTTACATGAAAATAATTTCAACATTAGCAATATAACATTGTACATTTTTAAAAAAATTTCAAGTTTCCACCTTACGAGTGCGACCCCAACCACTTGCACCCCCCCTGGGCAGTTAGGCGAGCGTATCACCCCATATTTGCATCAATATAGATATTGACTGGGGTCTTATCATTTCTTTGGTGGAGCAGTGGCGATCTGAAACCCATGCATTTCACCAACCTACTTGTGAAATGTCGATCACTCTACAAGATATAGCAATCATTACAGGATTGCCTATTGATGGCAATGCAATGTGTGGGCCCACTAATTTAGATTGCGGAAAAGTTTGCGAGAATTTACTTGGGGTGACACCACTTGCAATAACATTGGCATATGGTGGTCTTAAAATAACATGGGTAAGGAATACATTCTCAAACCTACCAGAGGGTGCCAATGCTGTAACGACCCAATAGTGTGCTAGGGCATACATGTTCCAGGTTTTGGCTTTATTATTTGGAAATAAAAGCCAAATTAGATTGCAATGCTACCTTATCCAGTTGTTAGAGGACTTTGGTGTAGTTGGGGAATATAGCTGGGGTAGTGCCACACTTGCTTTCCTTTATAAAGAGCTTTGTACTGCTGCTATTAAAAAAAGCACGGAGGTTGTAGGTCCTGTTTTCATATTACAATTATGGGCGTGGGAGCATCTTCCACATCTGACCCCAATTCCAATAAATCCAACAAATTTAAATGGCGACAACCCATATGATTGCAGGTATAATATTTACTTTATATTTCTATACAATATTGTATACTGTAGTGTTTATCCTTGATACTTCCAAACCCTAAAATCAGTGGCAATCATTAATTGTGTATAGGTGTGGTACCAAGAGAATGTTTACTCACACACCAACGCATGTTTTGCGTGCACACCATTCTAATCACGACACACATAATAATGAATAGGTAATATATCACAATGTATCAATGGTTAATTTACTAGTTATATTATTGTCTTAATTGATTATAACATAGTTATTATAATTGGAATTGCTGGTTGTTTGGACACTATACGATAATTATTTGCATCCATGGTGTCTTGCAGAAAAACATATATGGACTACAATAGTGCCATTGCTATGCTTCCAAATTGTGGAGTATTACCATCCAAAAAGAGTCATGCGACAGTTTGGGTTGTTGCAAAGATGTCCAAAGTGGCCTACTGAAAATTTGGATAAATCTGTGTATTGTGTAAAGTTGACAGGAAAGTTTGGTGTTAATTGGCTTAGGAAGCATGCACAATACTACCGGCTTTGGAACGAGCAAGCTGAACATATACTTGGGGATGAAAATTTCCATTTAGGTGTGGACTACACAGCATGGTACCATTAACATGGTCACCTATGCACGACACTAGAGGCGGCTGCCCATATGTACCATGAAAGTTCAAAAACGTGTACAAAAACACTTTTGAAAGTTTAGACCCCCAAAAACCAATTAATCAACACAAGCAATATGTCAAACAACTAGTGTGCGGAAACTTAACATATGCTATAATATGGAATTGATTAAACAACTATCTAAGCCACAACAAAATAAACCACAGCAGATAATGTAAAGGCAGAGATAGAGAGGAAGGAAGATGCAAACACAGAGATAACACCAGATATGTTATCGAAGAGGAAACCGAAGACCTCGACGAAAAACCTCTCCGCCGCCCTCCAAGCGGTAATCAATCCACTAGAAAATACAGTTGGGATACAAGGACAGCAATAGACCCTCCAAGCCTAATCTACCCAGTGCACCTAAGCCCTCCAAGCTTCTTGCTCCAACGAGGTTGCGCCGAACCTTTTTCTTTTCTAGCTTTCCGGATTCCGCTACTACACCGTAGCATCAACCAATGAATATTGGCTCCTTCCTAACTGCTTCCCAGAACTTCAAACGACTGTCTCACAGGGATGATAATGGTGAGAACCAGGTTTGGTATAAAGCCTCTCAAGGATTTGACAATGGAGAGGAAGAGAGTGAGGGAATTTGATGAGACTCTAAGGTAGAGATTGTGGGTGAAACAATCTGGTTTTTCTTTAGGGTTTCTCTCTCAAAATTCTCTCTGGAAGCTCTCTTTCAATCGTGGGTTAAAAGGGTATTTATACTGGAGTGAAGAGGAATGCGAAACGTCAGGTTTTTCCAAAACAGGGGTGGCTCGTGGCTTGACTAAGTCGCGAGTTCCAGTCGCGAGTTAACCGTATGGCCAGTTGTCCTGTTTTGTCCTGTAGTGCTCCAGCTAGCATGACTGTTCATCTTCCAGCATGCTTGGCACGTGTGCATCTTCTGGCGGGTTGAAGCCGCGAGTCCACCCGCGAGTCCCAGCCGCGACACTCTGTTTTCTTGCACACTCTTGAGCAATCTTCACACTATCTCACTCACTACCCTTACAACAATCCCACCTAAATACAGGGTTACTAAATGCTGAATTACAAGCAAATTTGGCACGGAATAAAGCCAATTAGATGGTTGAATAAATTCAACCTTACATACCATGTTATTATTTTAGTTTTTTCAATAATATTGATAACAAATTATTTACACAAACAAAATACTGCACTAATATTGATAACAAATTATTATTTTAGCTTTTTCAATAATACTGCACTAATAAATGTTTTTTTCTTTTTCTGTGGCAGCAAATTGAGATCAATATCATGTTAAATTTGGCTGGTGCAAACCAACAAAGGAATGATCTCACTACACAACAAGTCCTTCTAGTAATAGTAGAGGGCCTCAATCGAGTGAAGTTATCGATGGAAGCAAATATTTCCTCCGTCCTTGCTGAGAGGGTGACACACTTCGAGCGACGACAAAGGCACCAAGGAAGACAGCCACAAACCTCTATTGAAACCCGCTCGTCCACCACTACACAATGTGGACAATGTGGAAATGATGAAGCCGGACCATCCACCTCTACACAGCACCATATGTACATCTCTACCCAAGCTAGGCCAGCAATATCTACCAATAATGAGCCAACCACCTTCATTGAGTATAATTCAATTAATATCAACGAGTATTGCATGTCTTTATATCAACAGATTGGATTATCCACTTCCATAGGACAAGGATTTGAGGGTTTGTTTAGCTATGACCATTACCCCAACCTAGTTCAACACCTCCCTCCTATCACCCATCGCCACCTCCATCCTATTCTAGGCAATACAATTATGGCCAAGATAGCTAGTACAACTATGATTTCTGCACACCACAACCTTCCCAACGATCCCCTCATGTTGGTGATTTCTACACGCCACCAAATACATGGGCATGTGCTCCAAACTTTGAGGAAGAGGCCTCCGTAATAGACTCTGAGGAAGATGCCTTAAATGAGGACAGTGGAGAAGATGCAGAAGGTGCAGAAAATATGGAGGTGTCATCAGATACTGAAAGTGATGAAGGTGTAATACCCAAAAAATAAAGATTAAAAAGAAGGGTATTTATGTAAATCTTTTGTGGGGTCAATTTTATAATTTATAATTATAAGGGAGTTTTTAGAAAATAAGGTCGAAACCCTAGCTATATAAAAGCTTATTATGTCAAAGTATAGGGAGAGATGTTTTGAGAGATGAGACTACTCAAAATACTCAAGTAGAGAAGGTTTGATTGCACAATTGAGGTAAGAGCCTAAGAATCTCTTTCTTGTCAAATCTAAGCTTTATTTGGAATTAGAGTACTTTTTATGTGGGTATTTTGATTAGTAGTGAAACAATTTAATCATTCAAGAGTTTTAATGATGCAAATGAAGAAAAGTTTGGATTTATTTTCAGTATTACTGCTTTTTTTTTTTTTTTTTTTTTTTTTTTTTTTTTTTTATGTTCAGTAACTTAATATTATTTGTCTTTTGTTGCGTTGAGCGGATATAGAATTTGCAGAATTTTAGGCTTTGTGGGACAAGTTTTTGTACAGCCGAAATAGTACCAATTTGATGAGTTGAGGTCTGACAAGTTATTAAAAATAAAAGGAGAAGAAGAAGAAGAAAGAAATAATGGCTGTTCTGTAAGGCACATGGCCTAGCTTGTACTTGGAATTGTCAACAACTCAAAAGATGATAATGGTGGCAGGTGGTAAAAAAAAAAAAAAAAAATAGTACCTGAAGAGTAGTCCATGTGTTGCTCTTCTTTTACAGGTGACATTTTCCTTTACCTATTCTATAGGTCTTATCCTAGGTTATTATTACTGGCAGATAGTAAAGAATAAATATCTGGTGATTATGTGGATTTTTCATTGAAATAATAGTGAAAAATCATGGGATATTTTTAACAATCTCCCTTTTGGTAGGATATTGTTATAAGTTTTTTTTTTTTTTTTTAATTATTTGATTATTGAGTATAGTGTTTAAAAATTGTTTTACGTAATATCTAAGGATTTTAGAAGAAGTATTAGGGAGAAGTTCCTTTTGGTATGGCTTTTGGAGATAAGTAACCTTATCCTAATTGGGTTTTATTTTCCTTATATTAATGTATTTTTAACTACTAAAAATTGTTTATAATTGTTAGAATTTTTAATACTGAGTATATGATTTTTATATACATGCTTGAATGAGATATATTTTTGTTAGAAACTATGATTTCATATATATGATTATGAACAATTTGACTATGAATTGATTTTGATACCCAGCCAATGGGGGTTATTCATTGGTACTCTGATACCCAGCTAATGGGGGTTATTCATTGGTATTCTGATACTCAAACCAATTGGGGTTATTCATTGGTACTCTGATACCCAGCCAATGGGGGTTATTCATTGGTACTCTGATACCCAGTCACGAGGATATAACGTGACCGTAGTCATAAGATTGTTAAGAATATGAATTATGGTTGAATATTTGAACTATTTTGAGTCCTTAAAACTACATATGTGATTTTGGAAATGTTTGAGTATTTGAACTATTCTGAGTCACTTAAACTACGTATGTATTTTTGGAACCTATTGTAAGTTATAACTTTTGATATATAAAAAACTGATTACTTTCTAAACCATTTATGATATATATTTGTAAGGTTAAAGTATGTGATCTATTTGCAACTTAATTATTTTAAGACTATGAAACTTCTTTAGTTATTTTTGAAAACTCATAGTATATTATAACTTTTGAAAACTCATATTACATCTTATTACTTTATAGATCTATTGCTTGATAGAACTTATTAGGATTTTGGTTATTAAGTTGTCAGCTCACCCTTTTTTTCCCCTCTAGTTTTAGATTGTGAAGAATATCAAGTTTGGGGAGTTTGATGTTGTGTTGTGAGCAGGAAAAGAAGCTTATGATTTTGGTATTGGATGGTTTTCTAATAATTTTATATTTATTGGCCAATTGGCATTATGTACATGAGGTTTGGATTTTGTTCCTATTAAATTATTGGAGATTTATTCATAAAGAAATTGTTGAGGTATTTTGGATTTATTTGATTTTAGTTTTTGAGGATAAATTTTAGTTGCTAAGAAGGTCTTGCACACTTCTAGGGTGCTTACTTTATAAGCGTGCGGAGGTTTTCACGAGCCTATCTTTATAGTTGGGTTTGGGGCGTGACAATGGTAATTATCAAACAGATGTTGATATTAGAACCATGCCAATGTGCATGGGGAAAAGTCATGTGCAAGCACGAAGGTACCCTCAACGAGTAAATAGGCATCCTCTATGTTGTGGAACACAACAAAAACTTCATGTACCCCATCGTGGCAATCACTAATCAATATAAAATGACTATTTATTAAGAATATATTAAAGTATTATCGTTGTTTATGCATCATTGTAGCAAAAAATATTATGCCTAGATAGTATACATAGCACATTATAACACTAACTGTAAGACCTTTGCGAAAATAAGAAATGTGTACACATTTTTTGGCATTTGAAATTAGTGCCCAATTAATCTAATCATACATCTATTTAATATAATTGTCCATTCCTACAAATCCAACATAGAATCAATATGTGTAGCCACAATTGTAGGCACGGAATAGGTGAAAAAAAGAAGGTGTCAAACTTTTGATCTTTTTTCCTTTGCATGATGGCTACTGTGGTGTACATTTCTATTTTCGTTCTCCACAGCCTCTCTTCCAAACCCTCGTAAAAGTGTCAAAGAAAAATAAAACTTTCACCATCTAATTTTCGTCCAAATTTACATAAGCAAATTGTGAGTTAATTTCGGCCTTCAAAATTTGTGAATTTCAAAAAACTCAAAACAAAAAAGTTGTAGATATTTAAGTCACGGTTCTAGCCCATCCAATCTTGAGTCAATTGGATTTTTGAGGAGAGAGATACACCTAAAATACTGATTAGTGATTAAATCTGATTTTTCCTCTTCAGATTGTGGCCCTTCGAATGGGGCATGTTCTTCTATTATGGCCTTCTTGCCTACAAAGACTGCACAATGACCTTGGGTGATGCTTTGCCCCTTCTTCCATTTCATTTCGAAGTCGAGTTGTTCTTGGTCGACCTTTTCATGGCGCAACTTGACATTAGGATACAAGATCGGGAAATCAGGCTCATTCCAATGTACACTGTTTGGAACCATGTGAAATATAGGTGCATAACAAGCAACTTGTTCTTCCAAATGGTAGCAGCGGTCGATATATCGCATTGCAGAGATGCCTTGATATTTACATGCGGCAATGACATGTAAGCATGGAATCTTATAAACCTGCTATTTTTGACAACTACAAGTGCTCTGCCTCAAATTTACCTCATGACGATGATTACCCCTATATGCAAAGTTAGGGTTTATTGGTATTCTGACTTCAAATAGACCATCTTCATGACTGAACACAGTAATTGAATGATTTGGTGCCTTTTTTTCCCATTTATTGAATTTATTCTTTACATAGGCTGTAATGAGTTCACCGGCAGTAACCTCTGCGCATGCCTTAGTATACCGATCGGCAAAGTTGGCTACACAACGGTAGTATATAAGTTCAACTAACGCAATTATGGGCAAATTTCTAGCACTCTTTAGAATTTTGTTGAAGCTTTCAGACAAGTTTGTGGTCATTGTCCCATAACGATGTCCACCATCGTGTGCTAACGTCCACTTTTCCACCGGCATGTTCATTAAATACTTCTCACCATTTGCACTTAATTGAGTAATTCTATCCCGGGTTATTTGATAACTTTGTAACTGATTCTCCTTGCCTGCCCACATTACCATAGCCTTCAAGTTTTTATTCCCAATTTGTTGATTGAAATTGCTAGCAACATTGCGAAGGCAAAAACGATGATACCAACGTGTTGATTGACATATAGTCTATATCGCTGCCATTATACCAGGGTGATGATAAGATTTGACACATAACCCTTCTGATTAGTGACATTAATCTGAATACAACGCAAAAACCAATACTAGCTATCATCAGTTTCCTTCTTCACAATGGCAAAGGCAAGTGGAAAAAGTCAGTTGTCACCATCCCACGTTGATGCAATCAGTAACGTACCTCTGTACTTACCATATAGGAAAGTTCCATCTATACTAATCATTGGCCTACAATGTTGAAAACCTTCAATTGATGGACCAAAAGCCTAGAACAATCTCTCGAATATCGCATAGCCTGGCATAGTAGCAGGTATTGTTCTCCAAATAACCCTGTTGCCCGGGTTTGAATCAATCAAAGCTTTCAACCATTTTAGCAATAATTGATAAGATTTGTCCCAATCACCAAACGCTCTACCAATTGCCTTTTCTTTCACCTCCCACACCTTAAAATAAGAAGGCAAGTATTGGTACTTATTGTAAAGAGTCTATTGAAGTGAAGAAATCTTTATGGTTGGATCATTTTTGACAACATCCCTCAACTCTTTCTCAATAACATGGGTGTCTAATTGCTCGTGATCTTGTGTGAGTTTGGACTCTATACATGTGTGTGGACCATTGTATTTCCTAACCTCAAACAACCCATATGTAGCCCAGAAGCATGCTCGAAGATGCCAAGAACAATGTTTGCACCTTACAAACCAACATGCTGGATCTGACTCTTTTATACAAAATGTTTGGTTCCTCTTGATGTGATAGTGTTTAATAGCAGCTTGTAGCTCATTCTTATCGCCAAAAAGTAAGCCCACATAAAACTCTTGGGTAGGGTCCCAAATACTCAGAGTGGGCTTTTCAAATGGTGGGGTTGGATCAATCATATTATCCCACGTGTTCTGTGAAAAGCTTAGTGATGAAGGTTGATGGAATGCCATAGTTGGACTACTTTCATGATTAGGTTCATTGAGAGGCTCTTGTTCATCTCTAACATCATCAAGGACCTCGTCGTCATCAACTTGGTCATCACTATCCATGGCCTGCATCCTTTCTGATAATGTATGGACCGCATTTTCTACAGTAGCAACTATGTGATGTGTATCATTGGGATCATTAGCAGCTCTCTGAGTGGCGATTTGGTCATACTAAGCTTCAAACTCAAAACAAGTAGTCTCTTGTGTGACATGCTTAGTTGGATTATCATAGTTAGCATCACTGGTGTTCATTGGCTGATAAGGAACATGTTGGTCCTCAGTTGCAACATGGGTATATGGAGCATGATAGTCAACACCACCAATGTTGATTGGGGAATGAGCTGCATCTTCAGAAGAATGACCAGTATGAGTGGCATATGAATCATGGAAGTGCCCACCATGTGAATAACTAAATGATGCATTCGGTCCTTCGTTGGCATATCGAATGGGCAAAACATCTCGATGGCTTCTTATGGGCTCTACATCCACGTATAACTTTGCACCTACAAATCCATATTGGCGGTCTAACATATCGAATATTGCATTGACATCATTATCATCTTCTACCAAAACTTACTGGTTAGTCATAGAATGTGGATGGCATTGAAAAGGAAATCTATACCAAATAGTTAGTTTTGAATCTTCTCTTGTTATATGAAGCATGGATGCTACTCCATCACATAGATCTTCAAATGTAACACCCCGGCTTAATGGAAGCATAGAAGGAGGTGACCCTTCGTAATAAACCTCATTTTCGCCATGTTTAATTATTCCGCCAGAATGGATGAGAAAAATGAACAACTTTTCTACCATCTACACTAAAACATAACAATAGTATTAATATATTAACACTACATAACCATTATAATGCAATACAAGAAGGTAATCCATTAAAAATATTCAATGTTTAAATAGCTAGAGCTGAGAGAATTCTATTAAAGAGGATTGGTTCATTGATAATTTATTACTGTCCATCATAGTAGTTAAAATTATTTTTTGTTTCCCTTTTCTTAATTAACTTAGCAAAACATTAACATTTAGAAGGATTTGTTATGGTTACGTTAATTATTTTATGTAGATTTTCATTTTGCTTCTTCTAAAACAAGACAGATTATATAATGTTCTCATGCATCCATACAATTTTCTTTATTATTATTATACCTAAAACTTAGATATTAAGGTTTATGAGCATATTTTTGGTTTTCTTATACATACGTGTATATTATAGGCTAACAAACTAAGTATTTCTTCAAGGAAATATATGTCAATTTTAAAATATATTTTTGCTATATGAAATTTTAGGTAAAAATTCATGGACAAATAATTTAAAACATATCATACAAATCAGTTCATATTGCAAAACACATAATACAAAAACAAAATTTGCATGAACAAATAATTTAACAAAAACAAGATTTTCATGCTTAGCTATGCCCCTAAAACATATCAACATAAATATTATAAAAAGAAAAGTAACTACTTAAGAGATGTAACTCACCTTGTAAGAGATAAAGAACGGATAGATATTTGCAAGTGTTGTTCCATATAGTTGTTCGTGGAATGTATGGCATGCATGAATTGAAAATGGTTGGTAGAATTATGAGGGGAATAAGAGTGGAGAAGAAGGTTGATGGAATTTTTAGAGGAAAAAGAATAGAAAATAAGAACCATGGAAACTTTAGTAACATTAGTGTTGTTTAAATAGGATGCAAGTTTCACATAAGTTAAATTCTTAGATTTTAAACTGTATAATTAAATACGCAATTGACCAAATACAACACAACATAGATGGGACACTCTTATACAAATAAATTACTTAACTATACACATATATTCACCGCAAAGAATCTGTGCAAAAATCTCAATTTCTTTGTCTTGTTTAAAGTGTACACATCAATCATTTTTTCTTCTTCCGTATTGTAAGAATCTATGTACTTTCTTTGTTTTGTTTTGCTTGCAACGTGCATATCAATCATTTTTTTTCTTCCATATTGCAAGACTCTATATACTTTCTTTGCTTTTTTTTTTTTTTTTTTTGTTTACAACATGCACATCAATCATTTTTTTTCTTCCGTATTGTAAGAATCTATGTACTTTCTTTGTTTTTTGTTTTTTGTCTTGTTTTTTTTTTTTTTTTTGTTTATAGCGTGCACATCAATCATTTTTTTCTTCTACAAGAATCTATGTACTTTCTCTTTTTTTTTTCTTTTTTTTGTTGTTTATAGCATGCACATCAATCATTTTTTTCTTTCATTTCATATTGTAAGAATCTATGTACTTTTTTTTAGAATAAGAATCAATGTACTCATTGTACTTGAATCTATCATTATTTGTTTCATAGGGTATTTTTACAATACGAAATGAAAGAACATGACATACACACAAACCAAATTGCTTCGGTAAAAAAAAAAATTATTGAAGAATAAGAATATGTGTACTATTTTTTTTATTCAGACAACTCTCTCTCTCTCTCTCTCTCTCTTTCCTCCAATTTTCAGCAAATCAATTGCAACAAATTTTTTTTCCTTTCTATTTCGGCAATGCCATTACCACAAAACAATTGCAACAAAATTTTTTTTTCCTCCTATTTCAGCAATGTCATTGCCACAAATCAATTGCCACAATTTGTTTTTTTTCTTTTTTCCTTCTATTTCGGCAATGCCATTGCCACAAACCAATTGCAACAATTTTTTTGTTCTTCTATTTTGGCAATGCCATTCCACAAATCAATTGCCACAATTTTTTTTTCCTTCTATTTCATCAGTGCCAATGCCACAAATTAACCACAATTTTTTTTAAAAAAAAATTCCTCCCTAAGATTTCAGCAACTTGGTTGCCACAATTCATATTTTCTCTCTCCTCCCATTCCCTACAATTTCGCCAACTTGGTTGCCACAATTGCTTTCCCATTTGGGCACTCCCCCTAGCATGCATTTTGGGCACTTCATGGGCAGGAGCTAGGTAGGACAAGAATTTCGGTAATCTCATTATTGAAATTCAATTTTTTCTCCCTCCCCATCGCATCACTCAACTTTCTTCTCTCTCATACTTTTTCTTACAATTTCGACAATGGCATTGCCGAAATTCAATCTCTCTCCTCATTTTGCTAAATAACTTTGAACAGTAACTATAACAACAATAAACTCCGTTTTTTGCAATATTTAGCCAAAAAACTCCTAGTTCCAAGCCAAGTTAATTTATTTTACATTTTTTTCCTTCTTTTTTTTTTCATGCTTCTACACTTTGAAAAGAGACTACTCCTTAAAATACTAAGTATTTTAACACACACACAAAGGGAGAAGAGAGAATGTCTTAAAGAAACTGACAGTTGTGTATATCCAAAAGCACCTTGTTCCTTTTCTTAAATCTCTTTATCCACTCATTTCCTATAAATATTACAGGTTTGATAACAATAAGAGCAATAACATCTGAGGATGCAAAAAAAAAAAAAAAAAAAAAAAAATATATATATATATATATATTTATCTCTATTTTACATCCTCACACCACTTTATCTATTTTACAAACACATTTTACAATTCACCCTACATCCCAATTTTTATTTTTACATACAACTTAATAAAATAATATAACTACCAAATAAAATAATATAAACACTACTTTATGAGAGAGAGGAGAAAAGTTAACAAGAAAGGGAGGCAGCCAATGAGAGAAGGAGAGAGAGGAAAGTGAGAAGAAAAAAATAATTAAAAAAAGGCAAGCAACTGCTACAGTGGGGTTGTATAAATACAACCCCACTGTTGCTGGGTTGCAAATGTTTTTAGATATAGCAACCTGGTTGGAGTTTGTTTTTGTGGATTTGGTGGGTAAAATAGCAACTTGGGGGGTTTTACACCGTCCAATGCTAATGCTCTAATGCTACTTGGTAAGTCATACATTGTCAGGCAAAAGCTAGTGCTCCATGATGACGTAAGGGTAGTAAAACATACCCTGCTATACAATTAGTAATAAATGGGTGGGGTTACTTATTGGGCGACCAGAAAATTCCAAACTAGGACTCAATTTTCTCTCTCTTTGGATCCCATATAATTTGAACTTCTGAAGTACATTATAATTAGTTTTAATCATCATTCTAAGATAACCAATTGGTTCAATTTCTAGATACTTGATTTTATGACAAGATACTTTATCATTTAAGCTTATTGGAAGTCTGAAACCCGCCATTTATCCACTCTTCTAAAAAAAATGAGTAATATTACATATACAATAGTTTTCACACAATAGTTAACTTTACAAGTTTTTAATCATTGCTAGTTATGAAATTTTTTGTGAGTTATTGAAGAAAAAAATTACGTATCTTTGACACTAGAAAAATTGGGGATTTGGGTTTATTTGGTTGGATGAGTGGAAAAGTGGGAGGATATAGAAAATGGTGGAAGGATGAAAAAAATGGTAAGATAGAAAAGATTTTATTTTCTCTCATTTTTCTTTGATTGGGAGTGAAAAAGTGGAGGGATGGAAAAAATGAGTTTGAATAAATTTACTCATATATCCTTGTTAAATAATGTTGCCCAATTAAAACAAAAAATGTGACAAATAACCACACAAAAAGAGCAATCACCCAAATTTATTATAAAAAAAAATGTCCCAAAAAAAAATCACGTCTAGTTAAAAAAAAAAATATATATATATATATATATCATGCCTAGGCCTTAAAAAATCAAAAGAAAAAAAAGAGGCAATGTTATTACCCAAAAAAAAGGGCAACGTTATTGCCCAAGGGAGAAGAAAAATAAAAATAAAGGCAACTTGAACAAGCCAATGTGCACATGCACATAGGCATTTTTGTCAATCAAGAAAAGATTCATCCACATTCAGTTTTTCTCCCTATTTTAGGGAGAAAAAATTTTGGTGGGTCCAGGGAGAAAACACCTGGGCCCCACCATTTATTTTTCTTCCTCCTTATCCAACCAAATACACTTTAAAAAAGTTTTCCTTCCTATTTTCTCTCCAAAGTTTTCCATTCACCCTGTTTCACCTCCAAACAAACACATGCTAGAGCTACGATGGTTGATTCATTCTTTCTTCAATTCTTTCTTTCTCTAATTCTCTCTCTTCTTCACCTTTACATCACCATTAAATTGAGCTATTGATAGCTGCTAGAGTTCCACTTCTACAATGTCTAATGTAGGAAATGATGTCATTGTTAAATTCTAAAGAACAAAAACATTGTAAAGAAAATGCAAAGAGATTCAAAGGCAGAAGCAAAGAAAAAAGAAAGAAAACAAAGAACACTAGGTTACATGGTACAGCCTAACAACCTAAGTTCGCAGGATAAAACCCTAGACAACTACATCTTTAATATTAGATTTTGTGTACTATATGTATATATAGATATAGATATAGTTATATGCTACAAGGTCTAGAATTAAGTGTAAATGAGTTTTACACTAAATTTGGTATGTACGGTTCACGGCTATTAGCTTGCACCAAGCTTATGACATGTCTCCTAAATGGGCCCATCTTGAGCTGCTTACTAACTGAGCACCTAGCCCACTCCTTAGATGGGACTGGTTTGAGCTCTTGGTCCTAACTGAGCAACTTCTACTATACCAAGGTCAAGGGATAATGCCTTGAGAAAATCTGCCTGCCAAGCAATTATTGGCGCCTAGTGCAAGTTCCAAGAAGGTCATGTCAGTCACAAATAATGGGTCCCATCCGGTTAGGAATATAGTCAAGAGGACCCGTCAACATGGGAAACCCTCTCTCTCATCATGACGACCTTGCTTGCTCACTCCCAAGTGCAAGAGATCGTAGTAATATAATTTTCGGAGTACCGAGATTGAACCACAAGGAGCAGGGTATATTCAAAGACAATGTAATTAAAAAAAAACTTTTGGTGAAGATGAAGAATAATTTTTTTTCTGGTAATTGTAAACAGGAATAACAATGATAACTTATTTAAGTCAATGTAAATACTAGGAAATCGAGATGTTTCCCTATATCGCTATGAAATTCTTTGTGATTTAAGAAATTATATATTTCATAATTGATTGTTCTTATACAATTAAATTCTTATGATTCGGTTGAACTAAGACAATTCAAGAATGCATGATAACCTAGATTAATAATGCGGTTAGAAAAGTTTTCAGAAAAACACATTCACTTTAAAACCTGATTTCTATTTGAAACTATTAGAAATTCATCTCAACAATAAGAAAAACATGATTGAACTTATTGAAAGCATGGAAGAACTAATACATCAAAAGAAATCTAATTGAACAATCAAGTATGTTATTGATAAAATCCTAGAAGGAATCACATTAAATATTCATACCGTATAGAAGAAACATAAACCCTAGCCCTACCAAAAAGTTTAGGCTGCCATTAGAGAAAGGAAAATACAAGTTTTTCTCTCCAAAATTTGTTCTACCAGCCTCCCTTCCAAAACCCTAACCTCTAAGTGTCCAAAGAAAATAAAACTTTTTCTATTTTAATTTCCTTCCAGGTTTATAGCAATAACTTGTGAGTTAATTTCGGCCTTCAAAATTGAGAATTTAGAAAAACTCAAAACTGGAAAGTTGTAGATAGTTAAGTCATGCTTCCAACCCATCTAGCCTTGTGTCAATTGGATTTTTGAGAAGAGAGATACACCCAAAATACTAATCAGTGCTCAAATCAGATTTTTCCTTTTTAGATTCTGCCACTTTGATTTCTTTCCTTATTTGAAGCTTCCAATCATGGTAGACAATCCAAGCACTCTAGCTGCACCTCCTTAGACATTTAAGCATGGTCCTTTAGCTCCACTTCAATTCTAGTTTGGCCTCCATTCTCTCACAAATTCCTGTAAACTCATCTTTCTCACATAATTTCCTAAAAGTAGAAAATTACACACAATGAATAGCATCTTATTCAAGAAATTATGTAAAGATAAATAATAGGGACTAATGCAAATCATGGCTTAATCAATATATATATATATATATATACATAAGACCGAAGCCTCTGCTAGCACCACAATTTTTCACATCAGCACAACACAATATTTAAAAAATAAAAAATAGAATTAAAAAACCTTTTTTTTTTTTTTTTTTTAACGCAATGCTTATCTGTAAAAATAAACAAAACTCAATAGACATAAACACAAACTCAGCATGTAGGCTTGCTCCTCTCTTCACGCTGGAAAATTATTAGGTACTCCCCGGAGTACCATAAATGCGTACTCCCTCCTCTCACATGAATAGTAGGTCCCACCATGAATTTAATTAGCGGGACTCACCATTTATGTGAGAGGAGGGAGTACACAATAATTTCCCCTTCATGCTGCCCCTCATTCCTTTCTCAGAGCATCCCTCTTCTCTTAGTCTGGCTTTCTCTATTCATAGCCTTTGCTGTCTCAAGTCTTGACCTCTAAAGCTTGGTATGTTTTTGTAATCCTATTTGGTTCTGGAGAACATGTTGATTTCATATTATTTTGTTTCTCTCTTTTCATAGTCAAGTCAAGGTATTTTATAGATTACAAAAATTACAAAAAAGATTGCTTAGAGTTTTGGGTCTTAAGGAATTACTAATTTTCTACTCCAATTTTGTTTTAGGCCCTTTTGTTCTGTTAGGTTTTTTCTGCAATTTAATTTTGATTCGTACTACAATATTTGCACTATGTTTATAGCTTTTAAAAATTGCGTCTTTAATAGCTCTGGACTCTTACTGTATTAGTCTTAACTATTTCACTTAACTTGAATTGTCTATTGCGTTGTTTTAAATACAAATTTTGTGTTTGTAGGACCAAATTTGTATTGGGTTTTTGTTTTTAAATGGTTTATCACACTCTGTTTGCAACTAAACTGTGTATTGTTGTTTTTTGGTTTTACAATTTTTGATATATTCAATGAGTGTCAAGGGATGTCTCAATAAGTGTGAGATTCCCCCCTTCTAATTCTTCTGATTTCTAGAAAATTTTTTTTGGAGAAACTTTTGCTTTCTAGAATGGTAGACAACAATGCTGATAAAATGTGTATAGTGAAGAAGTTTTTTGAAATCTATAATGGAAAAGGGGCAATTGAAATATATTGGAAACATGATCTAATTTAAAAAGGAAAAAAAAATAAAAACAACACTACCTAGCAAGCTGGGATACTAAAAGATGTTAATTTACCCTCAAATTACATAGCAGATATATACAACATCATCTGAATGTGTAGAATTTGTCTTATAAAAAAGGAGTCAGAACCACAATCTAAAAAATTTCATAGCAAACATCAACTGCCAATTAAAATAGCTGATAAATATTCAATACGATCTTAAACATATAGGCATTTTTCTAAACTATGTGTCAAACTTACAATCTGAAGATTCTCTTAACCACTTTTTAAACTTGAGTTTCCTCTAAAACTTTGACATTTTTTTTTTTTTTACTTAAGTTTTCAAAACTTCCAAACTTTTTTATTAAGGTTAAACTGTGGAAACTTCAAAGTTGAACCATCCAACCTGTAGAGCTGTCTGATAGTAAATATTCTTCTTTTGGGGGTTAATAAAAGAGCTTTCCTGTTAGCGGCATTGTTTAGACAAGAAACTAATAGGCCTAGGCAAGCCTGATAAGAACTGGGAAAATAATTCTTTACAATCAATTATGATGGTTGTGTGTTAAGGGATGTGTCAATGAGTGTAAAGGTTAGAATTTTTGATATATTCATTAGGTTTTGTAGAGATAGTTGACCTTCGAGTGAGGGATGGACTCACTAAGAAGTTGGAATAACCTACTATAGATGGGTGGGATACTGGGATGTCATTTCAAATTCTGAGGCATTTTGATTTTTCTTCCAGTTACTTTATTGCTTTTTTTCCTGGCTTTGAGAGACCCCATTCCTTCCCTTTCCTTTACTCAAATGTCATTATCTTTAGCATCTATATCTAGCATAGCAAAGTTGGATTATTTACCTCTATGTTGTACATGTCTACAAGATACTATGCCATCTGATGTAGACCTCTCTCGTTACTGTGATGATTCCATTGAAACTTCAATATTCAATAGTGTGCAAATAATGGGCCTGAATGGAATGGCCTTTTTACCATATTTATAAGTTTGTATATAGATAATTGTACCTTTTTTTTTCTAATGAATCCCGTGCATTGCAGGAGAGTATAACTTATCGTCAACAAGTGGAACAAGAGTTTATATTAATTTGGACATTCCTGAGACTGCTAAATTCAAAGATCAGTAAGTGCTTTGTTTTGGATTCACATTTTTAATTTATTTACAGACTCTACAATACTACTTAAAGCATCAATGCAAGCCGTATTGTGAAAACTGATGCATGGCACCATGTTTGATGGGTAATAGGTCTGCAACCACGAATGGCCACATCTGACTGAAATAGTAGGTTTACTCATAGGATTACACTTTCTCAAACATAGTCAGCAAGCAAAAAAATTATAAAGTCCCCACCAAACTAAATGATTGTGTACGTTTTTAGACCCCTTAAAACACAATTGGATTAACCTAGTTAATTAGCCAAGTGATTACTTAGTCCAAATTTCAGATCTAGGTTAACACACAATCATATAATCATATCAATATAAAGTGCGAAATATAAATAACACAAAGATATGATGACCTAGGAAACCACACTGGTAAAAACTTGGGGAGGATTTAACCTAACTATCCTCAAGGTAAACCTGAATCCACAATGAAAGAATCGAAGTTTTACAATAGCGACTTAAACCACTAACATCCTATTGCTACCCACCAGTAGAAACTTTTTGACACGACCATATGCAAGCTTCGAGACCACAGACTCCTTCTTTCTTTGGCCTTTGCAAAACACAAACACCCACGTTTGTGACTTTGAGATCCCACTCAAAGGTTTAGCAACACATACTCTCCTGTTTATGACTCCAAGACCACCCTTGAAGGTTTAGATCATTAGCACCTTTGATGACTAGAGAAGGCAGCAACTTTTACAATACCGGATTTTGAGATTCTTTAAGTAATAACACCGGTAGAAGATATGAGAGAGTTTTTTAGGAACAAAATCCTAAATACAAAAGAGGCACTCTCTTCTCTTTCTAAAAAGCCTTATAATTAAAAACGTGCTTAGGGTTTCCTTTATATACTGGGAGAAGTAGATTTGAAACCCTAATCTTTAATAGGCTTGAACTGCTGTTTGGGCTTAATTAAAATTCTGCAAATACGACTTTCGATCGATTGAGCCTGTCTTTCGATCAATCGAACTAGACATATTATGAAATCTTCTTCCTGTAGCTTGTACGTTCTTGAATCTTGACTTGAATCACCTTGAGCATTGTCTAATAATACCTATAGACTCTAAGATCTATATTTAGATAAGTTTGTGTTCACGATTTACCAGTTGTTCTAAACTTTTAGAACCTAACAAATTGGTTTAATGATTGGTTTAATAATTTTTTCCTCACATCGAGTAAAGGATATAAATGATTGATAATATATTTTTGATCACTAATTTTAGTTTTGGATTAAAATTATAGATCTATGTATTAGCCCAAACATCATGAGAAACTTTATACTATAAGGTGTTAGTTCTGGACTCTGTGATAGATCTATGTATTGTAAAAAGAGGTGACTCTCATATTTGATCCTCCCATGATACATACATATATTGCCTTTGTCACGCAATTCATGTTTATGTGCAAAGCTCATGTTTCATATTTTCTTATAACATCCCTTTATGCTTTATCTATCCAACTAAGAAATCCTATGATCTCTGAACCTTTACTTCAGAAACTCAGAGCAAACATATTCCCATAACCTTTAACTTTCTGCTTTCTTTAGTTACCTATTGTAATGTTTCCCTTTATCTTGGATTCACATAAATATAGATATTTAAAAAGCAACAAAATCACCCTTTTGAAAGGTGACAATACTGTACCATGTCTATAATACTATGTCTAATATCTTTATGTAATATAACAGGCTTGTGGAAAATAACCAACCAATAGTACAAATGCCAAAGCAATTTAAACCACAAGTGGCAATTCAAGAAGAGATGAACATCAATAGAAGAACCATAAGTGAAATAACAAAAATTATGTGGGACTCTGATAGTGAGGTAAGAAAAAAAAAAATACCTTCAATAATAACATTGTGTCCTTAACATTGCTTTATGTACTATAGACCTACTTTTACAAAATTTAACTATAAAATTATGAATTGATTGATATTAAATTCAATTTCTAGGAAACTATCTTTACTTGTCAAGGAAAGATTATATACATTGACATAGATAATTCTGGTTGGTACTTTTATCTGTTGCGAAGTATGTTGTAAAAAGGTAAAGTCAAGAGATAAATTTTTATGGTGTGACAATTGCAACAAAAAGGCATACTTCCCAATCCCAAGGTACACAAAATGATATTAACATTATATATGTCATTTCTTTTATCAGGTATAGAATTCAATTAAAGGTTGAAGATAGCTCAGGAATGGCCACATTCATTTTATCTTATTCAAATGCAGAAAAATTACTCAACATATCAACGAAAGACCTTTTGAACAAATGTTTAGAGGTGAGAATATGGAAGATAAAATTCGTATTTAATATTTACTAAACTTTACTCGAGTGTACAATTTGAAAAATGTTACTTTTGTTAGGAGCCCAAAGAAGTCATCCTTCCTGTGCAAATAGAAAATCTGAAAGGAAAACAATTTGTTTTCCAAATACAACTAAATGACTACAATCTCAAGTGTGGATGTGAATTCTACACTGTCAAGAAACTTTGACTCTTTTGAAGAAACTGACAAAATAATTCAACTTGATAAAATGATAGAAGTATTTATTCTTTAATTTACCAAAATTAAAAATATGATATTTAAGATGTATATGTTATAATACATTCCTCAGCCTGTTCTATTGCCAAGCTTACATCAGTGATACTTCAAATGAATGTACCCAATTGGTCCAATAGTAACACAATCTGGTAACTTGTCCAAGAATGGCTTGCTGTTTGATTGGCCAAACAAGCAACCAAATGATTCTGTGGTGTATGTGTCATTTGGGAGTGGTGCAACAGTGTCACACGAGCAAATGACTGAGCTATTTGTGTCATTTTTTTAATCTAGAAAAATGTATATTTTGTTATTATTTGATGGCTGTTACAATTATAATGTCACATCATTTGGAGGTTCATCTTAATTTTTATTTATTTTTAATTAAAAAAATTGCTTGCATTCCCGTGCATCGCATGGGTTAGCGACTAGTTATACAAATTAAGCATAGTAATAAGGAGATAATGCCCACATAAATATATAACAAGTATACATTTTAAGGCATTATCAGACCCCACTAAGGGAAGTCTATAAATAGAGACCGATGGGTAGAAGGTTGGGGGTTGGAAAATTTTGGGGTGAGAGACACAAGTGTAGTAAGGAGAAAAGCTTCTCGGGAAGAAAGGAGTCCAGCCTGGATTTCTTTGAAAAGGGGGTCGGTCACATTGTTACGTCTTAGTTACGTTAAATGAAAGTGTAACTATCATTTGTTTTTTGTAGAATCTATACCGCCATCTTTTGGGCCTCCCATTGTTGGATATTCTTGACCCACACTACAAATAAATTGGGGGAATCAGCCTAAAAACTTCACTCCTTTGGGTTACATCACTCCCATAGGGTCATTTGAGTCAATACATATAATAAACTTAAACCTAATGTCATGCATGATTCACCATTAATTTGTGCTTTTTGAACATCTCTTATGCACATTTTCAAAATCAAACTTCTAGCCCACAACATACTTCACAGGAAGCTCATGAGACTTGCTTTGAAAACTAAGCATGTTGATGACTAATATAATTCTGCTATACTGAGGTATATGGTGCTGATACATGTTAGTAGTGGCGGCTCTAGGAATTTTTTTTCGAGTGGTCACTAAGAAACTTAAATTATACAAAATTTAATAAAAAGATAATTTGAATATATCAATGTCACAAAAAAAAAAAATGAAGCATTACAAGTTTTTTCTACTAACAGAGAGAGAGAAAAAATTGACTGATAAGAGATAAAATGGGAATTGAGAATGCTGAGATGACAGTAATAAAGTAAGAGAATTGAAATGATGATAGAGAAAGAAAAAATGATGATATTTGTTGTAACTATGAGCCGAGTCATTAAAGAAAGCAAAATTATTGCAACTATAAAGCCAAAAAGAACATAATTGTCGGCATTGCTAAGGAAAACTCATGAACTACAATATTATTCTTGAGTCCATTTTTCCAGGAAAAATGAAATTAGAGATTATTTTTATGTAATAGGTTGAAAGAGTTACAAATTTGAATAATTATTTTTGTTTTTCTTTTTGAATTGGTTTTTTGATGAATAATTTGTTAACTCATTTTTGTTTCGTTTAGTCATTTTTTTTTTTTGGATATTTTTGTTGTTATTTGTGATTTTTTTTTGGTTATTTAAGTTTTTTTTTTTTTTTTTTTTTTTTTTTTTTTTTTTTTTTGCGTTTAATGGGAAAAAGATTATGTTTGTGGGGACAGAATTATTTTTGGAGTAATGCTACATTGACAACATTTTTAAAACAAATTTTATGCAATAATTTGTGATTAGTGGGTTAAAAAATGATGTCAATATTGAGCCAAAATTAGAATTAGTAACCGCTTTTCACTTAATACATAAGATTTGTTGTGAAATTATTGTAAAAATGTTGTAAATGTAGCATTACTCTTATTTTTAT